>NC_040909.2:29193133-29495841 GCF_004126475.2 Phyllostomus discolor | reverse complement strand
CTCTGTCTCTCTCTCTAAAAAAATAAATAAATGATTTTTAAAAATTCTCAGTTGTTTACAATAAGCATTTAGTTAGCTCATGTGTCTGTGGATTCATTGGAATGTCTCTGACTCAAGTTGTGGGTTCAGCTGGCTCAGGTTCTGAGGTTCAACATAAAGGAATGGTGACAACCTTAAGAAAACTCTTCTCAAGGCAATCACAGAGATATAAAAGAATAAGCAGAATATATAAGGTCTCTGAAGGCCTTGGTTTGGGACTAGCACACTGTCACTTCTGCTCATATTTGATTGACCAAAGAAAGTCACAGGATCAAGTCCAAAGGCAAAGGTTGGGGAAAGGCAGTCAATCAGCAGAAGCAAAAAGAAATTTTCTTTTTCAAAGTCTCATAGGATGGGATGCGAACATAGGATGGATGAAGAGCTGGAGCCAGTAGTCCCATCTGAGAATTAGGAAAAAAATCATACACTTATGAAAGTTTCATTTTACTAAATATAATTCCTATTTATTTACTTTGCATGTCAATTTGTAACATGGAGTACTGCACTGAGGGCTAACAGTTCCCTCGAATGCACATATGCCAAGCACAACAGGAAGTGAAATATCTCTGCATGTGTTCTCTCTTCCAACTAACATTCATGAAGATAATCCAAAAACTGAGATTAAAGTGTGACGTTCACAGAGTTTGTCATTTTTTAAATGTTTTGCTGTTGAAAAACAACATGCATTCCAAAAAGTGCACAAAACATGAAGGTATAGCTTAAGGAATTGTCACATATTAATGCAGCAAGGTAACCAGCAGCTAGATCAGTTGACAAAATGTGACTATTATCCTAGGAGTCCACTGCAGGCCACCTTCAGTCATTACTTCCCAGGAGCAGCCATGAGCATGACTTCTAACAGTATGCCTGAGATTTAGAATTTTATATAAATGGATTGAATCCTAAACTAGATTCTGTCTTTGAGTTTCCAGTCCCTCCTTACTGTGACTGCTAATTCTAGACATTGGTAGACTAACAAAATGAGGAAAAAACTGAAAAAGTGGCTTGTTTGCATGCAAGTGATTAACCTCATTCATGTGTATTAGTTATCACTTGAGTGTAACTATGAAGTGGCACAACATGATTATAGCTAGCATTCTATGTGTTATTTTATTAGGACTAAAAACTCAGCTCATTTTTGCATGGCTTTCAAAGTGTGTTGTCCACATAGAAGAACAATCAATAGAAGTTTTTTTAAAAAGTAGAATAGATCTGTATGTATTAGTACCTCCATCATTAAATGGGTAACTTAGAAAAAGTTCTCAGTCAATCAGTGTGTGGTACTTCTCTGTGTTACAGACATTGCTGAAGCACTTTAAGGTCCTTGGAGGTGAGGTTCCTGTTTTACCAATCAAAAATCTTGGAGTTCCAAAGAATGGCATTGACAAAAGAAGGAAGTCGAGGACAGTGGGTGTCAAGTGGGGCTCAGTAAATATTCATAAGTTAATAGGTTGAGCAATCTTGCAAGCACCGTGTCCACAATTTGCTGCCTTTAAAATGCCATTAGACTTTTCTACTTATGTCAGAATGATGACGTATGGGTGAACATCAGCCCCTGTGTGTCATCTCTCCAGAACGTCCTTATCATTCTTATTTGCCTTCACTGTCTTCCCAGGAAAAGGGCTCATATGACCCAAAATGGATTATAAGCCCTGATATCCTTCAGAATGTTTCTGTTGTCAGGAATATGTTCAACTGAAAAGAATAGGAAGGCCAACTGAGAGAAGTTTAAATAAGGAGTTTGTTTTTCTCAACAGAAAGCAGAGAGGCAGAGAGGCAGCTGGTGCAGCCGTCTTGTGATGTCCCTGGGGACTTGGGCTCTGTCTCCTTGTTCTCAGTGCTTCTTGGGTCAGGCGTCATCCTCATGCTTGTCACCTCATGCTCGAAGATGGCACAATGGCTATATTTCTAGGCCTCATGATTGCAGGAAGAAAAATGAATGGTAGAGAAACGCCTTTTTTTAAGGCTTAACTTTTTGTCAAGGACTTTTTTATCTGCCTTATGGACTTTTGCCTGTATTTTATTAGTCAGACCTGTGCCCTAAGGCCACCATTGTCTACAAGGAAGGCTGCATTTTAAATGGTCTTATTGCTACCCTAAACAGACCAGGTTAGTAAGGAGGACATATATGTGTGAGTTGGGGGAAGAGGAAGTTAGGAGGGCAGGGTGTTGGAAGGGAGAAGGGATGGCCATTCAGTAGACAATTAGCAGTATCTTTGTCAGGAACTCATTTGTTATGTAGTTTTAGCCATAGGTTCTCTAATCCCATGCTGAGACATATCTTGGAGACCTGCTTTATGTACTTACAGACATGAATAAAGCAGAGTTTACAACCCAGTGGGTAGCTTCAGTGAGAGTCCTGGAGGTAGGCAGGCCCTTTGCTTCTCTTTCATCTGTCCTGAAGAACAATGGAGTTTCTAAGAATGAGATATTCATCCATTTTGCACTAAGTGTCAGAAATAATAATTGGGGTGCATGCTGCATTGTGCAAATGAAACTCAACCCTGCTGTAGCTGCAGTGGGAAAAAATGAAGAGAATTACCACTCTCACAGTTAGCTGCTTTGATAATAGGTGTACACATCTCAGTCAGATAAAAACTTTCCCTGTATTCTTTGCCTGGACTTACTCTCTGTCTTAAGAATATCTCTCCTATGCAAATTAAAACCACAATGAAATACCACTTTGCACTGGTCACAATGGCCATCATAAACAAAGCAACAAGCAACAAGTGTTGGAGAGGTTGTGAAGAAAAGGGGTCCTTAGTGCACTGTTGGTGGGACTACAGACTGGTACAACCACTATGGAAAGCAGTATGGAACTTCCTCAGAAAACTAAAAATGAATCTGCCTTTTGACCCAGTAATTCCACTGCTGGGACTATATCCTAAGAACCCTAAAACACCAATACAAAAGAACCTTTGCACCCCGATGTTCATAGCAGCACAATTTACAATAGCTAGGTGCTGGAAGCAACCTAGATGCCCATCAGTAAATGAATGGATCAAAAAACTATGGTACATTTACACAATGGAATTCTATGCAGCAGAAAGAAAGAAGGGGCTCCTACCCTTTGCAACAGCTTGGATGGAGCTGGAAAACATCATGCTAAGCAAAATAAGCCAGGCAGTGAAAGACAAACACCATATGATTTCACCTTTAAGTGGAACCTAAACAACAAAACAAAGAAACAAGCAAAATATAACCAAAGACACTGAAATAGAGGACAGACTGACAGTGACCAGAGGGGAGAGAAGAGGGAATTTCAGGGGAGAATGGGAAGAGTTTACAGGAACAAATTTAAAGGACACATGGACAAAAACTAGGGGGGGTGGTAATGAGGGGGAAGTGGGGAGGGATGGGTGGGCAGGCTGGAGTGGGAGTGGAGGGCAGACAACTGTACTTGAATAATGATTAAAATAAAATTAAAAAAAATAATATCTCTCCTGAGGTTTTACCCCTAACAACTCATGGACATCTTACCCCCTCATTATACCAATATCCCAGAGTAGCACTGATGAATGATGATATCATAATAGCGTCACCTTGCATTTAAAGAGCCCTTTGTGTTTCATAGGTTTTTCTGCATACGTCACTTTTAATTTGGTTTCCGTGATCACTTGGTGGGGTTAGGGTGTGGCACTTGGAGGAATAATTTCAGTTTTTCTTCTTGTAGATATAGAGGCTGCCGCTGAAAGAGAAGAACTTAGTTAAGTCAACCTAACTGGTGTCTGCCCAATTTCCGACCCTAACTATTAAAGCAGGAAACCCATTTATGGAACCAGCTCTTGGTTAATTTAGCAAGTCACACATGCTAGCTGACATTTTTGGTGATTGGAGGCTCACTTCCTGCCTTATTCATCTCTTCTCCCTGAGTCCCTATTTTCCACTCTGCACATCTTCCTAATGTAACCTAATTTGGGACCATTTTAAACTCTCTTCTTGATCTCGTACCTGGGTTCCAACACAGTGGCTGGTTTGCCGTGCTCTACTTTTTGCTTTGGTGAGCCCACCCACTCCTGTTGCCTTACCCCAGGCTGCCTTGGGCCACCTCTTATTGGGAGCACGTCGTACTGTCTCCTTTACAACCACTTGCTTCTTATGAGAAGCAAGATTTACATTGAGCCAGGTTTACACTGTGGCTCATTTATTTTATGAGTCACAGTGTAAATCTGTTTGGAAAAAAAACATAACCAAAATATTACTTCCTTTACAACTTAAAAAATATTTTATTTATTTATTTTTAGAGAGAGGGGAAGGGAGGGAGAAAGAGAGGGAGAGAAACATTGATATGAGAGAAATACTTTGACCAGTTGCCCCTTGCACACTCGACTGGGGACCAAACCTGCAACCCAGACATGTGCCCTGACCAGGAATTGAACTGGCAACCTTTGGCTTTGTGTGGACAACACTCCACTAACAGAGCCCTGCCACTTAGGGCTCCAACTTTTAACGATCTATGACAAAGATTCACTTATCAGACTGGCATTGAATCTTCCATCCAGACAAGCACTCATCATCTGCAGCACCTCTCCCGGCCCAATTCAGGGGGCTAGGCTCCTTAACTTGCTTTTGCTTTACAGTTGCCCAAATAGCTAGCTCTCTTCCCTTTTCATATTCACATAGCAGTTCTTAAGATTCGCACTAATTCTCTCTCCTGTTCTCCATCCCTTTATCCTCTGGAAAGCCTATATGGTAAATTGAATTCTGGTCTCCCAGACTTCTTTGCCAGAGACCCAGCCAATCAGGATTTTAGTTAATTCATTCCTGTTACCTTGGACCTAATTTCTATTCCTGTCCTCTATGCTATTGTCACTGGCAACAATGTTCCTAGTCCTTCATATGTAATTTTTAATTTCTTCGTTGTGCCTCTTCTAACAAAGCTGTCTTATAATGAGGTGGGAAACCCAGGAAGGAAAAACATTCCACACGACAGCAGGCACATGCTGCATCTTCATTCCTGATTATATCTCTGCCTGCCAGCTGTCCCTGCAACTGCAGCTTCCTTAACAGGGGGCCCCATGCCCTATTTCTGGGCCAGGTTACTGCTGGCATCTCTCAGTGTTTCTCCAGCTGATAAAATAGATTAAGAACAGGTGGCAGGCTTCCTTGGCCTGGAGCCAGGAAGTAGAGAGGTTGAATAAAATATTGGAATCCTTTCAGAATCAAAGTTAAAATCGCCTTAGTTCTCACGTTGTGACTTGGAAGAGAAAAATACAATGCCATATCTCATGGTTAATGGGAAGCATAGCAAAAGAATTGGAGACCTAATGGAGCAAGCACAAACTAGTTACTGGGAGACCAGTGTTCTAGTTCCGGCTCTGCTGCTAACCAACTAATTTGTGTAATTTGGAGCAAACCAGTTCACTTTTCTGCGGGTTGTAACTGGACTAGTTACCAGTCTCTTTCCAGCTTTAAAATTCAATAAAAGGCTCAACTACATTATTCCATCTTTCTTTAGGGCATGGTTTATGCCTGCCTATTATCCTCTAAGTCTCATTCCTGAAGTGTATTTATACGTAGGAATTACTTTCTCAAGCTATTCTCAGGATCCAAGCTCAGGCTATTCCCAGGATCCAAGCCAGAGACCATGTAGTGTCTAAACTCTTTTTATAAAGATTCCTCTCTGTTCAGCACCCTTTCTATTTTATATACCAGGTCCATGTCCTCCCTTTTTGTGAATTGGTCTGGCACAGCGGTTCTCAAATGTGAATGTGCATCAGAATTACCCAGAAGCCTATTAAAACATAGATTACTGGATCCTATCCCCAGAGTTTCTTTTTAGAAGGTCTGGGGTGACACCTGAGAATCTGCATTTGTAATAAGTTCCCGAGTTCCCAGGTGATGCTGATGCTGTTGGTATGTGGGCCCATACTTCCAGAACCTTGAGAGTGGAATAAGTAGAGGGTTTACACAGATACGAGTTCAAATTCTGACTCTGTCATTTACTTTCTATGTGACTTTGGACGAGTTATTTCATCAATCTAAGTCTTGCCTCATTCATAAACAGGACAAAAATACTACAGAAATTTAGTGATGGCCACGTACCCGTGCCTAGTGTTTTGCCAAAATTGTTTTCCTATTCCCTTGTTCTTTTCTACCTCCACTTGAAGTCTTCTCAGAAAGTAATCAAACTGTGGATTATCTTGTGGATGGCCACTATAATCTCACAAGCAGAATTGAAGAAGATAACTATCCTAACAGCTTTCTGAAAGGACATACTTTTAGAGGGTTTAATAAAAACTTTAAGAAAGCATTTTAGAGATCTAAGATGGCGTCGGAGGAAGAAGGAGCAGATTTGGCTTTCCTCTGCTCAGGGGAGAGAGTCCTGACCGATCTTTGGAGTGGAAAGGCAAGCAACGAACATATTTCAGCATTTTTGAGAACGGAGGACCAAGGATTGTGGCAGAACCGAAAGAACAAAGAACAGATCGCTGCATCAAGGTAGGCTCCCGGGACAGGCGTGTGGTCCCGAGGCTGCAGCCCCAGGACCGGGGGCCGCGGCTGGGTTTGCCGTAGGGTTAGTGGGAGAGAGCCAGGTCGTCTACTCCCTCCCCAGCCGAGCAAGGTCGGGGCGGCTCTGGGAGGAGTCCAGGTGCTGGCGGGCACACTGGGTGGCGAGCAGCTTTGGAGGCGGTGAACGCCAGAGCCGAGTTGCGCTGCGGACCCGGTCTCCCAGGGTCACCGTTCTGGCTGGAGCTTTGGCGGTGAGAGAAACCGGGCCACTGGAGAGCGGCGGGCTCAATCGGGAGGAATTTCCCAAGAGGAAGGAGTGAATGGACACAGACACTGTTTGGGGAATTCTCCTGAAGTGATCAGTGGCTCTGGCCTGTTTGCTCCCCAGCTGTGAGCGCGCAGGCTGCGGACAGGCCGCGCCCGCCCGCCCGCGGGGGCACCGGCGTGCGGCAGACGGCCATGCAGGCAGCAGACGGGCCGCGCCCGCTCACCGGAGCGCGGGGAGCGCCGGGCGGCGGACGGGCCGCGGAGGCAGTGCGAACCCCACGGGCCTAGGAAGAAAAGCCAAACAAGTCATCCTTCAGACTGCCTCAGCCAGCAAGAGCAGAAAAACCGGTTTGGCCACTTTGAAATCAAGAGACATTTTAATTTGATTCTATTTTTTAACAATTTTTAATTTTTTAAGTTTTACTGTTTTTATTCTCTTTTGATTTCTTTTTCCTCTCTTACCTGATTTCTTGTTTTATTCCTTCCTCCTTCCTGTCCTCCAATTTTATCACTTCTTCCTGCCTTCGTCTGCCTTTTCTATTTTTTTTCTTTTTTAAATTTTTTCCTAAATACCTACAAGTGAGACAAAATCCTGGATCAGTGAAAAGACCAAAGTTGAACCCAAAGAAGGGGCATCACAACAGCTGGGACAGTGAGATAAATGTCACTCTGCTATTACAGAGAACCTGCAAGTTATTGCATATTTGTATTATTATTATTTTTCCAGTGTTCCTACATCTTTTTTTTTTAACAATATTTTTATATCCCTCTTATTTTTGTGTAGCCTGCTTTGCTAGGCTGGTTTTATTGTATGACCTGACAGCTTTCCCCTGATATCTCTTTCTATACCGTATTACTAATCTACTGTCCATTAACTCACCTGTGTCCTATCAGCATACTACTCAATGTTCAGTACTCCATATCCGTATTACCTAGATTTCATAGACTCTGCCATATGAATGTTGCCATAATATTATTGTAAATAACTGCTGTTCCATGCAATTGTAATTACTTCACAACACCCCCCCCCACCCCCCCAGATCGTAGCTCATTTCAAAGTTTCCTGAACTCTATTACTGTAGTGGTTAACTCTATTCTCTCACACACTACACCTATTTACTATCCTTTACTCTCACCTTACCCCAGAATCTGACCGCCCACAAACTCTCTGCTTTATAGATCCAACTCACAATCCTTCCTCCCCCAACAAGAGTCTTATCTTCTTTCCATCCTTTCTAAACATCAGCTAGCTGGGTGGAAGACCACGGTTAACACTATACATAGTGAAAGGATCTCCTATATCTTCCCTACTTGCTACTACTGTAAATAGCATAGAACTCTCGGTTGCTGTCTTAAACCATTTTGCCCTCCCCTCCATCTGATGACAAAAAGAATAGGTGGAGGAGGTGAACACCAGGATACCCACTGGAAGAGGAAACCCAACAACTAAGGAACCACTAACAGATAACAGCAGAAGAAGGTGAAGGAGGGAGTAGTAACCACACAAACCTCAATCCAGGGCTTATCTGGAAATACAACTAAACAGTAGAGACAGTACCCAATACAAACAACTGAACAAGATTTCTTTAAACCTTGTACACACAGAAGAACCAGCCTCAACACAACCTGCCCTCACCAGCACAACAAAATATAGAAGGTGGTGGACAGAGTGACCCACATTTAACCAGCTGGCGGGAAGGAACCACCAAAGAAAGACTCAACAACAATCAGAACCCAAAGGCAAACACAAAGCCAACTTAAACAACAGCCCAAGACCAGCGAGCTTGGGGGGTCAAGGAAACAGTACCACTGAAACTCACTGCTACTCTACTAAAGAAGTTCACATCATAAACCGAGGGAGCCAGAACAGATCAATATAAGAAGCTGAGGTGAACAAGAAGAGTCTCACAAACAATGGGAAGACAAAGAAATACTCCCCAAATGAAAGGAAAGGAGGAAGCCTCAAAAAGAATGCTAAATGAAACAGAGGCAATTCAACTATCAGATATTGAATTCAAAGCAGTGATTGTCAGGAAGCTCAATGAGCTCACAATGAGCTACGAGAAACTACAGGGAAGCTACAATGAACTCAATGAAAACTACACCAGCATAAAAAAGGAAATAGAAACTCTCAACAAGGGCCAAGAGGAAATGAAGAATACAATCTCTGAAATGAAGAACACAGTAGAAGGAATGAAAAGCAGGATCGATGAAGCAGAAGATCGGATCAGCGAGCTAGAGGACAAAATAGAAGAAAACACCCAGAAAGAGCAAGAAAGGGAAAAGAGGCTCAGAAAGAATGGAGAGGGATTAAGAGAAATGCAAGACAATATGAAACGTAATAATATCCGTATAATAGGGATACCAGAAGGAGAAGAAGAAGAACAAGGGATAGAAAACCTAGTTGAACAAGTGATGATGGAAAACTTCCCTAATTTGATGAGACAAAAAGTCACACAAATACAGGAAACACAGAGAGTCCCAATCAAGAGGAACCCAAGGAGGCCCACCTCAAGACACATCATAATTAAAATGGCAAAATTTCAAGACAAAGAGAGAATCTTAAAGGCAGCAAGGGAGAAGAAGGAAGTAACATACAAGGGGGCCCCAATAAGGCTAACAGCTGACTTCTCAATGGAAACACTCCAAGCCAGAAGAGAATGGCAAGAAATAATCCAAGTAATGAGAACCAGAGGCCTGCAACCACGACTACTTTACCCAGCAAGGCTCTCAATTAAGATAGAAAGCCAAATAAGAAGCTTCTCAGACAAAAGAAGTCTAAAAGAATACACTTCCACTAAACCAGCTCTGCAAGAGATGCTGAAGGGACTGCTTTAAGGAAAGAAAGGAAAAGAGAGAGTGAGAGAGGATCACACGTACATAAAAGGCAATGAATAAGTACTTATCAATAATAACCTTAAACGTAAATGGACTAAACACTCCAATCAAAAGACATAGAATAGCTGATAGGATAAGAAAACATGACCCACACATATGCTGTCTACAAGAGACCCACCTCAGGATAAAAGATCTGCACAGGTTGAAAGTGAAGGGCTGGAAACAAATTTTCCAAGCAAATGGACAGGAGAAAAAAGCCGGGGTAGCAATACTCATATCTGACAAAATAGACTTCCAAAGAAGATCCATAAAGAGAGACCCAGAAGGTCATTTCATAATACTCAAGGGAAGAATTCACCAAGAAGACATAAACATAGTAAATATATATGCACCCAACATAGGAGCACCTAAATACATAAAGAAAATCTTAGAGGACTTCAAGAAAGATATGGACAGCAACACAATTATTGTGGGGGATTTTAACACCCCTCTATCAAAAAATGGACAGATCTTCCAAACAAACATCAACAAAGATATTGTGGCATTGAACAATACCCTAGATGAACTGGGCTTTACTGATATTTACAGAACCCTCCATCCCAAAGAAGCTAAATACACATTTTTTTCAAATGTACATGGAACATTTTCAAAGATTGACCACATGATAGGACACAAAACAAGCCTCAACAATTTCAAAAAAATTGAAATCATACCAAGCAATTTCTTGGATCACAAGGGACTGAAACTAGAAACCAACCACAAGGAAAAAACCCCAAAACACTCAAATTCATGGAGATTAAACAGCATGCTATTAAACAATGAATGGGTCAAGAATGATATTAGGGAAGAAATCAAACGGTTTTTGGAAACAAATGAAAACGAACTCACAACAACCCAAAACTTATGGGACACAGCCAAGGCAGTCCTGAGAGGAAAGATCATAGTGATACAGGCCCACCTAAAAAAGTTAGAAACATTTCAAACAAACAACCTAACCCTACGTCTACAAGAACTCGAGGAACAACAACAAAGACAGCCCAGAGCAAGCAGAAGGAAGGAAATAACCAAGATCAGAGCAGAATTAAATGACATAGAGACTAAAAGCACAATTCTAAGATCAATGAATCCAAGAGTTGGTTCTTTGAAAAGATAAACAAAATCGACAAGCCTTTAAGCAGACTCATCAAGAAAAAAAGAGAGAAAACCCAAATAAACACAATCAAAAATGAAAGAGGAGAGATTACAACAGATACCACAGAAATACAAAGGATTGTAACAAATTACTACAAAGAGCTGTATGCCAAGAAATTTGAAAACCTAGATGAAATGGACAAATTTCTAGAAAAATATAACCTTCCAAAACTCAATAAGATGGAAGCAGAAAGCCTCAACAAACCAATAACAGCAAAAGAAATCGAAGCAGTAATCCAAAAACTCCCAACACACAAAAGCCCTGGACCAGATGGTTTCACAGGAGAATTCTACAAAGCATTTAAGGAAGAACTAACACCTATCCTTCACAGACTATTTCAAAAAATCCAAAAAGATGGAAGACTACCAAACTCTTTTTATGAGGCCAACATCATCTTAATCCCAAAACCAGATAAAGACACAACAAAGAAAGAAAACTACAGGCCAATATCGCTGATGAACATTGACGCTAAAATCCTCAACAAGATACTGGCAAACCGCATCCAACAGTACATTAAGAAGATCATACACCATGACCAAGTTGGATTCATTCCAGGTATGCAAGGATGGTACAATATACGCAAATCAGTAAATGTAATACATCACATAAACAAAAGCAAAGACAAAAACCACATGATCATATCAATAGATGCAGAAAAAGCATTTGATAAGGTACAGCACCCATTTGTGATAAAAACACTCAGTAAAGTGGGAATAGAGGGAGCATTCCTCAACATAATAAAGGCCATATATGAGAAACCTACAGCCAACATTATACTCAATGGCCAAAAATTAAAATCTTTTCCACTAAGAACAGGAACAAGACAAGGATGTCCACTTTCACCACTTCTATTCAATATAGTACTGGAGGTTCTAGCCACAGCAATCAGACAAGAAAAAGAAATAAAAGGAATCCAAATCGGAAAGGAGGAAACAAAACTGTCACTGTTTGCAGATGACATGATAGTGTACATAGAAAATCCTATAGACTCCACCAAAAAACTGCTTGACCTAATAAATGAATTTGGTAAAACAGCGGGATACAAAGTCAATATCCAGAAATCAAAGGCATTTCTGTACACCAACAATGAAACAGCAGAAGCAGAAATCAAGAAAAAAATCCCATTTGAAATAGCAAAAAGGAAAATAAAATACCTAGGAATAAACCTAACCAAAGAGGTAAAAGACCTGTATTCAGAAAACTACATAACACTGAGGAGAGAAATCAAGGAGGACACAAACAAATGGAAACATATCCCGTGTTCATGGATTGGAAGAATTAATATCATTAAAATGTCCATACTACCAAAAGCAATCTACACATTCCATGCAATACCTATTAAAGTACCAATGGCATATTTCACAGACATAGAACAAACACTTCAACAATTTATATGGAACCATAAACGACCCCGAATAGCTGCTGCAATTTTGAGAAAGAAGAGTAAAGTAGGAGGAATCACAATACCTGACACTAAACTATACTACAAGGCCACTGTAATCAAAACAGCCTGGTACTGGCATAAAAACAGGCACATGGACCAATGGAACAGAACAGAGAGCCCAGAAATAAACCCAAGCCTCTACAGTCCATTAATATTTGACAAAGGAAGCAGCAACATAAAATGGAATAAAAATAGCCTCTTCAACAAATGGTGTTGGGAGAACTGGACAGCTACGTGCAAAAAAATGAAACTCGAGCACCAACTTACACCTTATACAAAAATAGATTCAAGGTGGATAAAAGACTTAAATATAAAGCGTGACACCATTAAAGTCCTAGAAGAGAACGTAGGTAGGAAAATCTCAGATATTTCACGCAGAAACTTTTTTACTGACTTGTCTCCTAGAGCAAGGGACATAAAGGAAAGAATAAACAAATGGGACCTCATCAAAATTAAAAGCTTTTGCACAGCTAAGGAAAACAGTATCAAAATAAAAAGAGAACCAACTGTATGGGAAAACATATTTGCTAATGATACCTCAGACAAGGGTTTAATCTCCAAAATATATAAAGAACTTACACGACTCCACTCTAAGAAGACAAGTAACCCAATTAAAAAATGGGCAAAGGACTTGAACAGACAATTCTCCAAGGAGGACATACAGAAAATCCAAAGGCACATGAAGCGATGTTCAATATCACTAGCCATCAGAGAGATGCAGATTAAAACCACAATGAGATACCACTTCACACCAGTCAGAATGGCCATCATAAACAAAGCAACAAACAACAAGTGTTGGAGAGGATGTGGAGAAACGGGGTCCCTAGTGCACTGTTGGTGGGACTGCAGACTGGTACAACCATTATGGAAAGCAGTTTGGAACTTCCTCAGAAAACTAAAAATGGATCTGCCTTTTGACCCAGCAATTCCATTGCTGGGACTCTATCCTAAGAACACTAAAACACCAGTACAAAAGAACCTTTGCACCCCGATGTTCATAGCAGCACAATTTACAATAGCTAGGTGCTGGAAGCAACCTAGATGCCCATCAGTAAATGAATGGATCAAAAAACTATGGTACATTTACACAATGGAATTCTATGCAGCAGAAAGAAAGAAGGAGCTCATACCCTTTGCAACAGCATGGATGGAGCTGGAAAGCATTATGCTAAGTGAAACAAGCCAGGCAGTGAAAGACAAATACCACATGATATCACCTTTAACAGGAATCTAAACAACAAAACAAAACAAAACAAAAAACTAGCAAAATATAACCAAAGACACTGAAATAGGGGATAGTCTGACAGTGGCCAGAGGGGAGAGAAGAGGGAATTTCAGGGGGGAATGGGTAGGGATTACAGGAACAAATTTGGAGGACACATGGACAAAAACAAGGGGTGGGGGGTAATGGGGGGAAGGGGGGAGGGTTGGGTGGAGGGGCTGGAACGGGAGTAGGGGGGAGAAAACTGTACTTGAACAATGATTGAAATAAAAAAAATTAAAAAAAAGAAGAGAAAAAAATAAAAAAATAAAAAGAGACACAAAAGAGAGAGAGAAAAAAAAAGAAAGCATTTTACAGGAATCTCCCCACCTAAAGCTCTCAAATATTTTTTAGTTATAACAAACATAGCCAAAATGTTAGCCTTTGTTACACATCCAGAGTCCTAAGAGAATCAGTCAGATCAGGACTACAATGAGGCATACAGTTCTCTATTTTTCTAGAGAAAAATAGGTAGTTGTCATTTCTTTCCATTTTGTCTTAACATGAGGGAATTATGTATCTGAGGGGATGACTAAGGTTTTTTTGTGCCTATTATTAGATAAATGACGTGTTCATTTAACCCAGTCACATAACGAGTCGCAGTAGGGATGAGAGAGTGAGGACTGCTGGATGAGACAGAACAGAAATCATTAGTAAAGGCAGCTGGGACTATTATAGGTATTATTATTAGGGGGAGGCACTGAAGGATTCTTCTGAATTAGAATCAGAAACTCAGGTATTGGAAGCTGTTTAGATGTGAGCTTTTGTCATGATTTATTTCATGGAACCACCTTAAGTTAATTTATTTAACTCAGATACATGTTTGTTTATTGTTTTTTATATTGAACTGATAGAGAAAGAAACTACTCCAACAAGGAAACATACTTTCTCTCATTCACTTAAAACACATGATCTTTTAAAAGAAATCTTCTAATTTATTTAGAGATATGAAAATAAAAATGATCTCACTTTGATTCCCTGTAATAAGAATGGCACCACAGTGTGGCAATAAGTGGAAACTTGCTCAGTCTCAGGGTAAAGGAGACAGAAGGGAGGGCTGGGGACTGTGAGTAACTAAAAACTCATGCCTGGAGCAGATTTCTGTCATGTTAGAATATAGATTTGTGTTGCCATATTTGGATATTTTAAGAGAGAAGTGGGAAATGGAAGTTTTTACATGAAAATGATTAATTTCAATGTAATTAGCAGGTTAAGGAAAAGTCCAACACCATGCAAGCCGTCACTGTGTACGTGAGGCAGGATCTGCAGGCTGGTTCTGCCTCAGGCTGCCGGGGTTCGTCCTCTGCTTTAATGTACCTGAAAGTCCCCTGCAAAGTCAAGCAGATCATAATTATCGTGGTTCAGGATGTTGAGAAGAAGCTCAGAATCCGAGACTGTGGGGTTCAGTCTTGGCTTTAGTAGTGAGGTCTCCTAATGCTGCCCTTCTTCCACCCCAGGCTGGGGAGCGATGTTGAAATACCTCCAATGAAAGGGAAACATTGTGGGTGAAATCACTCAATGTTACCTTTTGAGCTCCTATAATTTAACAGAGTTGTTTGTGACAGGTGTTGACATAACTTTTCCTTCATTTAAAAATTTCAAATGAAAATACTAACATAACATATCATCCCTGAAGTAAAAAGAAGAGTGGTACCTAAAGTCATCTGGGAGAGTCTATCTCCAGCTCATTCCACTCAAACTTAACCACTCTTAAGAGTGTGACACATGCTTCTAGACTTCCTCTATGGCTCTCTGCATAATTGTATAAATGTAAACATATATAGAATATTTTTGGGATAGGACTGTTATACATAATAGTCTGCTCCTTATATTTATATACTATGTCTTGCAGCTATATTCTTATCAACATAATTTAATTAGGATAGATACATAATATTTGATAAATAGAAGTATGTGACAGATATGTGATTAGTGAATATAATAAAACAAACTCAACACAAATAATTATATTGTTGGTGGAAACCTAGCTAAGCAACAGAATATCACCAAGCATTATGAAATTTGCTACATGCCCTTCCTGAACCACATGCACCTGTATCTGCCCCAGAGGGAAATACTTTCCTAATTTTGAAATGCCCTTTACTTTTAACAAAGCAGTTTTTTTAAACATATATGTATGTTTTTGTAAATGGTACAAAACATACATATAGTTTAGTGGTCATGTAGTTTAATCTTTGACCACTTGTAGTTTAATCTTTGCATCTTTGTGAATTTTCCAGCTCTCTTATTGTAATTGATTTCTAGTTATATTACTGTGGCCAGAAAATATGCACGATATGCTTTCAATATTCTTAAATGTATTAAGAACTCTTTTGTGGCCTAATATGATCTATCCCAGGGGAATGTTGCTTGTATTCTCAAGAACAATGCACATTCTGCTGCTATTAGATGAAATGGTCTACAAATGTGTGTTAAATTCAACTGGTTTATGCATAAAATCAATGTTCCTATAGCCTTTCTTTCTGGATAAGTGGCCAACTTATTTTTTACAAAGGCACTAATATGTTCAATGGACAAAGATAGTCTTTTAAGGAAATGGTGCCAAATGCACATGGAACTTGTCCGTGTTGTTGTATGTTTCAATAAGTTTGTTTTATTGCTGGGCAATCTCCCATTCAATGGATGTACTACACTTTTTAAATCCGTTTATCAGTTGAACAATATGTTGCTTGTTTGGGGTAATTTTAAATGGAACTGCATAAACAGTCATGTATAGGTTTATGTGTGAACATAAGTTTTTATTTCTCTCAAGAAATACCTAGGAGTAGGACTGTTGGGTCATATGGTAAGTATATGCTTAACTTTGTAAGAGACTGCCAAGAAGTTTTCCAAAATGAATGCACCATGTTGAATTCCCATAAACAATGTATGAGACTTCTGGTTGCTTTGCATTGTTATCCTCACTTGGTATTGTCATTATTTTTCATTTTAGCCATTTATTATGTTTTAAGTAATATCTCACTGTTGTTTTAATTTTCTATTTTCTAATGGCTAATAATTTTGACTAATGAATTCTAATGGTTAATGACGTACTTGCTATCTGTACATTTTCTTAGGTGAAGTGTGTTCATGTCTTTTGTCCATTTGGAGGGGTTGTTTGTTTTTTTTTTAATTATTGAGTTTTGAGAGTTCTTTATATATTTGGAATACAATTCCTGCCTCAGAAATATAAGTTGCAAATATTTTTCCAAGTATGGGACTTTATCTTTTCATTGTCTTAGCAATGTCTTTCCAAATATAGAGAAGCTATAAATTTTGGAGTCCAATTTATCATTTTTCTCTTATCAATTATGTTTTTGGTGTTGTATTTAAGAAATCTTCGCCTAACTCATGTCATAATTTTAAAAACGTTTTTTCTTCTAGAAGATTTATAAGGTTAGTTTTTACCTTTAATTGTATTATCCATTTGGAGTTAATTTTTGTGTGATATGTGAGGTATGGGTCAAGGTTCTCTCTTTTTTTTTTTGTATAAATGTCCAATTGCTCCAACATCATTTATAGTTCAGTTCACTAACATCTCTTCAGCCATAGTAAACAATTTTGTCTTTAATACCTCCAATGAGTTTTTATAATCAGCTATGACATTTTTTCATTTCTAAAACCTTGTTTATTTTTAAATCCTACAAACTCTTTTTTGATATGCTCTTTTTACTTATTTTTAGTTTTATCTTTTGATAAAATGATCATATAAATCACACCTGAACAGTTTTATTATGGGTAAGATAAGTAATTGACTATTTGAGGTTCACAGTCCAAGTAGGACTGAGAGCAGCCTTTGCCCCCTGTTTTTCAAAGCCATGTCGTATCGACATACTGACCATGGGCACATGGTCATGCATCTTCAGAAAGCCTATCAAGAGAAACATTCTAGAAAACAAGCCAATGGCTGAACATCACCGGTTCTCCATGCTCCTTTAGGAGAGAGAGCACTGATGTTTTATCCTCAGTCTTCTTGGGCAAAAGAGAAACATGCTGTAAGCAACCAACGTCACCAGCACACACTGTCTCATAATTAGAAGCACTCAGCCTCCTGTGGTCATATAGTTTCTATGAGAGGTGAACACGGGTGTCAGCTGGAAAGACTGGGTCCTGTTCTCTACTCTGGGAAAATGGGTGGGGTAGGTCTTATATCTTCTGAACTTTAATCTCATCCCTGTTTTACTAAAAGGGGCCTGCCACATCTTAAATGAGCCACTGAAGACTATCAAAGACAAGATTCAAGTGCAGACTCAATGCAGAATTTTGAAGAAATTGCAGTCAGGGAATGTAGCCACCATACTTTGCTGGGTATAATGGGCACTTTTTTGCCCAAAGTTTTGAGGGGAAAAATAAGGATATAATGATTATACATGAATATTATACATGGATATTATATTATACATGGATATAATGATTACATACTATGGGTGTAATAATCCCATGTATGATGCATACAAAAAACATGGGTGCATGTTATACATGGCAAAATATGGTCTATTACCTTCCCAGAGACTACTTTTCTAATAAGCATTATTTTCACCCCCTCAATTTACTTGCTTTATTCTAATATCCATTTTGGCTTTTCTTTTACCTTTATATTACCCATTTTGTTTAACACAGAGTTTTTGGTCTTTCCTTCCAAATCTAAAGCCTCTTTCTTCTTTCCTTCCAAATCTAAATCTTCTTTCTTCTTTCTTTCCAAATCTAAAGCCAAGTTTCTATTTCTGAGGAAAGAAATAATTCAATTAATTAAGTGCTCATTCCTAGACATGTTCTTATTTTTCCTGGAACTAACAGCATGAAACAACAGAAAAGTCATGTATTTCCAATAAAGATAACAATTTATAAAATGTATTGCAGGTGTACACTGTGCCATATTAGAGCTGACAGATAAAAATACAGAGTGCCTCTATTTTTATTTGCTAATTCTAGTAAAAAACCACACTTGACACTTTACATAGTTTATCTTGAATATTTATCACAATTCTACAAAGTAGCATAAAAAACAGCCAGGCTAGAGTTTCAATCCAGCTGCGCCTTGTTTCTGAGTCTAGACTTCTCCTGCTTCTTCCTTGTTCACACTGACTGGAGAAGTCCTGATAATAAAGGTCAATGAGAACACACAGTGGGATTGACATCTGTGCTGAGCTGATCCTCTTTTCTAGGAAGAAGGTGACTTATGTCACCTAGGAATTAAGCCTCTGCCTGGAAGCCAAAGGGGACTTTGAGAGGAAATTGTCAAAAGACTTTACTATTGAAAGAACAGGTGAGAGTGAGAAAAATCATACATTCTTTGACCTTTAAGTTTTTATTTCCCATGGTTGGAAACAGCATGTTCTGAAACATGATTTATATAGGTGGCATACTAGGAGCTAAAAATATGAGCAAAAATCTATTCCTACCCCTCCACCCCAAACCCTCAAAAGCTAATCACATAATCAACTCTGATTTCCCTTTCACCAAATGTTCTGTGATTTAATACAATGAATAATTTCTCTCTTTTTAAACTACAAAAATGACAGAATGTCTATTTTCCTTTAATTTTCAAAATATTAAAAACATTCCAAATAAAATTATAGATATAGTCATATAGTAATTGGAAGACTTCAAGACAAGCCATAGCTCACTTTTGTGAACCCATCTGTGAGTATGAGCCATTTCCCAGAGGGAAAATCCAGTCCAAAGGGCTAAAGGGGTCTTGTAGTGGCCTTTCTATTGGCCCCATGTAATGACAGTGGTCACAGAGATGAAGCGAGGTCACACCATGCCAGTGGGGAGGATGTGAGCACAGCTTACAGCTGTGTTTCCAGGCTTTGGACATCATATATCACCTACAAGATTTTTGCAATATCCATATCCCCCTTTTATTTACTTATTATTTTTCTTTAAATCAAGTCATTTTTTTTTTACTTTGGAATAAATTTAGCCTTATTCTAGGTAGTCATATGCATGAAATGGTGAGTTTGATAGGTAATTATATACTTGTTTCTAATAGACATTAAATTACAAGCATAACTTGAAATTTTAATACTTGTGAGCCACCTAAAATCAACCAGGACACCCATGTACCCATAGTGGTACATATATAATACTTGGTAAACATTGGCTTAGAGGGGTCTGCCAACTTTGGCTGGATGTCTATTTGAGAAAATAAAGTTTTATTGGAACATTCAGCTTTTATTATCTATGGCTGCTTCTGTGCTACGATGGCAGAGTGAGTAGTTGCTGCAGAGATCATATATCCTGACAAATGTACATGTGCTTTATAGAAAAGTTTGCCAACCCCTGGCTTGAAGGAACATTCCCCACGTGGGTTTGGTCCATTCTCATGAACTGCCCTCTGGTTCTCATTCATGACCCAAGCCCCCTTTCCTTATAAGTGTCTTTCATGAGAAGAGGCTATATCATTTTCTGTGAGGGCCAGATTAGAGAAAATTCACTTAAGCATAGGCTGAACCCACAGCGTTTAATGAAGGTCTATTGATAGATCTCCACCAAATGTCAATGTGCTGCAGGAACTAGCTGTCTCATTATCCCCAACCAGCTGGACTGAACATTCTTGCACTTTTCTTCTCTCCAGTCTTCAAAATGGAAGTGACATAAGATGGAATGTCAAGCTTGAAAACTGACTTTGAATAAAAATTCAACATTGATGTGCCTGTCATCGTAGCTCTCATATCTGTATTCATGGCAAGTTTGGGCAGCTTCTGTTTGGGGTAAAGTTGAAAATTGTTAAGCAGAAAAGTAATTTTCATCAGGTAAAGGAAGGAAAAAAAGCTGTGAAGTTGTGTCACCTTGCATTACACTGTCTGACTTTTTTTTCCTAGTTGTTTCTTGTGCAAGGAACTGAAACTTCTATAAAAAGCAAATAAGACTTGCTCATTTTGAAGACCAAAGAGAAATAGCCATGTGTATGTGTGCTAGCTATTGCTTGCTCTGGAAACATGTTTTTTAAAACCTTATTATTAAAGTTGTTCAGTGTTGGATAGTAGCATTAAAATATATAATTTATGTGCAATTGATGAGATAAGGTGTCACAATTAAGCTTATTCAGTATAAGCCTATTTCTTCAAGGTATTTATGGACTAACTAAACAAAGTATTGAGTTATTATAGGGAAGACAGTAATTTATTGATGTGTGTGTGTGTGTATTTAGGCTGGGGAAGGATTGGGAAAGTTTTCATAGAAGAAATCTTATTTGGGTCTAGGAGGATGAACAGCAGTTTTTAGTTAAAGAAGCAGATGGAAGATGTTCAGGCAGAAAGACCTGCCCACCTCTTACAGCAGTCAGCGGTAAGCCTTTCTAAGAAGCATTAGAAGCATCTTCATTGTCCATAGCAAGTTTGACCCTTGATGATCCTTTAGGGACAGGTCATTTTCTGGGTCTTGTTGGTGGAACTTTTGTGAAAGAGCCACTTGTTCTCAGGAAAAAGGTATGTTCCCTTGTCTTTGGGAAGGGAATATACATCCCCCAACTCTTGGTGCTTTGGCTTGGTTCACCAAACCACATGACTTTTGTGACTTGGTCCATGTTGGAGCAGTGGGGATTCAGACTTGGAAAGGGAGATGAAACCCATGCCCCAGTCTTGCTGCTGCCAAAAGATTTCCTTTCCTGGGTCACCCCAGGGGTGTGACACTAAGAAGCCTCCAGATGCATCTGCACCTCACACCCTAATGCAGTATCTTGCTCACTTCTCCAAGGTCTGGGCCTTCCATGCCAGTTCTCCACTGGCACTTGCAGCAGGGGTGGAATCAGTCATCAGATGCCTATGTTGTCTTTCTGCCTCAGAGAGTGTCCCACGGAGCCCAGATTTCCTGTAGCTCAGCCTTTATCCTTCTCTTAGGAAATGGCATTTTTCCTCTGGGGGAAAAGCAGCTGTGACAGCTTCTATTCCAGGGACTCTGTATCCAAGAGCAGAGAGATTCGTGGGATCCTTTGCTGAAAAGGCCATGGAAAAATTTGTGGTCTACTGAGCAGAGCAAGAGATTTGTTCACAGCAGCTCTGCCATGATGCTGCAAACCAAGAAGAAATGGCAGATAGGATCAAAGGCAAATGTCTAACCAGGGGACATTGAGGGATAATTTCTAGTGATTTAAATTTATCAGAGACATGTGTGGGAATCTCATGAAGAAGGCTTTGGTGGTGGCATGGCATAAACACTGCAGCTTCTCCAGGATCAGTGTCATCTAGAGAAGGGCTGCAGTGACTCAACCAGAAAAGTCTCACGGCAGGTGGAGTCAGAGGAAGGTGGTCCAGCCAGAGTCTACCAGGCCTTCCACTTGTCCTGAGATTCTGTATCAGAATAAGGTCCAAATGTTCTTTACATCTTTTGTGAAACTTGGATTCACATAGCTCACTGAATCATTGCACTGAATGATTCAAGTAGAAGGTATCTTAGAGTTCATCTGCTTTAATTCTTTTGTCTTATTCCAAGGTGAAAACAGAGGCCCGGAGAAGACGATTAAAGTGAATTGTCCAAGAATAGCCAACATAACTTCCTTCCTTCCTTTTTCCCTTGTTTCCTTTTTTGAGCAAATATGTATTCAACAACTACTATGTTCCAGGTAATCTTCTAGGCAGTTGGGACATGTCAGTGAACAAAATAGAGAAAGATTCCTGTCTTCATGGACCCTACATGCTATTGATGAAGCAGACATTAAACAATATCCATAATAAATTAGTTATACAATATGATAAGAACTATGAAAAACCCAGTGCAGGATCACTGGAGTGGAATGAGGGAAGAATATAGTGTTAAACAGAGAAGTCAGGGGAGAATTGATTGAGAAGGTAACATTTGAGCACAGGCTTAAAGACAGTGAGAGTCTTCTGTGTGGATATATGGAGAGGGGTATTTTCTACCTGGAACAATCCAGGTAGAGAGAACAGCAAATGCACAGGCCCTGAGGTAATAGTGTGTCTGATATGCTCAAGGAATGACAATGAGTCCAGAGGGGCTGCAGTGAGTGGAATAAATGAAGAGTAGAAAGTAATAGATGAGATCAGAGGAGTGGCAGGTCTATGATTCTCCTGTAAATAATTATAAAGGACTTTGACTTTTTATGCTGAATAGGATAGAGAAATCATTGCAGAAATTTTTAAGCAGAGAAATAATATCATTTGATTTATATTTACAAAGGCTAATTCTGTCTGCTGATTAGTCATAGACCAGGGCTGTCAAATTCATTTTCATGGGGGGCCACATCAGCCTCGAGGTTGCTTTCAAAGGGCTGAATGTAATTTCAACTCCTTAACAGTTAAGGAGTAGTTACATTTATACAGTCCTAAAATTATTTTGGCCCTTTGAAGGCAACTGCGAGGCTGATGTGTCCCCGGTGAAAATGAGTTTGATGCCCCTGGTATAGACTGTAGGGGGGCGAGGGGAAAAGTAGGGAACCCAGTCAGGGCTCTTTGCTCAGACCAAGAGGTGGTGAGATATTGGATTGAATTGGAAAAGAACGGAATCTTCCCTTTCTCTCACATCACACCTTTCTCTCTGGTGAGATATTGCACTGAACTGTGGTGTGAGAGAAAGGAAAGAGTCCTGTCTGTGGAAAGAGGTAACTCCAAGGTGTTTTGTTTTTCTTTTTTAACCTGGATGATGAGAACAATGGAGATGTCATCAATTTAGAGCAGGTTTCAAAGGAAAAATAGGAGTTTAGTTTTAGACATGTTGAATTGGGGATGCTTATTAGACATCCAAGTGAAGTTGTGAGACAGGTGGCCATATAGTGAAGTATAGAATTTAGGAGAAATCTCTGCACTGAAGATGTAAGTTTGAAAGTAGCCATTGTATATATGGTATTTAAATTTATGACTCAGTGAAACTGTCAGAGTAGTGTGTATACTTGAGAAGAAGAAACGATCAAGGACTCAGTCCTGGGGCAACTCAATATAAAGAGACCAGGAAGGGAAGAAACCGAAGACGGAGACTAAGAAGGTACAACCAAGAGGAAAGCCAGGAGAGTGTGGTTTTCAAGAGAAGAAAGTAAAATTAAGAAAGACTGTGTGAGAAACTCTGTTAAATGTGCTGATGGATCAAGCAAGATGAGGACTAAAAACTGATCCCTGGGCTTAGGCATACAGAAGAGACTTTAATAAGAGCAGTGTTGGTAGAGCAGTGTAGAAAAAGCCAAGTTGGAGGGGATTTATGTGAAAATAAGAGAAAATTTGTAGATAGGGTGTAAGAATAATACTTTCCAGGATTTTGCTGCAATGAAAGGAACAAAATGAAGTGGCAGCTACAGGAAAGATGGAAAGTTCCAGAAAGGGTTTTTTTAAGATGAGAGGAATAACATGTTTATAAACTGATATGGCTGATTTTTTAAAAATATATTTTATTGATTATGTTATTACAGTTGTCCAAATTTTCCCCTTTTGCCCCCTACACCTGGTACCTCTATTCCCTTCAGCAGTCCTCCCCTTAGTTCATGTCTATAGGTCATGCATACATTCTTTGGCTTCACATTTCCTATACGATTCTTAACATCCACCTGCTTATTTTGTACCTACCAGTTTATGCTTATTTATCTCTGCACCATTCTCCCTCTCCCCCCACCCCAGTTGGTAACCCTCCAAGTGATCTCCATATGTATAATTCTGTTTCTCTTCTGGTTGTTTTCTTTTTTTTTTTTCTTAGATTCAGTTGTTGATGGTTGTGAATTTGTTGCCATTTTAATGTTCATAGTTTTGATCTTATTTTTCTTAAACAAGTCCCTTTAACATTCTTATAATAATGGCTTGGTAATGATGAACTCCTTTAGCTTTACCTTGTCTGGGAAGCACTTTATCTGACCTTCCATTCTAAATGATAGCTTTGCTGGATAGAGTAATCTAGGTTGTAGGTCCTTGCTTTTCATCACTTTGAATACTTCTTACTAGTCCCTTCTAGTCTGCAAAGTTTCTTTTGAGAGATCAGTTGACAGTCTTATGGGAACTCCCCCATAGGAAACTCTTTGGTTTTCTCTTGCTGCTTTTAAGATTCTCTCTATCTTTAACCTTTGGCATTTTAATTATGATGTATCTCGGTGTGGTTCTCTTTGGGTCCAACTTTTTTGGGTCTCTCAGAACTTCCTGGACTTGTGTGTCTATTTCCTTCACCAAATTAGGGAAGTTTTCTTTCATTATTTTTTCAAATAAGTTTTCAGTTTGTTGCTCTTCCTCTTTTCCTTCTGGCATCCCTATGTTTTGGATGTTGGCATATTTGGAGATGTCACAGTGGCATCTTATTCTATTCTCATTATTTTAAATTCTGTTTTCTCCTTGCTGTTCTGCTTGAGTGCTTTTTTTCTTCCTTATATTCCAAATCATTGATTTGATACTCAGTACTATCCCCTCCACTGTTGGTTCCCTATAGATTTTTCTTTATTTCACTTAACCTTTATTTCTGCTTGGGTCTTTTTTATGCTGTTGCCATACTCAATGAGTTTTTTTAGCATCCTGATAACCAGTGTTTTGAATTTTACATCTGGTTATCTCTATATTGTTTAATCCTTTTTCTGAAGTTTTGCCCTGTTCTTTCATTTGGGCCATATTTCTTTGTCTCCTCAATTTGGCAGCCTGTCTGTGTTTACTTCTATGTATTATATAGAACTACTTTGACTCTCTATCTTAGTAGCATGGCCTATTGTAGAAGAGTGGACCTGTAAATTGTGTAGGACAGAGACTTAGGTGATTGCCAGGGTGGGGCAATCTATTTCACTGTTTTATGGCTATGTGTTGGGGGAGGTCTGGGAGAGGGGACTATGGCATTGCCTGGCTTCTGGAGGTTTTCCCAGGAGGAAGCTATCTCCCAGCACTTGCCCTTTTTCCAGTCTCCTCACTTTCTCCCTGTATGCCACTTGTGCCCTTCCAGCTGTTGCCATGGTACTGAATCCCAGAGCAGGTGGGTCTGCATAAGTCCTAAGTCCATTTGGACCTTTTAAGACAAGTCTGATAAGCTGGCAGTTTCTTCTGATGCCCAACCCCCCACTGTTTTTTATAGCCAGAAGTTATGAGAATTTATCTTGCTGGCACTGGAACCCTGGGCCCCTGGGTGTTCTGCTTTGGGCCTGGGATCCCTGACTCCAGAGGTATCTCTCCCAGTTTTTATCTACCACATGTGAATGTGGGACTGCCTGTTCCACCACCTCTCTGTGCCTCTTTACCTCTCTCCATGTTTTTGCCCCTCCTACTCGTCTGGATGAATGTAGCTTCTTTAAATCCTTGGTTGTCAGACTTCCATACAGCTAGATTTTCTGATGGTTTTGGGTGATATCTGTTTTATAGTCTAGATGTATTTTTTTCTGTAGTTGTGCAAGGAGGTGAACTGTGTTTACCTACACCTCCAGCTTGAATAGAAGTCCTTGGTATGGATGATTTAGTAGATAGAGGGTGAAAATTTGATGTCAGGGGGGAAAATTGTTAGAACAGCATCTGTTAGTAGTCCAGGGGGGATGGGATCAAGTGCAAAGGTGAGGGATTGCATTTAGATAGGAGTGTGATTAATTTATATGTTATCAGGTGAGAAGATAGAAATGTGGCCTTGGAGATGGTATATGGGTAGGAGGGATGGCAGAGTTTGCCAAACTTCTACTGTTTTGAATTTCTTCCCGAATAAGAAAGTGAGAATTAGCTGAGAGTAAGAATGTGGGATGGGTCTTGGGGGCTAGAGGAGAGAAGGTGTGAGAAAGTCCTTTCAAAGAATAGAAGAATGAATGGACTAGGAAAGTATAGCATTAATTCATCCCTCTCTGCCTTACTTCCTTTCTTCCTTCCTTTTTTTCCCCTTTAATCTAGCTTTCTCTTGAATGTCTATAACACATGAAACACAAGGTATCTGTAAGTGGAGGTACAAGAAATTTTCTCAGTCAGCTTTGTTCCAAGTCAGTATCATGAATGAATTATCCAGGCACCAAGCTCATCTCACATTCTTCAAAGCTGTTCCTGGCAGACAAGTACAGGTGGTTAGACAGTCAAAATACCAGCTGCAAAGTTCTACAGGAGAGTAGAAATCCAAACTCCAGCAGTAAAAATGAATTTTCCTCACTCCCACACACAGGTTTTCAAATTTCATTATTTAAGAAGGCTATTCTCATAAGTCAGCTATCTGGAAATATGGTTTGGGTTATTTCTTAGAACTAGATTAAAAACATTTTCTTATAATGTTGTATTTTCAGAATATATTCAAGCCAAGGCAATTCATCACTTGAATCAGCTAAAGATTGTGGTCAATATTTCTTTTTCAAAGATGCTCAACATCTGATAGTTGCTTGGAGTATGCAATGCAAATTGGACATTGTCTTTACTCAAGAGTATCTAAAACAGAAATATAAAATTTACAGATAGTTTTAATTATAGGTGGGAAATTGAAACCTTCATAAGAAATGGAATGGTGAGGTATTCCATTCTAAATAACTTTTCTTAAAATTCTGAGGGTTGTTTCAAACAATATGAGCTTGGCTGTTTTTAATCTTTCCCAGCACATCATTTGGCTCTTATTTTAATTGTGTTGGCCTCTCCTTTGCCTCTTCCCTTAGTGTGCTAACGTGCTTCCAATGATCAAGGGGCCTAAGTTGTTTAAAATACTTAAGGTTGGCTATCAATCACTAGATACATAATTCTAACTAAAAGTGAATTTTAGAGGTTCAACTAGAAAGTACATATATTTATAGGGGAGATCATTCTAAAAACTGAGCTAAGATCATATCTATAATAGAAATGATGCCATGACATCATCATTCCATTTGCCAGTGAATCAGGGAGTGACTTGTGGTTGTATTCACTGTTGAATCTATACTCTGTTCTAATATAGATTCCTCCACACAATTCACCATCCATTCAATATTTCATCATGATTAATTGGTGGGTCTTCACTTGCTTTGCTATGGTCACTTGTAGAATTCCCTGGGTCAGTCCCCCTGGAGGAACAAGACTCTTTGCTATCAGTCCATTTAGAAAGCTGGGTGTGAAACAAGTAACGTATCCTTTATTACTCCTCCTGCCACCCTGTTACACTATTTTCCACATACACCACTCAGGGTTGTATGAGGATTATGAGGATTATGCACTTTAGGAAAGAGGTGAGAGAGGATATGAAACTGTAGGTTAAATTTCACTTTTTTTCGTCTTCAAGGAAAAAACACAGGAGAATTATACCCTTCAAAGGTGTTCTCTGGTAGAACACCCTCTGCTTTCTACACTATTTCTCTGCCTTCAGATGCTTGCATCTCCCTGTGAAAGCTGATGCTCTTTTTTCTTTTTCTTTTTTAAGTCTCAGATTTGTGACTTTCCACCCAACTTGTGGGAAACCCCATTCCTTATAGGTGGGATCTCAGATTCTTGGCCTATGCAGTGAGCCACTAGTTCTACCATGAAACCATCTCTCTTCAAGTTCTTCCCCCCAAGTAGTCCTGGAGTCCCACATTTGTGGGCCTGGTAACTTCTACCCCTTTCCAGTTGAGACAGTTTCTTTCAGACTCCTCAAGGGTTATTCCTTCTTTCTCCCTTTTTCTCCAAGGCATATAACAGAATAACTTCAAGGAGTTTGGGGTTTTACAGAGACTCACAAGAAACTCCAGCTTCTTGACCTGCAAACCCCCCAGTTACAAGGAATTACAAAGAGCCTGGCTACTTTCTTGAAATGGAAATCAGGGAAGAAAAAAGATATGGAGACCAAAATAAAACTAATATCTCATTCACTTCTCTATATGTATTTCTGTTGACATCTGTATGTGTTAAGTTCTCTTGTCATTTGAAGGAAATAATGACCTGTATTTTTGGAGTACAGTGTGAAATTTCCTTAAAGGCTTCTTTTGACAACCCATAAAAACACCTTAAGATGGAATGGTGTGTGTCTTAGGTGGGCTTTTCCTAGGGTCTTCCAAGAAGATTCTGAGATGAGGATTTATGTAAAATTATTTTTAGGAAAAGTGATCAGGGCAATAGGGAATTGGGGTCAGGTAGAAAGGGTCTAAGAAAGGAAGTTGTATTGAGAAAGGACCCAGAGGAGATCTTTGGTTCTATCCACAGAGGAATTCTAAAGACAGTGCAGGTCACACCTCAAAGTTGCCCCAATCAGGAGGCAAGCAAGATATGGAGTATTTGTACCCCTGTGCCTGTCAGTAACTGGTTAAGGACTATGGGGGAATGTCAATTCCTAGGCACTTGGAGGTCTCTCCAAGGCAAATAGGCAAAATGGTCTCCTGCAGTCTGAGAGCAGCCCTCTGACAGAGTGACAAACATCCTAGATCTTGCAAGAGTGGCAGATTGTATTTTCTCCAAATGGTATAATATTACCTCCCATTCCACATGCTCTCTTCACAATATGACTTTGATACTCTTCCCATAGAGAGCTAGAATCTATGTTTCTTTTCCTTGAACTTGTTCAGGTCATTGTGACTGCTTCCATGTCTAGAATACAGCAAAAGTGACAATACAGAAGCCAGGTTTAAAAAAGATCATGTATATTTTGCTTTGTTCTCTTGTGAGACATATCTTTGGAGCCCTGAGCTACTCTGTAAAATGTCTGAGGCCAGAATGCTGTGAGGAGACCAGTTTGCCCCACTGAGAGACCTATCTGGAAAGGAATTAGCAGCCAGTATCCAATTGCCAGCCATGTGAGTGACCCAGGACCCAGCCCAGTCTAGCCTCCCCATCTGATGTCATTCCAACTAAAGTCAAGATTAGCTATTCCTATTGATCTCTGCTCACCTTGAAGATTCATGACCAAAATGATTATGGTTGTTTTAAATTAAGTTTCATTGTGTGTGTATGAATTTTGTGTCTTTATATAAAGAAGATGCATTGCCTTTGCAACGTAGCTTTGGAAGTTATATAGCAACACTTCTCTAAAGTCACAGCTCCACCCAGATTCAAGAGGAGGAAACACAGACCAAAACTCTCCATAACAGGAATGTCAATGCGATTTCTAAGAACTTGTAGGATGAGAGATCTTCTTGTGGTCATCTTGAAAAGATGTGTCCCACAGGGAAACCTGAAAACCACAGGACAGTGTTAGAAAAAGACACCTCTAAATGTTGGTGTAAGTTGTGACTAATGTTAACCAGACTTCTGTCATGAACACCAGAGACCATGGCTTCTTTGTCTTTGAATGTTTTGCACACGGAATAGTGTTGGATTCATAGTAATTGCTCAGTGATTGTTTATTATATAAATGAATGGTGTCATTTAAATTCCATTTGACCCAACCCTCACACACAATTTTTCCAGCATTAAGGGAGTGGGGGGACTAAGAAAGCTAAAAATCATATGACCTTATAGGAAGCCTAATAAAGCTGCTGGTGACAGTGGTGAGACACACCCTGGTGCCTGTTGGCAGAAATGGTGTGGATAACCAGTGGCCTCAGCAAGGTCAGAGTCCATAGAGAATGAGACAGCAGCTTCCATGTAAAGTCACTGTGCAGTGGGTTGCATGTAACACCATTGATAGCAGCAGTAGTCCTAATAATGGTTGTTATTACCCTAATTACAACAATGACAATAATTACATTAGCTAAATAAGCTATGAATCTTCTATATGCCAAGGGCTTTAAAAATTATCTCTGTGATCTCGAGAACCATCAAGCAAGGTAGGCATTCTTTTTATTTTTATATTTTTAGATGATGAAACTATGATTGATAAAGATTAAGTTATTTTTACTAAAAATCACATATCTATTAAGGATAGAACTAGGCCTTGATTGGTATGACTCAGTTGGTTTAGTGTTATCTAGCAGAACAAAGGGGCACTGGTTTGATTTCCAGTCCAGGCACATGCGTGGGTTGCGAATTCTGTCTCTGGTTGGGGCATGTCTGAGAGGCAACTGATCTATGTGTCTCTCTCACGTCAATGTTTCTCTCCCTGTCTATCTCCCTCCCTTCCTCGTTCTCTAATAAATAAATTAGTAAATGAACAGATCCCAACATTTATTTTTTAATAAAAGGAGCAGAACTGGGATTTGAGCCAAAATAGATTTCATCCAAAAATCTGTTCTCAATTGGCTACATCCTGTGTCCTCCCTAGGAGTTTTCAGCGGTCACTGAGGAATTTCAGACCGCTCCATGGGAAAATAAAGGATTTGGAGGCTTGGGGGGCCAGGGATTTTCAGGGTTGAGATAATTGAAATACATTGTTCAGCACAAATAACACCCCTTTTTATTAAAAAATCATAAGTATGTAATTCTGTAACATAATATTATCACACTCAAGTATACCCATATGACATTTTAGGTGAAATGTTCAAATTTAAAATACAAATTGTTATACCCATATTATTACCCTACCAACCACACTTAAGCAGGCTTTACTTCTGTTGGGCCCTGTAGTTATCCAGTTCTTGACAGTTCTCCTTCTGATTGGTATGACCTAGAAAGCAAAAGTTATATTAAAATATAGGAAACAAGTAAATATCTCACTGGGAAAAAAGAACTTCCTGAGCATTTAATTTCCTGTATTTCAGTGCTCTGGATCTGCAAGACACGTCCCCTAAAGTCTGTATTTGAGAGGAATGAGATGAGTTGGCGGCCATTTCTGGGACAACAAACCAGCTCATTACCTCTGTGCAAATGGTCACTCAGGGAGTGTTACATTAAACCTGGTTTTATGGACATGCCTACTTATTTCCTACTCAGTTTGCTCCAAGCAGTAATAGGCACTAATCTCCACCATAAGTAACTCATTTTTAAGTCAGTTTTTAAAGTAGTCATTTTCATCAAACATTTATATGCACATGATTTAAAGAGTCAAACCTTGTGACAAGGTATGATGTGAAAAACAGTAATCCTTACTCTACTTCCTTTTCTCCTTCCTGAGAGACTACCATTTTCATCTCTTCTAGTGGATTCTTTTGGTGTTTACCACCATAGTTTAAAACAATAATTTTCTGTTAGGCATTATCTATCGACTCCTTGATATGAGAGGGTTTAACTCTTTCAATCCCCATGCCTCCCCCTTCACCATTATCCTGTCCTACTGTTGTTATATCATTATATAAATACTCAGGGTTTACACTATGGCCATGTAAATTAATTACAACTGAGTCATGGAGACTATGAGAATAACCAGTCTGCACTGCTTTTTGTTCTCAACAGTAAAATTGTCTTTTGTTTCTTTGCGTAGTTTTCTATGTGCCTTTCCTTAAATTAAACCCAAATTTTTACGAGGTGTTCAAGTAACTTCTCAGTATATATTTAGATGTATCAGGCATTATATTGATTTCATTTTCTGTCCTGGGACTGTCTTACTTGCTCCAATATGGACTGATGGCTTCCTATCCTGTCTGGCAGCTTCTCTTCTGGGATTACCCTTCCCCACTATCTTGGGGATTCTGGTGTTGTTTTTCCTGTTTCCTAAACACAGATCTTTTCCTTTCTGATTTACTCTCATTTTAAAACATTTTTGGTTGTACACCTATACCACTAAATGCCTGAGAAATGATACATAAAGGTAAACTATAGCTTTAGAGATACATGTTTGGGCAACAAAACTATGAAGTAAAACAAGGGAATTTAATATAATGGTTACCTTGTGGGACAAGCAGTGGGTAAAGATTGGGAAGTTTCTAAAGATGGCAATGTTCTTTTTCCCCTCACCTGGTAGGTGGTTATATGTTCCCTATTTGATAACTTATTAAGCTATACATTTTTGTTTTGTACACTACTCTATATGGATAATATATTTGACCATAAAAAGCATAAAAACAGAAAAGGGTTTAAATCAATAGCTGATATATACTATAGCTTCATTAATTATTGGCTATTAGTGTTATTTTTAAAGCATCAGTTTCAACTAGTGGAAATTTCCCCACTCAGGGGACATTTGGCAATGTCCAGAGATGTTTCTGGTTGTTTCAGCTGGGGATGAGGAATGGTGCTACTGCATCCATTGAGTCCAGGCCAGCATCCTGCCAAACATCCTAGAGTGTACAGGACAGCTCCTACAGCAAAGAATTGTTTGGTCCAAATGCCAATAATTAGCCCTGAGGTTTAGACACCCCGTGGTAAATCTCTCATGTGATATGTAACATCCACAAGACCTCAATGAAGGGCCATTCCCTGCCCCTGCCCGTACCCCATCACAAACTATATTTCCTACTTAGGTCAGTTGAGTTTTCCTGTTAATTAAATACTGCTTCAATAGCATAACAATGCACATGGCTTCTGATTCCTTAAAGGTCAAAAAATTGATAAATGCCCTGGCTGGCATAGCTCAGTGGATTGAGCTCGGGCTGCAAACCGAAGTGTCTCGGGTTCGATTCCCAGTCAGGGCACATGCCTGGGTTGCAGACCACAGCCCCCAGAAACCGCACATTGATGTTTCTCTCTCTCTCTCTTTCTCCCTCCCTTCCCTCTCTAAGAAATAAATAAATAAACTATTTTAAAAAATTGATAAACTTTAAGTAACCAAAAACAATGGAATGGCCAGAATTTCCTGTTATATCATTTGGCTAATGATAATGTCTTATTTGCTAGCAATAAACTCTGCTCCCCAGAGTCACCAGGTGTACTAGGCATTATCTTTTCTTCTGGTTGACAAGGATCATCTTGTAAATTCAACCTATTTCATTATAGGCCTGGCTCCTCAAGCAGCAGTGGCAAGGGCCAGTGGATGTCATTTATAGCATCTTTGCTTAGGCTCTGGAGACTTGGATCAATGAATGCAACTCAAGGGCCATCGGCACACTGAACACGTCTTTCTCTGAACATATCAAATGGTATATTGGACCACAGTGGCTGGTTTTTCCCAGCCACAATGATCAGCTATACTAGATTAAGGTAATCTCAAATAATAATATATTTCTTTTTTTTTTTTTTAGATTTTATTTATTTATTTTTAGGGAGGGAAGGAAGGAGGGGAGAGAGAGAGAGAGGGAGAAACAGAGAGAGAGAGAGACATCAATGTGCGGTTGCTGGGGGTTATGGCCTGCAACCCAGGAATGTACCCTGGCTGGGAATCGAACCTGGGACACTTTGGTTCCCAGCCCGCGCTCAATCCACTGAGCTACGCCAGCCAGGGCTAATCTCAAATAATAATATATTTCTTTAAAAAAACTTACTTGGAGAAGATTATAGATAACCCCAAATTACTGTGTCAGTGTTTTCCCTGGTTGAGGTAAGAACATCAAAAGGGAAGAAACTAAATTGATATCTATCTGTGGCATATTGATTTGATGGAATAACTGGGAAGCAATCATTAATTTGATTGTTTAGTAAAGTTTTATGTGACTTCATAATATAATAAATAGAATATGACATTTGAACCCTAGTAAGTCAAATAATTTTCTTTTAAATTGTTTCAACCCTCTGTAAACCATTCTGCCTTAAAAAAATAATGCTTTATAAACTTTAGAACTCCAGAAGCTGAACTAGGTATGGCTTAACAACTCATACCATCGATGAGGATTATTTCTGATCTCATACCTTGAGACTTTATATGTTTTCTTTGTGTGCTTTCAGGCAACAACTTTCTCCTGGCTTCCCTCCCTTGATCTGCAGTCATCCTGTGAGAAGATATGCCTGGATACACATTAAATATAAACATCTATAATGAGGGATTCTGATTATTTTGGTTTGGCTGTTTTGTGCCAGGATAGATGAAATTTTTCTGTCAAATGTTAACATTTTTCCACATTCAAGACAGTTTTTCATGGTACAATGAAATAGCAAAGATCTTAGCTTGGTTGGATCCCAGCTCAGCTACTTACTGCTTGGGAAAGTTTACTTAACCGTCTGTGTCTACATTTGCTCATCTTTAATAGGAAGAGGTACTTGTCATGTTCTGAACAACTGTGACAGTGGAGAGGGGAATGTCATGGGCAGTTTCACCTCGAAAGGGGTTTGGGAGGGATAGGTAATTCTGAATGTAAGTACATACATAGGGACTAAGAATTAAGTTTTGAGGAAAATTGAAAGACTTAAAATTCAATTGGACTGACTATAGAAAGAAGAAAAAGAAACTTTTTGAGTGTGCATATGCCAACATATGCTAGGTACATTTATGCATTTTCATCTTATTTAATCTTTGCAATGGTCCTACAAGGTAGATGTTAATTTGCTCCTTTTTAAGTTAAACCATAGACTTGCCAACAACTTATAGCATGGCCTGGGTTCCAAAGATGAGCTGGATGCATCAGATCCTTGCTCTTAGAAAATTGAGAACCAGAGGGGAGTGGGGGCGGGGAGAGAGAGAGAGGGCACTTAGCAGTAGAGGCAAAGGCAGAGAATCTGGAGAGAATGTGATGTCATTTCAGAGTTACAAGAATGTCAACACTCTTGACACAAAGTTGGTTAGTGAAGCAATGAGAACAGTGAAGAGAATAAATGCCAGAGAGAAACTTGGATAGGGAGAGAGGGCGAGGGAGAGAGGGAGAGAGAGACTACAGCTCATGAGAAGACTGGGGAAAGTGTACTCAGTCTGCAAGGCTGCCCAGGGTGCTGTTAATTCTGCAGTTCCAAGTCAGGTGTATCCCCATTTAATTCCCAATCCTAGGTATGTCGATTCAAAGATGAAATCATCTGGATTGTTCTTCTCTGAGATTCTAGTTAACCTCATAATATTGCAAACAAACACACAATTCCCAGCAACCCTCTCCCAAGTATACGGATAGGCAGAAACTGTGTGTAAAGACAAGGAAGCCACCAAGGCTATAAGGGATAAGTAAGGTTTTCCTCAGAGTTTCTAACTGCATGATTTCTCACTTCCCCACAGCTGACTCCTAATTTCCAGGCTTTGCCTGGAGAATGATGGTGGGGTTCCTAATCCTATGTTGCTGTACACTGCATATAGGACCAAAGCAGTGAGTTATTAGCACCTGATCAACTTATTTCCCTCCCCATGTATTGTCTTCTCTGCCTCCTGCCTTTTATACCAGGCTGGCTTAGCCAAATTCTTGAAAGACAGAACAGCACAACAGTGTGTGAGTGTAGCCATCTCCCTGGAACATGTTCACACCTTTGCTCCTCACCAGTTGTCTGTTCTTGATTTTCTTTAGTTTCTGATCCTCATCATCTGATCTCTTGGTTCCATAACCATGAACTTGACCTCACTTCTGGTATTCAGAACTAGGGCTTTGAAGCAGGGCTATGTTTAGACCCTGCCTTTCCCCTTCAGAATTTGTGTTATTACCCCTGCTGTTCATCATGCTGCCTAAAGGTCCCTTGGCAGCAGCTGGGCCAGTCACAGTTCCTCACAAGAAAAAGGGGAGCATTCAGGCATGTTCCCACAATACATTTTTTCAACATCTGTGATGGTCAGGATTTAGTGACCAAACAGAGCAGCCTGTATGTGTGTCAATGTCTGAAAAGAATTAGTTAGAAGGCAGGGGATGGATGGAACTGAAGTCAGGATCCTGAGGTTCTTGATGGCCAGTGCATTTCTGTCACTTGAGATCTCAACAGGACATAGGAGAGAAATTTGGCAGGTGTGAGGTTTATCCAGGTGCCCTGAATAGCTTAGGTATATGACAAAAATTCGAATGACTAATATGTTGATTGTGTGCTTGATTCAATCATTCATTCTCTTGTTTATAGCACAGTTATCAAGAACCAACCATGTAACCCCTCCTAACAAAAGAGCTCTGTTGCTGTCATGAAATACTTCAGCCATTTCATTTCCAAGAACATGCATTGTAAACTGTAGCCAGATGTGAGGCCAAGGGTATGAATGGGAAGGCCCCATTTTCAAGCTGTGCTGGTGGCTGAGAAATTACCAGGACAATTAGATTTGTTTTCTTTTGCCAACAGCCAGCTGCATGGAGCAATCTGAGCTCTTGTGGGGGCAATAAAAGCACTTTGGATCCATGTGGATGGAGTTCCCTGCTAAAAAGACAAGACAGTTACAGAGTGTGGACTCTAATCCTTGGGTTGGCCAGTGTCTGAGCCATTCTCTGTGTTCAGAAAATACAGGAAAGTCTAAAGAAGAAGTTTGTATTGTCTGTAATCTAACCTTCCAGATACAATTTTGTGTGCAAACAAGGTTACAAGACATATACTATTTGTATCAGGCTTTTCCCACTAACATCATGTGTTAAAAATTTTTCTACATCATTACATATTTTAGCCAATTTTAATGGCTACTTACATTTTATTATTTGAGTGTTTCTTAAACTATTGATTTTTTTGTTATTAATAGTGCTTTTGTAAATGTTCTTTGTCTGCATCTTTGATTATTCTTTTAGATAGGTTCTTAGAAGTACTGAGTTTAGGGATTTTAACCTTTAAAGGCCTTTGATTCATATTACCCAAAAAATGGCTTTTGTTCAGACCGAAAGTACCACTGTGTGCTCCCTGAGCCATGTACGCAAGAGACTGAGAAATGACATTTTCTCCAATATTGTATAATCCTCTAAAAATTCTCCTATTATTGAATTAGTTATTGCATTATTTACTGAAGGCGAGCAAGAGTCTCCTGTTATATTTGAATTTTTATTACCTTTTCTGACTATTTCTCTGAGAAGGATGAAGAGTGAATCAGGCGTCCAGAAAGCTACAATGACTTTATTCTTGCATGAGCCTTCATCTTGCTGCCAAGAGACAAAATAAATGATTCGTGTTCTTCTTTACCCTCACCGTCTCAGAACTATTGTCTTGATGGTATGATGCTTTCTTTCCTCTCCTTCTGGCTGATAAGGAAGTTAGACTGTACTTGAGGGGATGATACGACTTGAAGCTGCTGATTAGAATTTGGGGAAGGAAAGGTTATAAAGACTTTCTTACCCGCTTAGTATTTTGACCCTGACTTAAAATGAACTTCAGGAAGAGAGCCCTGACTTTGGTTATGTAATACCTCCAGATGTCTTCAGTTTTACAATGAGTTTCCATAACCTTTTTCCAAAGATAATTAAATATAATTTAATTTGAAAGTTCAAAGACTCTTTTTAGGAGGAGAAGGGAGTATAAAAAAAAAATCAAACCAATAAAGTAGAGCTTCTCAGATCCCTGAAGATTGGCAAATAATACCTTAATGACAAAGGACTTTCCGTACTGGGTGTTTTTACCCAGCCAGGCATGTTTTGGCTGAGAACAGTGAAGTAAGGTGGACTGGGATGATACTCGAGCTGGGATTTTCTTTTTAATGGGATGAACTAGCATTTAGGCCACAGAACTAATTGTGGAAGCTGGAAAAAAATGCAGCCTATGTGTGTGACATGGTATCTAAATAGAGTGGCAGCAAACACCAGATAATATGATAATATTGGGTGATATAAGAGATGGGTTTCAACAAAAAATAATGGAGATATTCCAACAAGTAGGAACAACACAGTGGGAAAATAGAAAGCTCTTGCGATCATGTCAACACATTTTAGGGAAGACTTTCAGAAGATTCTATGTGTCCAGACATTATGAATTCCAGGTAGACATGAACTGGCCTTTAGTTTGTGTCTACCTGGAAACAGTAAGATTGTTAAAGGATCCATAAAGACTGGGATTCTAGGCAGGCAAAAAGGCAGAAGGCCAGTTAACCAGATTAGGTCATGAGGTTGTTACTTGATTTAAAAAAGAAAAATTCTACAGTCTGAACAGAGCTTAAGGCCAGAGTGACCTGACAACCCAGGGGACAAAGCTGTATCATGGAGTGTTGAGCAAGAGCTTTAGATAACCTTCTGGCTCAGAACTGTCTTGGTCATAGAATAGGGTGCCAATTGAGGGGTCAAAGGAGCCTTGCTGTGGGGTGAAGCAGTTGTGCTAGGACTGGGAGTGAGGCAGGCTTGAGCCTGGACCAGAAACACAGCATAGATAATGCCATTCATGCATTTGTGCCTGTTTGGGATCAGTGCAATACCCTGCCTTTGGAATATACAGATTGATTATGTAGACAATTTTTCACCCATCCCTTTTATTTTCCTTTTGATCAGTTATCTTCCAGAAGCCAATTACCAATGCCCTGTTGAAGGATATGAAAAGAGGGGCCTGAGAAGGGAAGTGCGTCAAACTCCCCTTACTAATACCATATTCGTCAGGAGGTAGATGAGGGCTGTGGGACAGCCCATCCATCTTTTTCCACCAGTGTGTTCTTAAAAAAGTGATTCATGGTTCCAGTGCAGTCCTCTATCACAGCACCCTTAGTCTTTACCATGACTGTGACAGAGTTACAAAAGTTTTATGCAAGCAGAGTTTGGGGTGGGGAATGCTTTAAGTTAAAGAGGAACATGGGGACTTTTATTTTTCTCTCAAGCTTGATCAAACCATTTGTCTACTCTTCAAAGTACCTATAGTGTAGTTGTGGTGGGCAGAGCATGGGCTTGGGGCCTAGCCACACCTGGGCTAGAGGCCTTGTCCCACCATTTATTAGATGAAACATCCCCATTTTTCTTAATTACAAACCAATATCTGTCTTCCAAGACTGTTTGCATCAGTTGGAGTAATGCAAATGGAAATGCTCGGTATAGTGAAAAGTGTTACGCAAATGAAAATTATGGTTACTGGCTGAAAAGGACAATGGTAGTAATGAATCTTCTGTCCTTTAAGTTGACCCTTAAGCAATAGAATTCTAACTTAGGCCAGAATCTGGAGATAGGCAGGGCAATGCTTTCATACACCAAATCATCAGAACTAAGTCAAGGCCAACTAGCAAGACCATTCACAGCCATTTTACATGTAGTCATATGTTAGGAAGGGAAAGATTAGCAGGAAAAGGCCTACAATCTAATCTTTCTCTTTATTGGAGTGATACACCTGGAAAAGAAAGAAGGCAAGAGATCCAGTCAATTTTTCTTATAAACGTGCTAATGACAGAATTCTTGGAAAATAAGCTTAGTCTTTGTCTACAGCTTTTAGCAAGATACTAGGACTCTTATCCTAAACAAACCCGAATCTATGACTCTATATGTCACAGCTCCCTGGAAGTTGAACTATGTTACTAACTGAGCATGACATGACCTGTTCTTTGTGGAATGATGTGAATTGCACATATTGTTTAGAGACCTACAGGTGAATCTGGGCCTGGAGTATGACCTGACGTGGCAAGAAAAGCCTTGAAGGACAGTGTCAGAAGTCCCCAAGCCCCTCCTTGTTTTGTCTGTGCCTCTTGATTTTCTGTATCTTTCAAATTATTAGAAAATCTTAATCTGGTAAAATCTGGGCAAGATCTCTGATTTGTATTAGTTTGATTGGACAATCTGATCATGTATGTTACTTTATATACCTTCCTTAAAATGAGTTGGAGTCCTTAAAACAGGAATTACTTACTTATTATTTCCTCCAGAGAGTATATGTTTTTACGGGCACTAATGTACATGGGCATACTCAATGACACAGTAGGGAATCTTGTGTCTATACACTCTAGTCATATTGATCCTTGATTCCCTCCACCCTTTCTCTACTTTTGACTCCTCCCCCAATATCTCCCTCCCAGCACCATATCCATCAAAGTCCTAATCCCTGAATGCCCTTCCTCAGTTTACACTTCTTTCAGCCTTGTTCACATTGAACTCAGTAGGATCATCCAGAGTCATTGCAGCCAGCTCTCCTTTTGAGAATGCCATCTAAGCTACCATCTTGTAGGATCCTGGTAGACTCTGTTTCCAACTGGTTATCAAGTGTGTGACCTGAAGGTAGCTTCTCCTTTCTCAGAATGGTGACTGCATTTTCTGGGTTCATCTGGCTGGCTCAGAGGTTCCTGTCTCCACCCTTTCTTTCATTACATTGATTGAGAAGAAACACATAGCTAGTCCACGAACTGCTATGAACAATAAAACTCTACATACCTACACTCAGTTTCCTTATCTTTACCACTCACATGCAAGTGTCAGAGTAGTTTCATATGCTGGTGGAAGAGTTCCTTTACAGTTCTTCATCCACAAATGGTTAACTTCCTGCTGTTCCCTTACAGGGAGAGATGGCCCCCAAATCTTTGACAAATGGGCCTGTTCTTATGTACTGTTCTGCTTCCTTGATTTGTTCTATTATGGCTGTCCTTGGTATTTAAAACTCAGTTAGAGAGGGAAACAGTGTTTTTACCTCAGAAGACACCTTCTGATTCTAATTTTTTAAAGTGTCTATTGAAAGCTTTGGAGTCCTATCTAGGATGACTGTATGTCCCTTTTATTATTCTCATCGTGTCTCTTGGGAGGACAGGAATAGGCAGCGTGGTGAGATGGTAAAAGGGCATGAAATTTGAAGTTGAAGTTTGTGAAGTGAGGAGACCCTCTTCCCCGCTTAGTAACTGTGTGACTTTGGACCCATCCTGTCTTTTCTCTGAGCTTCATTTGCTTATATGTAAAATTGAAATAAGTATCTACATTGAAGGGTGGTTGAGAAGGTCAACTGTGATGGTAGATGTAAGGGTGTTTTATAAAAAATAAAGTGCTACCAAAAAGTGTTCTGATTTGGTATTTTAAATAAAAAGGGGTTGGTTGTATTTTGGAGATGCCTGAGCTATCTATATTACCCCTGCTCCCAGCCCAGATCAGCAGCAGCTATATAAACACGTAATGTGGGAGGTTAGGTTCTATCAGGCTCTTGGCTGACCATCTGCTAAATGAATCTTGTGATCTATTCAAAAGAGAGGAGAAATTCAAGAGACCATGGTACACATACACAAACACACATATACATACACAGACATATGTATGCACACACACAAACACACATGCACACAGACATCTCTCCCCCTCAAATCTCAAACCTATGATTTATTTAAATCATGTGATGACAAAAAATCTTGTTTTTCCCCACAGCTATTTATAATGCCACCTGGAAATTCAGTGTTGGTGCCTTGTGAGCTGGGGTCTACATGCTAACTTGGGAGTTCATGGAGACTGTGAAGTCTGAAGGGAGAGGAGAAACAAGATACCCCTGAAGAAAGAATCATCTTGAGATCAGCAATCAGGGTGAGGACTCAAAATGCCAAGGCTCTGTTGATATCCTGGCATAAAGTTTCTGGGGGCTGGTCCCTCAGCTTTGTTCCCACTTATGTGACTTTATACTATTATTTCATGGGGATGGTTGAGGAGAGAATGTATTCCCATCCACTGAGCTTTGGGGATGTTCTATTTAGTTCAACAGAGAATGAAGCCAGAGCAGCAGGATAACTTAGCATGCTTTTTAGTGATTGAGGAAATTGGAATCAAGTTACTCTGCATTATAAGGTCATGACTGGAATTTACTAGTTATTTTATTTATCAATTTCTTTGTTATTCTAGACCTATGTGGTTTAAACCAGGTATGTGTGTCTAAGAGTAACTCCATAATTTTTTGACTTTTCATCAGCCAAATCTTTGTTCTTCGTCCAAAATAAGACTTAGAAAAACTAGCTGTTGAATTAAGATTGTTCTTTAGCCCTGTTCCCAGATATTTGGTACAATAGAATTAGATAGTCCTCAGTTCAAGTTCCACTAATGAGTTTTGAGATCATGGGCAAGATGATTAAGCTCTCTGCAGTCTGCTTATTGGATTTGTAAAATGTGGACAATAATAACCCTAATGTTCTTGTAGAACAAAGGAAGAAAATATACAACTGTTGCCTGACATGGAGTAGGCACTCATTAAATGTTAATTTTCCCTGTATCCCTTCCTAATTCAGGCTCCTCTTCATGGGTTTTCCATGGGCAGTCCCCTCCATTCACAACTGCTGTTCAGTTTTAGGTTTTTTAAGATTCACTTGGGCCCTAACTGGTGTGGCTCAGTTGGCTGAGTGTTGTCCAAGAAAGCCGGGTCTGATTCCTTGTCAGGGCGCATGCCAGGTTCCGTCTCTGGTCGGGGCATGTATGGAAGGCAACTGACCAATGTTTTTCTCTCACACTGGTATGTATCTCCCTCTCTTTCTGCTCCCTTTCTACTCTTTCTCAAAAAATATAATAATAAACCGTACTTGTTTATTTGTTTAGTTGTTGACTTCAAGCTATTGGAGATAATAATAGGACCTAATAGTACTCATCTCATGGGTTCACTAAAGGATAACTGGTATATTACAAATAAAATAGCACAGAGCTTGGCAAATTGTAGGTGAATACAGGTTAGCTAAATTTATTATCATTCTAATAAGAGAGGAAGAAAGAAATAGTTCTTGAGTCCCAAATCTACCCCATCCTTAACTGTTCCCTTCGTGACACCTCCACAACTCAGTAACCCTGAGTTTGAATCCAGAAGCTTTCAAAACATCGCCCCTGTTCCCAGTGTGCCCTGACACTACAGAGAATTCTCGAGTCAAGTAGAACTTTCCCTGTGCTCTGTTTTTTTCTCTTTACCTTCATCGTTTGGCCTGCAGCCATTGGATTTGTTGAGACCATTCCCAAGGGGTGAGCAGCGAAATGTTTCTCAAAATTCTGCCCAGAACGTTTTCTGTTTTGCTGGGCTTGGCCAGTGAGGATGAGGTGGCAGTGTGTGAAAATCCTTCATTCTACAAAGAAGGAAACACTTCTTAATTTTATCCTTTTCTGGTTCTAGCTTCAGATCACAATGCAAAGCCAAATACACCTCCCCTGACACACCTGCTGCAATTTAAAGACAGCACCTGGTTCCAAATTACAGCTTCTGGGTGCCAACTCCTCACCCTCTATTTTCTTTAGGTACTGGTGTTATTGGGACTCAGGTTTTTTCTAATGTCAATAGGATACGTAGTAACACTGATAAGGAAAGGTGAAAAATTTCCCTCCACAGAAATGCATATCTGTGGCATCAGAAGCACGCAGTTATTTTCAGGTATGTATAGAAATGGCCTGATAATTTTAGAGGTTGTGTTGTACAGGGTTAGTAGTGACCATCCCGATCTGCATGCTGAAAAAAATGGCAGGACTGTATTTGAGCTGGCTCAGGAATGGATTACCACAATCAATTAGTAATGCCTCCCATGCATATGCAAGAGTGGGGTATGGGGCATGCTCTAGGTCCTTCTTATAGAAACAAATAGAATAGGCAGTCAATAAAATTTTGTTTTATTATGTAACTTGAAACAAAATGCCTAACTACCAAAAAATCACTGGAATTATTACACTACCCACTTTTCCTTTTAGTAGGACAAAGAAGTGTATAGCCATGACCATATAGTTTATTCTTCAAACTGGGACACTCTTAGTGAAAGGAGACTGTGTTAATAATTATGCTGGACCTGGCTGGCGTAGCTCAGTGGATTGAGCGTGGGCTGCTAACCAAAGTGTCGCAGGTTCAATTCCCAGTCAGGGTACATGCCTGGGTTGCAGGACATGACCCCCAGCAACCGCACATTGATGTTTCTATCTCTCTGTCTCACTCCCTTCCCTCTCTAAAAATAAATAAATAAATAAAATATTTAAAAATAATAATAATAATTATGTTGGAACAGCAAGTGTATACTGGGACTATTGTTGATAAGCTAGACTTGTGGGTTATCCTCCATGTCTCTCCAAAGTGACTCCAGAGAGTAAATGAATATTTCCTCTAATCCAAAGGTTGGTGAGCTATGGCTTATAGGCCAAATACAGCCAGTTGTTTGTTCTTGCAAGTAAAGTTTTATTGGAACATAGCCATGCCTATTTACTTATGTTTAGTGTTTCTGGCTACTTTTGCTACAACAACAGTGTTGAGTACTTGTGACATAGAACGTATGAATTGCAAAACCAAAAATATTGACTATCTGACTCTTTACAGGAAAAATGCTGACCCTGGCTAGTCAATGGGGCTCTTGCTGTTAGAAGGGTCTGTACTCTGGCTTCCTGGAGAAGAAAACTAACATCGTAGGACCTGCTATGGGCTGAGCCTTATGCTAGTCACTTGCATATGTGATTTTGCTTATTCCCAAATGACCTGGCAATATAGGCATAATCTCTGATTAACCTAGAATTTTTTCAGGCTGCCAAGAACAGATAATATGAGGCTTTCAAGCCTGCAGTTCTCAGAATCTTTCCCTGTGAATACTCCATGAAATGCTCTGACAACAACCTGCGGGCCATTCATAACTTCTCTTTGCCTCTTACATCCCCCATCCAGTCTGGCAGAAAATCCCATGGACTCCACCTTCAAATTATATCTGGAACGTGACCACTTTTCACCATCTCCACCATGGCCCCCTTCACTGAGTTATCAGTCAGCACCCACTATCATCTCTCATTTGCATTAAGTCCAGTTTCCCCGAGGCGGAACACTACAGGCTCTTTCTATTGCAGTATCAAGAGTGATTTAAAACCTAAGTTAGATTATGCCATCCTCTGCTCTTTTCCAGTTTCTTCCCATATTATTCAAGAACAAAAGGCAAAACCTTGACAATGGCCTACAAGGCTCATCTTCACTGTCTAATATAGTAGCCCACATGTGGTGGCTTAAACTTAAGTATACTAAAATGACATAAAATTAAAAATTGAGTTTTCGACAACACTAGTCACATTTTAAGTATTCTGCAGTCACATATGGCTGCTGGCTGCCATATTGGACAACACAGACACAATATTTTATCATCACAGAAATTTCTATTACATGGCTGGAATCTCTTCCTTTATTATCTTTCTGGCCTTGTCTCTCAATGTTTCCCGCTTGCTCGCTCCTGCTTCTTAAACATCTGTGCCTCAGGGCTTTTGAGCTTGTTTATTTTTTGCCTGAAATGTTTTATTTCCAGATAACAATGTAGCTTGATTGCTTATAAACTTTAAGTCCTTGCTGAAATGGCACATTTTTTGAAACCCTGTTTAGTGTGCAGCCCCCTAGTATTCCTCCCATTTATTTTTCTCCGTGTCATTTCCTACCACCTGACATATCTAGGTGCAAGTGTGTGTATATACGTTCCTCCCTGCACTTTCCAGCCACTGAAACATGACCTCCATGAGGCTAGTTTTCAATTTTTGTTTTTCTTTCACTTCACAATTTCCCCTAGTGTTATAGTACTTACTCACCCAGTAAGCTCCCCTGAGTATCTGATAAATAAATGAGTGAATGGGACTACTGAAAAGCATTTGTTTGATCCTTTAGAAGCTTACCTAACTTTGTCTACACTGTGCCACATTTTTTCACCTACTAGTCTATTGTTGTGTCTTTAATTGACTGTCCTTTTGTCTCTAAGGGTCCTGTTTCCCCTCCCAGGTGCCAATGTTCAGGAGTGCAGGGACTGTCCTTTTCTCTTCTCCTCCTCTTCCAGTGCACACAGTGGCCTCAGTGAAGTGCTCACTGACTCACTGATGTCCACCCAAACCAGGACCCTGTTTCTCTCCTGACCCAAAGTAGTAGAAAAATATTAAAGAGTTGTCAATAGTCCTTCTTCATTGCTACTTTTAAAAGTTATTTTCCTTCTTCTCTTTAGAAGATGGATTATCTTTATTGTTTTAATTAATCCAATTTATATATGTATAGAAAAAAAAATCCAATAAAAGACAATTTTCATGACAATGTGTAATCATAGTATGTTAGTGGAGGAACATTTGTTCGAAGTTATGTCTTCATGTTCTTACCACTGAGAAAACTTGAATTTGGGTCAGACAAAGCTATACTTTAGCTTCTGTTACTATGGACTATGATGAAGAGCAATTTTATGCTGGTCTGATGGCACATGTTCTAGAGAATAAAGTCTGACTGAGGCTAGGGTGGCTAAGAAAAACTAAAATGTCACCCTATATATATTAGTTCAGAGTATTGGAAAGGTTGATTTTCGTTCAAACCCTGAATTGGACATTTTGCTACTGTGTGAACCTCTGCATTTCTCTAAGTCTTGGGAGAGACCTAGAACAGGATAGTGTAGCAAAATAAACCCAGAATTTTGGGGAAGCCAGGCCAATATTAAAATCTTTGATCTGTGACTTACTGGCTCTAAGTTGTGGTAAGATGTTTGATTTCTCTGAGCTTTGCTGTCTCAATTAGGATAGGATAACTTGTGAAGATTAGAGATGAGGTGTCTGGCACAGAGTGGTCACCTGCCCAGGTGGCTCAGTTGGTTGGAGCATGGTCCCATACACCAAAATGTTGCTGGTTGGATTCCCAGTTAGTGCATGTATAAGAGGCAACCAACTGATGTTTGTCTCTCACATTGACGTTTTGTTGTTTAGTAACTACTCACTAAATGTGAGACTTTGGACAGGTCACTTCTAATGTGGATTTTGTTTTCTCATCCATAAAATAAAGTTGGACTAAACGAATGAATTTTTTAGGTCCCTTCTATTTCTAACATTTGATTATTCAAATATATTTACACTCTATAATGCTGTCTTCAGCTTAGGCTCATGGGTATTGTTCATCGTTTTCTGCATGTTAATGTTGTCATCCATGAAAACAAGACATTCTAAACAAGTGGTCTCTCTTTGCTCCCTCAGGATCATCTTCATCCCCCAGGCGTGGCCCTGAGCCATATGGAATTTATTTCTGGCCTGACAATGAATGTCTCATCCTCACTTCTCTCCCTCCATATCCTAACAGCCTTCAGGTAAGCGTACCTCCTTCAGAACCTGTATGACTTTTCATCTTGCTCACTTGGAGTTTATGGTTTGTTCCTGGCCTGCCTACTTTTTTGATGACTCAAATGTCCCCTTGAGCATTGCTGCTAATATTTACCCAATTGGTTTATGTTTTTACAAACAGTATTTAAGACACAGAACTTAGCATTCAGCTCAGGTTATACCTAGGCTGTACCTGTCTACCTAAAACACAATACTGAGATCCAGGTCTTCCAATTCCAAGCCTAGTATGTATCTTGCTGCTTTGACTTAAGAAATCTTGATATACCATATGAAAACGCTCTTTATACCTCCCTTGGTTCTTGTAGGTTGGCAGAGTTGGTATAAAATGAACTCAGCAAGAAAAATGGCTTTGAAAATGGTGATATTCTCAAGACCTCAAAGGAGAGAGTTGGGGGCTATGGGCTGCATTTACCTAAGCCTTCATTTGTGACCTGTCTGGGAATAGTAGGCCAGACTTGACCAGGGTATCTGATAAACAGATCAGTTAAGAAAAGCCATAATGAAGCTTCCAGAATCAAACAAAAATAGGAGTGAAAAACAATGAGTGAGGTTAAGATGTTAGAGGTACACGCAAGGAACAGAGTCAACACTTCTCACTCAGAGTAGAAAAGAAAATAAAGATAATTCTGGAAGATTGGCAGTCTGGTGAAGTTCAGTAAATCCAGGGCCAGGAGTAGAGTAAATATAAGAAACACTGTTATCAGCCTTTAGCAAAAGTTTCCACAAAAACATCTGTTCTCTCAGATATAGCTGTCTCATCCTCCTGCTCCTTGGTGGGAACCAGTGCTTACATGAGAGCCGCTTGAGGTCTCTCAGGTGAGGAGGTCTGCTAGCAGCTGTCTGGGTGATGAACATGGCCAAGGAGAGACACAGCAGCTCCTGGCAGAGAATGTTTCCTGACACCCTATTTTCCAGGGAGAAGGAGTGATGCAGAATCAAAACACCAGAGTTGGAAAGATCCACAGAATAGTGTGAGTTGGAGCCATGGATGTTGATGATGTGGTCACACCCAATGCTGATTCACACCCGAAGAATCAAACTGAAAACCAACTCACGATCAGATTATAACTCTTACTTTCTTTTTTAAGTTGCTCTGATGTAGCATTGGCTTTGCTAATTTTTATTTAATAACTCCAGCAGCTCATCCATTCACTTAGTCGTTTCCTTCTCCCTCTCCTTCCCCGATATACACAGAAAGAGATTTTAATCCATTTCTCAGACTCTATTGCAAATTTCTCTCCATGGAGGTTGGACTCATTTCTCTTGGCACTTTTCTTTACTCCCATTTCAGTGGTGATTATATCACTGTATTTTCTTCACTAATGGGAAGTTAGTCTGAAGTTGAGATGTAATTTGGTAGCTCATAATTGGTAACGTGTATATTTTTTCTCATTTTCAGCTCTGGAACCATGTATAAAATATTCATTGATTCTATGAGAGAAGGCTTTAAAAAAATGACAGCTAAATGTGTTCAATAATATAAGGTAGGAGTATTAAAAAACATACCCAGAGAAGGGGGATTAAAATGGGCCGGGGAAATTTGGGGTCTCAGGACAAGGAGTAAAAATGCCATGAGGAATTTTGTAATGTGGAGGCAGGATGAGCATGGTCTCAGTGTTTACGGAAAGTCTTAATATGAATTTGTTAACAAAAACCCCTATGAAATTGGAACAGCCAATTCTAGAATCACTAAAGAATGCATATGAAATTTGTAAGGAAATTTGTAAGGAAAGGTAGTAGAGTTGAAAATGCTGTTTCTCTGCAAGGAAGTAGATATGTCCATGGGTAAAAGCTCCATTCAAAGTGATTAGTAGAATAGAGTGGTTGGTGTTGGAGCTGAATCGCTCACCTTGTATGGCTGACATCATTGGAGATCATCGTGACCTTCAAAACACATTTCTGTGGGTCAGTCTGAGAAGCTGAGATCTGGATTGAATAAATTGTTTTGGAACTTGTAGTTTATTGTTGTTAATGACCTTACTATTTTGTGAAAACATTTCATAGGGTAATTCTAAGAGGCTTAAAGGATATAAAAAGTACAAACAAGATCTCCACATCTCACTGCCTGGGAATAACCCTCATTAACGTCAAGTGAACATTATTCTAAAATATCTTTCTCCTTTCCTTTTCTCTCCTCCCCTCTTTCTCTCTCCAGACATATACAAAAACAGAAAAGTGGGTGGGTTAGATGGAAATGATGATTAAGACATCATACTATATATGTCATTTTATTTTATATATTTTTAGGGGAGAGCGTGAACACAGTCCCCCACTACCACAAATTATGCAGTCAAGTTTCTCACATTTGGGGAAATTGCAGTGGTCAGCACATCCAGAGTGCAATGGATAAGTCTCACCCTGGGAAAACCACCTTTGTGATCATGGTATCTCCCCTGCCAGTGTGTGTATGTATGTATGTATATATCATTTTAAATAAAAATTACTACCTTCAATTAAATGTAAACTAAAATAATAATTTCCCAAAAGAACCTAGTTCCTAAAAGCTCTGTCTAAGGCAGTGGCCCCTTAGAAGCATCTGTGGAGCAGCAGCATCAGCAGTCACCTGAGAACTTGTGAGAAGTTCAAGCTCTCAGGTGTCAGCCCCCAGCTACTGAGTCAGAAACTCCATGGATGGGCCCAGCACTCTATTTAAATACATCCTTCAGGTAACTTTGGGCACACCATGACATTTCAGATGCACTGTTCTGTGGATAAGAAAATAGCTGGCAGAAACCTTAACATGTTGTTTGACTGTGTTCTGTGTTTATACAATACTGGTTGTTTCTCTACTATGAGAAATAAAAAAGTTACTCATTCCCATTTTCTTTACTCTCACGGCCTATCTCACTATTTTCTTTTCCCTCACTGCCTTTTCCCCTTTCGTTACAGTATTTTATTTTTAAGCTGTCAGGATTTATAACATTTACTTCATTTTTGTACAATTCTCATAATTACTTTGTCCTGATTTTATTAAAAAGAAATTAGTCCTTTCTACTACAGTTTCTCTAGTCTTGAATTCTGTGCTTTGATTTAACTTTTTGTTGGTTTGATTTTAACTATCTGAGAGTTTTTCAGGGTCTCTCAGGCATTATAATTCCTTCAACTCTTTCTTGGTGAAAGTAAATTTCTGTCTTCTCTATGTTGGAAAGACATCTTGATTTTGCAAGATAGTCTTGGGTCCGGGTTTCTTTAACTCAGACCTTTGTAGCCATTAGTCTTTAACTTGTGTCCTTATGTTTTGCTCAGAGAGATTCTGAAGCCGGGCTCTATTATTTTGTCCTCATGACTTTCTTTTTGTCTACCAAATACCTGAAGACTTGTAGCCTCAGAGTTCAATAACTTGATGATTTCAAAAATTCTCTCACAATCGTTAATTGTCTTGGAACATTCCTTGTTGTTTTTCCTATTTCAATGAAAATCTTTTTAATAATTTTAAATACATTTTGTCTCATTTATTTGCTTTTTCTATTTCTGGAGAAATAATATGCCACATGTTGGACCATTTTTTTTCCTTTCTGTTTTCACCATCTATTATCTTTTTTTTTTAAATTGTTTCAGGCTCTTGGGTTTTTCCTATGTTCACAGTGATTGTCTTCCTATATATTAGTAATTGTTTTCAGCTGTGTCCATTTTATTTCTTGTTCTATAATGGGTTGTTTTGGTCTTTGGCTTATTTCCTTATTTTTGCAATCTCAATTTTTAGCTCATCCTGTTGTTTTATTATCTTTGGTTTGTGGTCTTATTTTATTAATTTCATTTTTTATAGAAGACCATAGAAAGATTATAGCATGAAGTGCTACAGCCAGAGAAGTTTCTTCCATGTTAGTTTTTTTAATAGCCTTTGGCAACTTTTGTCTTCTCTCTCTCACTCTCTCTTTTGCTTCCTTGCTTTTCCTCTTTTGTGCTCTTGTTGGGCTGTAGCGTGCTCTCTGAATGCCATACTATTTCTTTGCATCTTAAGTGCTTGGTGTGGACAACTCTGCTCAGAGTTTATATGTGTTCTGATAATGTGGACAGATTCTCCCTGACTCTTTTCCCACTCTATCAGTGACTTATTTATTGTCCTCTTCTGAGCTACTTTGAAGCATGCACATTGTGAGTTCTACCCATTTTTAAAAATAGCCCAGAGCACTGGGAAGAATTTGGAGAGATATGCTTGAGTTGTATGTGGCCTCTGGAGAATTTAAGATTTCTCTTTCTTCTGAAGCTTTGTCAAATGCCCTGCATCTGGACTCAGTGCACCTGGCTGAAGTCGTTTTCCATTCTTGTGGAGGGCAGAGAGGACAGAGATGGCATCTTTCCTTGGATCTGTGCTCCACATCATTGCATATTGTGCTTGCCTCAAAGACCATCACCCTGGTTGTTTCACATCACTGCTTCTATTCACCCTTCCCCAGCAGCTAGTCCTAGTCCTGCCAGGAGTAGAAGAAAAACAACCCGGCATCAGGGGATTTGGCTTCTCCTTTATAGTTCCAAGCAGAGAAGTGAATCTTCATCTGGGGTTCTCAGTGCACCCCAATTATACCCTACGTGCACATTTTTTTGTCTTGTTCTGCTGTCTCTATTATTGTTGGAGACAGCTATATCTGGGTTGTTTTGACCATTTTGCCTTTCTTCTTCCTGTTTCTCTCAGCCAGGGATGCCCAAGTAGAGTGCTAGCTAGCATTTTCTCCCCACCTTTGCAGTTTCTGTGGTGATAAGCAGGGGGCTGAGTTTTTACCAACTCCCTCAACTGCTGACTGTGCCAACTTTAGGGACGTTAACCATTGTGCTCGTGTTTGTTGATTCAATTGCTTTACCTGGCGCTGATTCTGCTAAGCTGCACCAAAATCTTCTCCTCTGCTCCCCTGGCTCAGCTGCCACTTCTATAAGTTCATATCAAAATGTTGGTTGTGATGGTTCCTTTCACTTTTAAGATAATTTGTTTTGTTGTTGTTATTGTTATTTATTGAGGTTGGGAGATTCTATTGCCCACCAGAGTACTTTTCTTGTTATGAATTGTAAGTTTTTAAATTAAATTTAGAGGTGCTCCTAGCTGGCTGTTTGCAACAAAGGTGAAAGCTGCCTGACATGTTGATCAGTTTTGGGTTGGAGAAATTAAATGGAGAGGTTAACATAACACTAATGTTCTTGAGACAGTCCCCTATGGGGACTGAACATTCCATCAGGAAAAGTTTAATCTGCCTTTGGAGAATATCTACAGGAAATAGAGTAGAATGGTTTGAAATCAAGTAGGGTAGGGGAAAAAGTATGAGCTTTGGAGCCAAAGAGATCTAGGTTAAATCCAGTCTCTTCCACACACGTGTGTGACATTGGCCAAGTTTTTAAATCACCTTAAGCTTCAGATTCCTCCTCTGTAAATGGGATAGATATCCCTTGTGTAGACTTATGGGGAGGCTTCAATGAGATGGCATATGAAATACTGAGTCTTCCATCTGACATAACTCAGGTGTTAGTAAACAGTGGTTCCTGCTTCTCTTCATCCCTGTTGCCCCTCCTTCCAATCCTCCTTTCTGACCTGCAAATCAGGCCACCGGACCTGAGCTGATGGGGTAGAGACCACTTGGCTCATTGAGGGAATGAGTCTGGAACCCTGACGCCTCCCTTGTTCATCCTAGATGCCTTTCCCACTTTACATCATGATCTGCTTTAACATAAAGAGCGTGAGGTGAGATCAAGTCCTGGGCAGATGGTTGAGTTTTTGCTTTCTGATCTGTTCCTAGATGATGGGTTATACTTTCCTTTAAAATTCGACTTGTGTAAAATCCAGAGTCATTAAAAGTGATTAATACTAAACTAATTGTTCTCCTGAGGAGGGCACTTGACAAGACCCAGTAAGGATGAATACATATTAATAAAACATAGCTGCAAAGGCTGAGGTATTGATTTTAGATGATTTGCAGTAGGCATAATCTCTTCTGATGGCCCCCAGTCACCCCATGAATAAAAGGAAATATCAGGCAAAGGGCTGAACTGACAGAGGCTCTGGGGAGGGGGAGGGGTGTGACTTGATTAGAACCTAATACTCTCCAGTCTGTCCTCTAGAGAACTGGCCTGAACAGGAACTGGCAGTGATTGCCACTGCTGAGTGAGAGAGGTAGTTTAAAAGACTCACAGAGGGATAGATGAGCTTTTAAAAATTCTCTTGCAGTTAACAGATCTAGCAACAACGTCATACTTAATTTGGGTTTCCCCAAAAGCTGACCCTGAGGACAAGATTTTGGCTTAAGTGGTTTATTTGGGAAGTGTTCCCAGGAGGCAAAAATGAGGGGACAGCGTAGTAGACAGGAAAGGTCAGAAAGCCAATGCAGGTGCATTTGTGAGTGGGTTACCACTATGTGCAGCTGGGGCTGAATTTCAATGAGCCCCCTGTACCTCACCCTCACAGAAGCCATGTGGTACCTGGCTTAGAGTTGCCCCACAAAAAGGCAAGGAAGTTGGGATATTTATGTATTAGTTTCCATCCCTGTGTGGTTGAGGGTCACCCTTGGGGGCATGGCCTTGCTTATATTTCAGCCTGTCTTTTGGCACAAATGTAGGCAGCCATCTATGGGTATGGCAACCGTCTGCAGGTGATCTCAGATTTGGGCACAGAAAGCTTGGTGAGGGGAGGGGAGGGAGAATTCCAATAGCATCTGCTATGGTAAGTAAAGCCATAGTAAAATGATGCCACATGTTTGAACTGTTAAGGTATTTTGTATCCACACTAAATGATCCCCAAGTCCCATGAATTTTCATCTTAATGAATACTTCTAGAATCACCTAGTTCTTCCTCACTGTCATTGCTTGGGTTCAGGCCACCATCATCTTTCACCCAGTTCACTGCCACCATCCTAAATAGTCTCCCTGCCTCTGTATTGCTTGCCTTCAATTAATTCTCCACCCAGCTGCTAGAAGGAGTTTTCTAAAATGCAAATAAAATTATGCCCCTTTTATATATTTTTTCAATGACTCCTTAAAAGTCCACTCTTTAGTGACTTTACAGGTCTTCCATGATCTGTCTCCCACCAGCCTCTTCAGCCCCTTTCCCCTCAGGGTTCTCACTGAACTGTTTGTCAGCGAGTCAGCCCATCTGTCTTCCAACTCTGGCCCCACCTTTAACCCTCCCTATGCCTCTCCCATCTCTCTCCCCAAGCATTTTACTGCTGGACTTTCATGCATGCTATACTTTCTCTGTCTTTTCCTCCTCCTTTAATCCCATTTTCCTGGCCAGCTCATATTGATTCTTCAAGTCTGAGCCTAAATATTACTTCTTCAGGAAACCTTTCCATTTTCCTAGATCTTGCAGACACCCCAGCCTAATGCTGCCATAGCACCCTGCAAATTCTCTGTCATAATCTCACCATGCTTCATGATCCATTAAATATCAGTCTATTTCCTCCCCTTATATCTCCAGTGACTACCAGTGTACCTGGAACATAGTAGGTACTCAATAAATACTTATTGAATAAATGAATATATTAACAATGTTCAGCACTTGCTTTTGATTCTGTGCTTTTATATTCACTGAAGGAAGTACTCAAGAAGAGGAAATGAATCAGATAAATCAACATGCTACTTGTGGCAACTCTAGGAAAAAGCTGTAAAGTCTAGTGTCTCTGTGATTCTGGACCCCTTTTTTTTATGGATGGGAATGTATTTACCAAATAAAGATGGGTCTTGAAGTCTAGTGGATTTGATATCTATAAAAAAAAAAAAGCAAAGATACTATGATATGTTGGGTCACTTTCTACAGATTTGATGGCCTGAACCACCCCCTTAAATGGCCTGATTGGTATTGTTCTTTATCTTACTTGCGCTGATTTTAATTGTAAAACTGGTTAATAGTGGGTAGGCAAGGGGTTGAATAGTAAAATCTCTAATATGCTAAAGCCAGAAAGAATGTGTTGTGTTCAGTATAGAAGAATCATGTTTCTGCTGAATGCATAGACTGGTTTTTAGTTTGGCCATAATCTGAAAGTTGCTCTTTCTGTTCCCAAATAGCAGAATGCCAAATGCTTTTCCAATGATGCAGAATAGGTGAGAAACAGAGAGTTCCAGTGATAGGAATATAGAAACAGAAAATAAGGCCGAAGAGGAAAAAGTCATTCCCAAGGCAAGCAGAAACCAGCAGCTGCAGTTAGTAGAGCACGTTTCAATAACTTCTCTTAGAAATAGCTGAGGAAGATGCTGCATGTAAAATGTTAACTTTGAGTGATTATTAATCAAGAAGTTGAAAAGTTTCTGCCAGTCCTGTTAAGGCAGATTTTCTGTGAGGATTGTTCCATCACAGAATGATGTTAAGAAAAGGCTCATCACAACCTGTATAATGTGAGAAGTTTGCATATCCAGACAGGACCACATCCAAGAAAATTCACATGGTCATGCCCAGCTAATGATTTCTGCAATTTCTAGGAAGCTGGCAATGTAACTTGAACTTGAAAGCAGAAGAATGTATTATGCATGCTGCAGTTAATCGTATAGTGAATAACATGCTGCTCTCATCCTCTAGTGAGCATTCAGTTATACTCAAATAATTGTTTGTTATCTTCATAAAGTTGGCATCCTTTTTATACTTATGTGCAAGGAATTAGTGTTGTCAAGATATTGAAGTCCCAAATGGGAAAATCTATATAAGCAAGTTTCCCTTTCCACTCTTACAGAAGTTGATCCCAAATCAACTTCTGCTTATATATGAAATGAAGGGTAGAAAGAGTTATGCCAACTGAAGCTTAAGTTCTTGTGGGCAGAAGTAATATCTTATTTCTATCCCACACAGGCCAGCATATCTAGGTACAGGGCATATATCTTATAAATTATTATGAATTCAGTCATAAAAAACATGTGATGACAAAGGCAGGATCATTTTTAATTATAGCTAGTACCCATGACTCTTTTCTTAATGGCACCCCACTTTTCATTTGACTGTTACTCCCCCCACACAACCCACTAGTCTGGGGAGTGAGAGGCTTAAGCTATAGGCATATTGTGTTATCCCAGCCCCAGCATGATCACGTGGCCTAAGTAATCCAATCAGAATGAATCTGGGAAGTTTTTCTTGGGATTTCTGGATAACACTGTTTTCTCTCATCCTCTGGACCTGAGAATGTGTGCTTTGAATGGTCAGCTATCTTACAATCTGTTTGAGAATGCAGAGTCAGGGTTACTGGGAAAAACCACCTTTGATTATTGTCCTACCTATGGAGTCTTCCAACAACATGAGCCAATTGATCTCTGATTGGTCCAGCTAGTTTATGTTCATTGTCCTATTACTTATTACCAAAAGTATTTCAATTATTTTCCCTTGTATATGGAATATAAACATTATTTTGAGAGTAAAGCCTACATAAGGAAGAAAAACAACATGTGATATATTCATTCAATAAATATTTATTGAGAGTCTACTATGTATGAAGCTTCATACTAGCCTTGGGTATACAATGGCAAGTAAGAGTAAGTAAAGAAATACAGATAATTAAGCCAACAGATATAATACAGAGTAGTAAATGTCATAGTAGGGTGAGCACAGGCTACTTGTGGGCACTGATAAGACCATATTATCTTCTTTGGGAGACTCAGAGCAGGACTTCTCTGCAGGAGGGGAAAGACATTTCTTCTAAGATTTAAAAAATTAGACAAAATGTATGTGTGAGTGTGTGTGCAGACTTCCCAGAGAGAATTCCCAGCAGAGGAAACAGCACTGGGGAAGGCTCAGAAACAATAGTTGAAGGACCTTAAAGAAATCCAGTCTGGCTAAAGCATGCATGTTGAAGAGCTGGAGAGGGTCATAGTGTGAGACCGAGCAAGAAAAGTAGAAAGGACTGGCTCATGTAGGACCTACTAGGCTACGTTAATGCATTCTTAGCAATAGGAAGTTACTGTAGGATATTAAGCAGGGGAATGACATGATCTAATTCACCATCTTGATGATCCAGGGACAGACAGTCTGGAAGTAATGAACTAGAAGAGCGAAAAATTTGAGGCCAGAAAAGGAAATTATCAAAAATGCAGGAGACAGGAGAATGAGGCTGTGAGGGACTAATTATCTGCTATTATAGAGGTTTTGACAGAAAAATTTAGAGTGAGCCCAGGAGATAAAAGGGAAAAGGTGTAGAAAGAGACTCTGAACAAAGGAGAGATGGAAGAGCAGGCCAGAGCCCCATGGGGAAGGAGAAAAGGAATGCTGTTTATCCCCAGAGTGACCTTGCTTTTAAGGGAGAAACAAGTCAGTTTGTCAAAAACAAGCCAGTTGTCACTGTGAAGTAATTACAGATTTGCACCATGATGAATGCATTTGATTTAGACTGTTATTGAAGTTAATAAATAGCTTTCTCTTACCTAACTCATTCTCTCCATTGAATAGATCATTCTTTATAAACATACAGATGTCACACACATTGCACTGTATCTAGAAGACAGCCAGGAAAGTGACTCTAGTTTTGTCACTTTTAACTAGCTGTGGCCTTTGGTTGTGTTGGTTTTTCTTCTTGTTTCTATTTCATGGGTGGGGGTCATAGTGGAAGGAGTAGAGACCTTAGATTTATGTAGTCCTTGGATTGAATCCTGACTGCCTCCACTTACTAGCTGTGTGGCCTTGAGGAAATTAGTTAATCCTTCTGTGCTTCAATTTTCTTACTACCATCTTATATCTATTTGCTACTGATGCATAACAAACCATTACCATAACTCAGTGGTTTAAAATAACAAGCAGTTATTAGCTCACAGTTTTGCCCAGGTCCAGCCATTTTGGCATGGCTCATTCATGTGCTGATGGTCAGTTTAGGGTTGGCTGGGGGGCTGGTTTGCTGATCTTGCCTGGGTGGTCTCACAGGGCTGGGCTTTAGCTGCAGTGGCTTATCTCTGGCCCATCTCTCCCTCACCCTCTAATAAGAGCCTGGGCGTATTCTTGTGGTGGCTGGGTGGAAATATGCCAGACCTCTTAAAAGTCTAGACTCACCACATCACTTCTGCTGCATTTTATTGGCTGAAGCAAGTCACCAGGCCAGCCCAGATTCAAGAGAAGGGAGAAACAGACTCCCCTAGTGGATGGGAAGAACTATGAAGGCACATTGCAGCGAGGGGCATGGCTATAGAGCAGGGAAGGCTAGTGATCATTTTTGGAAACTCCTACCGTGTTATCCTGCACTGTTGGGAGAAATTGATGAAAACACACTCAAAGGATCTGTGTTCCAGTGCAGTGCCTGGAACACAGATACTTAATACCTGTGTTAATGTCTCCTTTCCTATAAATACCAACAGCAAGATCAGACAGAACGTGGACCATCCACTGCACACTACTAGAGGAGGAACTGATAGAAACAGAATAGATAAACTTTTTAACACCTGCCGCAGCATTACTTATGCCTTTCCCAACAGGCAAGTGTTTTTTTTTTTTTTTAAAGATTTTCAACAGAACAAAATTATAGGCCTTGCTTTTAGAAAAAGTAGACAATGTGGTCTCTCTCTTGCTCATCTTTCTTTCCCCCGAGAATACCCTCAGAATGATAGGACTTCACCCTCTCTTCTCTAGAGGAACAATGTGTTATTTTGGTCTGCCTTTGATCACCGGTGATTCACTTTAAAGGCAGCACTGCTGGAAAAATGCAGAAAGCGGAGTTGCAATCAGAAAAATGACTATGTAAAAATGGCATCCTCTGACTTTCTGTTCTTGTCTCCCAGGAGTTTTTCTTTTTTAATTCCTTTGCCTGATGAGAACCAGCCAGGCTGGGAAAGGTGGGCTGGGTCCTAATTCTCTGGCAGTTCTCATCAATATTCCCTGAGTTTTGCAAGGAGTTCACTGAGGAATACCTTCCTGTAGACTTTGCTAAGGAGACATCCGACTTAAAGATACCAAGCAGATAAAGCAAGATTTTCATTCATAAACTAGGCACCAGTGATGATTAAGTTAAATGATCATCCTGGCAAGTTCACAGAATGTGTCATACACCTGAATGATGCATGGCCTTCACCTCAGCCAGCCCAATTTTAGCCAAAGGGAACACATGGAAAAGTCGTGTGTGTTTTAAAAATAAACTTTTAATTTGAGATAATTTTAGATTTAATGGAAAAAAATTGTAAAGATAGTACATAGAATTTCTATAAACTTCTCACTCATTTTCTCCTAACATTAACAGATGATATCACCATGGAATATTTGTCATAACTGAAAAACCAACATTGCACCAATACTATTAAGTAAGTAAACTCCATGCTTTATTTGGATTTCAGCAGTTTTTCCATTAATGTCCTCTTTCTCTTCCAAAATGCAATCTAGGGCACCACCTTGTATTTATTGCTCTGTGCAATATCCTCTAGTCTGTGAGCTTCTCAATCTTTCTGGCCTTTTTTTATGATGCTGACAGTTTGAAGGAATACTGTTATGACATTTTATTTTGTTTTATTTATTCATAGAGGGGGAAAGATAGGAAGAAGAAAGGAAGAGAAACATCAATGTGCCAGAGAAACATCTACTGGTTGCCTCTCACACTCCCTTAACCGGAAACCTGGCCTGCGACCCAAGCATGTGCCCTGACTGGGAATCTAACTGGTGACCTTTAGATTTGCGGGACAATGCCCAACCCACTGAGTCCCACCAGTCAGGGCTGGTGTGATATTTTATAGAATGTTCTTCAGCTTGTGTTTGGTGTTTTGCTCATGATATTAGGCTGAGATTATAGATTTTTGTAAAGAATACGTCAGGGGTGCCCTTCTTGGTACTCTTGTTAGGGGTACAAGACACAAAATCACGCTCATGGAAGCCTTGTGTACAATCGTGAGAAGCTGGAAACCAATGCTCAGAAACAGGGCATTGTTAGCGTATTTTGTTATGGGCACAATGGGAATATTTCAGAGCCATTATAAATTGTGATGGAGGTTAATATATTTAGACATACAAAGGCAGACTGCAAAGCAGCGTATATGGTAAGGTTTCATTTAATAATTAAAAATACCTCTGGTTTAAAACCTCTGCACACTGCCTCACAACAGCCCTATGAAGAAGATGCTTTTGTCCCAGAACCTGCCCCTGAGAGCCCTGTGGCTGGCCCATGACTGTTATAGCAGTGTCCAGTGTCCATTGCCTTTCAGAGGTTGAGTCTCTGACCCTTCCTGAGACAACCTGTACACATCAGAAAGATAGCTCCCACCAGAAGGAGTGCATGTTCTACATAATGGGACTAAGGATGTCTCCTAGGCTCATTGCAAGGAGTACACATGATAACATATAACCATATAACATATGTGAACATATTTGACCCAAAAGGTAACCATGGATGCTGGCTAAACCTGAAGAACCATCAAGAAAACAGAAACAATGGGAAGAGTTGGTTATATGAAAAAGGGGATTCTGTTGAGGCAGATCCCATTCTTTCTTCAAATCCCTTTTGTGGACATATGGACCCATTTGCTCAGAAATAACCCTCTGCATGCTGGGTGCCTGAGCCCACAGCCCAGAGGCCTTCCTTTCCATTGATGTCAGTGAGAGCTGGTCTTGTCTTTAGTCTTTGGGATAGGAGTAAACTCCCCTCTGGGAGGCAGCTGTGGATTCCCCATCCAGGGTTCATCTTCTGCTCTATGCTTCACACTGGACAATATGAATGAGGATGATATTTAGTCAACCCCAGTACCTAGGGTGGTATGTCATGCTGACTAGATGCTCAACATGTGTTTAATGAATGAAAGAAATTAATAAGACAAGTCTTCTGTTTTATTAAAGCCTCTTTACAGCCTTTTCATCCTTCCTTCCTATTCCTCCCTTTAAGGTAACAGCCTCATCCTCTCTTGTCCAGCTCTTAAAATGGACCATTAAGAATATTAACACTTTTTGCACCTCTGGGCCTTTGTACTTGCTGTTCCTCCTTCTCTGGAAGCTCTTCCCCTGGTCTCTTCATGTTGGACCATTTTACCTTTTAGTTCTCAGCTTCAATGCTTTCTCCTTAAGAAGCCTTTTGGATGACCCTATCTAAAGAGACATTTCCAGGTTATTCCCTTATCACCCTTTTTATTTTTTTCACCGCTTATTATAATCTAGTGTTATTTTTCTTTTTATTTTTCTCCCTGTCTTTCTCCCCTTGAGTCCCAATATGTTTGTCTCTCTTTGTTCACACGCTCTCTCTCTAACTGGACATCATGATAACTGCATGAGGGCTTAGAAGTTACCTGTCTGGTGCATCATTGCCTCTGTGACCTTCATCCCAGAATCATGTGCAATACACATCTATCGAAGTCAGTGAGAAGATACCTCACTCATGTCCCTAACTCTAGTCTTTTCCCTCACCAGTTCCTCCTCATTTAACACTAACACCTGAGCTCCACACTGCCTGCTCAAAATTCTTCCACGTCTTTGCCACAACCTCCAACTGATGTTTCTAAATGTTTACATTTCACAGAACAGATCTCAAAACACATTTCTTGGGTTGCTTGTGGCTCTCTCTCTCTTTTTTTTTTTTACCAAGTACTTTTATTTGACCAAGCAAGGACATGTTAAAATGACAAAATGTCACAAGAAATTGATAACAAGAAGGCAGTGACTAATATTTACATGAAAAGATAAAGGAAGAAATCACCAAAAATTAATTTAGGTGTATAAAAAACTTTTTGTTTTTCTCATTTCACCATGGATTAAGGAAAAATTGTGGAACCTTCCTTAAGATTTGGGAACAAGTGACTCATGGAATACAATCAAATCTCCTTAAGTCTTACCGGCCCTTCATACCTAACCCTCTGCCTGCTTGTTTGCTTCAGCCCTTGCCCCCACCCACCCTTCTTTGCCCCAGTTAGAGTGTACTAATCAGTTTCCTGAGTTTCCTTGATTGTACCAACCTGCTCTTGACTTGGAGCCTCTGCCCATGTCATTTCCTGGTTTGGAAAGCTTTGTGCTCTAAGCTGCTGGTCAGTTTCTATAGCTTATGAACACAAAGATAAATACCATCAGTCTTTTCAACAGCAACAAGGTTTAAGCCTGTGAAAAAAGTGGCACTGAGGATGGAATGAGAGAGACTTGGAATGAGCAAGGATGGGCCCAACTCTGATGATGCTCCCTTGCTGGGGGAATTTCACCATGTCGCTGTGGCAAGAGCCCAGCAGAGCTGGGTTTAAAACTCATCTCTAGAACTGATGAGCTATGCAGATTTTGACAACATACTTAATCTCTCTCAGCTTCCATTTGTTATCTGCAAAACAGAAAGGGAATACTTACCTTATTGGGTTGTCAAAGAGTTAAAAATGATAAATATGAGTTAAATCACCCAGCCAAGTTTCTCCCACATAAGACAGGGTCAAATATTATTTTCCTTTTCTCTTCATACCCACCAACCTCTTCTCCAGGAAAAGGCAAAGCTGCTCGTCAGCCAAACTATAAGATAGAAGATAATTAATTTGGGTACCATTAATGTCCCTTCTCCCCCCCTGTTGGCCCACTTGCACATTTAAATGAATGATTACTAATTATCTCTTTATGGGTATATACCTTCTTTTGTTTTCTTAGCCAGGATCTTGTCCCTGATTCTGTCTAAATTAAAGGAAACTGGAAAGAAAGTAGTTTATGCAAAGCAATTAATAGAAAATTATTCAGGTAGCTTTCTGAAGGTATATCAGTTAGAAATAATATTTGGCTGTGAGTAACAAAAAGCTAAAAGTAATGGCTTGAGTCAGGGGTGGCTTTATTTTTCTCCTAATAAAGTTGATAATAACATGTCTGCTTTCTTGATGTCAAGACCCAGATTCCTTTTGTCTTTCTGCTTATCCTGCCTTAGCAAATGCTTGCTGCTTCATAGTCACATGATGGCTGACCCACTTTCACCTTCAGGTGGAAAGAAGTGAGGGGGAAGAGGATAATGGTATACACCCTGGAACTTCCAATGACGTCTCAATGGCTAGACCAGTGCATACAGCAGAACTTTCTGTGTTGCTGGAAATGTTCTCTACCTGAACTATCCAAGGTGGTAGCTACCAGCTACTTGTATTGGCATTTAAAATGTAGCTAGTGTCACTGAAGAAGTGAATTTTAAATTTACTTAATTTCAATAAATTTAAATTTATATAGCTACATATGTCTAGTGGCTACCATATCAGAGAGCACAGGGTTAAATCTTTGTCACATGACTACCCCATCTGCAAGCAAGGCTGGGAAATGTGGGTTTGGGGCTGAGCACATTGCTACCTCCCACAAAACTGAGCTTTTCTTAATAAGGAAAAACACACAAAAATGAATGTAGGCTAGGCAAATAAATAGCAGTTGCCACCACACAGTGAGAATTGCATGCTAACATTCCTTCAACCCAAAGGAATGGAGTCTTAGTGAGTTTATCACAAACACAAGGAGTGGTGTGCCTGGGCAGACATTAAGTAGATGGAAACCAGAATCCCAGAGATGGGGTGCAATTCCAAATACCTTCTTTTCACACAAAGAAACTGAGGCTTAGAAGGGTGACTGAAGAGACCTAATTAAGAGATAAGTGGAATAATTTGCTCTAAAATAACAGAGCTGATTTAGTGACCTTTAATATATCACCAATGGACAAATGTACAATCTCAGAAAGAAAATGCTCTTTGCCTGTGGTTAAAAAAAAAAAAAAAAAAAACAATGAAGAAAAGCTAGAGGGATTTTAATGCCACCTATTGGTAGGCAACAGTATAAGGTGCCCCTTCCTGGCATAGCTTGTTAGTGTTGGTTTTAGAGACACCAGGGGTCATATAGGGTGTCACAGAGAAGAATGACAGACAGTGGAAGATGCGTTCCTTGCATTAGCTTGGAACATGTGCATTGGTTCTTTCTCAACACTCAGCATTTTAGAAGGGCTTTCTTTGAGCGCTCCTCTCTGCTTTCCAGTAATTCAGCCCATGTTAGGCGTATAGAAAAACACCAGAGGAAGACTTATCAGTCAGTTCTCAAAATAACAAGAAATAGAAAACAAAACACAACACATTTTGAGCTATATATAACCCTAAGGAGAAATTCAAGGTTCTTATTTGATCCAGACTCAAAAATAAATCCTGTTATTTACAGCAGTCCCCTTGACTAGTTGAGTGCATAACCATTCTACGGAAAGGAAAGGAAAGGAAAGGAAAGGAAAGGAAAGGAAAGGAAAGGAAAGGAAAGGAAAGGAAGAAAGGAAGAAAGAAAGAAAGAAAGAAATGAATTCAAAACCAAGTGCTCATCCTGACTCATTCAGAGAAGAATCCAAGGTTTTTAACGCAGGGCACCGACTCTGCCTGTTTTTCCCCTTCGTCATCTGCTACCCTTAAAAAAAATGGTATCAACTGCCTTGGTAGGAATCCACATTTCTTCCTTTTTGTTCCCTGGCTCCATTCCAGCATTTCACTTGTCACACTGATGGGTGAGATGCCTTTCATATTGGCATAGGACAGCAAGCGGATGCCTCCCCTTATGTTATTAAGCAGAGACCCGGCTAGTGAATCCACCCAGAGCTGGAGCCTCCTTTGCGGCTTTGGAACACCGGTGGCACCGTGGCTCGAGATAATTCTGACTATGGCTGGAGAACCCAGCAGCTCAGAATCCACAAAAAGGAGAGTTGGAAGGAGGTAAGTGATACAGACTAGGGGATTTTGATGTCACCATTGTGGAAGGGATGCTGGCTGGTGAGCAATTTGCTGTGGGCTCAAAGATTGCAACCATAGTTCATTCACTGGTTAGATATCTTCATCTGTAGAGAGGAGCTGTTGGTTTCGGGTAAGAGGTGGGAGTGAATTCTGCTTTACGTGCCCTGCAAAGAGCCTCATTGAATTTACCTTCGGCGTCATGCCTTGGAAAAACAAATCCAAGTTTCTGGCATAAAGCTGCACGTGTGTTCTGCACACTGGCTTGCAAGCGACTGTTTGTTTCTAATTAGGGAGCTGAAGGCTGCTGGCAGAGGAAATCATATTTATCACAAGTTGTGGCATTGCATTTAGTTTGTGGGTCTATGGTTTTGACATGGGGACCAGAGATGACTGTACCGGATTCTTCCCTCTGGGTTCTGATTCTGTTACTTCTGTTCTCAGCTTCATGTCCAGGTATTCTGAGATGACCCAGCACAGACTGCTTCAGTTCACACTCTGGGTTCTCCCATTAACTAGTTGTGTTCCCTCGTGTGATTATCCTGACAACCTAAACCCCAGTTTTGTTTTTTTCTTTGTAGATACAATAAAACATCTTCAGGTGAGTTGTTGAGAAAATGAAATGGGATGCCAGTACAGTGCCTCCCAGATTGCCTGGGAATAGTTCACACACAGCACATCTCGATTCTTTTACCTATAAAACAAGAAGAGGTTTGTGTTAAATGATCCCTAAGATATTTTTAAAAATTTGATTTAACAAACATTTGTTGACTGCCTGCTAAGTGGCACATTGCGCCAGGCATTCAGGTTACAGTCATGAACAAGACAACCAGACAGACGACCACCTACCTTCATGGGACTCAGATTTCAGAGGGCACAGGCAACATGCAAGGAAATGCACGTGACTTTCTTTTCTCTTCCCTTCATCTTTGTAAATGTAATCCAGTTCAGACTTTAAATTCATCTTTGAAGCCATTTCTTAATTAAACCTGAAGGGAATATCTTCTGACTTACTACGTATATTATTTTATTATCATTGTTTACATTATTATAGATGTCCCCATTGCCCTTCCCCCTTTGCCCACCTCTTCACCCTTCCCCTTTCCTCTGACTATCACCACACTGTTGTCTGTGGCTGTGGGTTATGCACATATGTCCTTCGATGAATCCCTTCACCTTCTTTCATCCAGTCCCCCTCCCTCTCTGCCAGCTGTCAGTCTGTTCCATGTACCCACGCCCCTATTTGACTTATTATTATTTTTTTATTTAGTAAACATGTGCTGACTCTGTCTGCCCAGCATCCATCCCCCCTTTCCTGGTAGGAAGACACTGGATTTCCTTTGGGGAACCTTCCTTGTGTTCTATTCTCATTGTGAATCAGATGGGGCTCCACCCTGGCTGCAAGAGGGCTATGGAGCATGCTGAACGCTCCCTGACACTGTGGAAGGCCTGGCCCATCAGCGCAATCACATATCCCCAGGCTACAGTGATTGGCATGTGTTTAACTACGTGACCAAAGTTCTCCCAATCAAAGAGAATCAAAGGGGCTTCAGTATACAAACAACTCCCTGAGATGCTTTCTAGGGACCATGTTTGACGTTATCCTACTTCAGAAGGGTGAGAGGTGACTCGGAGGAAGAACATGTCATTTTTCCTCCTTTCTGAAGGCTTTCCTTCTTCTTCTCAAAGGTCTTCTTACTTGCCATTATAAAACCATTAGTGGGGCACCTGCCCCTCATCCTGTTGTTTCTCCTTCCCTGACTTTGACATTGAGAGCTCTGTGGTTGGTGAAAGGCTGTTGGCTGATAACTCTTCACAGGAAGAGAGTGTTGTTAGTACCATCCAAGAGGATGGGGCAAACACCTCCCATCTCCCTAGTCCCTGTCCGTGTTAGATTGTGACATCCTCCATGTCATGTCAATGTCAGAGAGTCTCTTCTGAACCCTGTGGATTCTGAAGTCCAATTCGTGATTCTGACAATACCTACAGGCTGAGCTGTCTAGTTTATCTCCTGTTGCAGAAATGATCAGATACAATGTGTTCCCCCATTGCTCATTTGTCTAATTTGACTGAAAAAGTTTGCTTCGTAACATGTCACAAGACAGCATGTTTGTGTCAATTTTTAAACATAGGTACTCCCTAAGCATTTCTTTATCTTATTTGTGAGGTAAATGTATTTAGGGAGACATAATGAGATGTCTCCCCAAAAGGCTGGTTGTCCATCCATTTATTTATGCATTTACTTACTAAGAAATAGTTATTGGGCTCCTATTATATGCCAGGCACTCTTGTAGACACTAAAAAATAATTTTAGGGTTCCCACCATATACGGAGGGGAGCGATTTCTTCACCATTTTTGGTGGGAGTTAAGCGAGCATCCAAAAAGTTTCCTTGAATGTGCAAAAAAAAAAAAAAAGTGTAATTCTCACCCCTTCGCAGATATTACCATTTTACCCCCAAACGTGTTTACAGGGTCCAAGGACTTGGAGAACTGAATTTGTGGTCCCCAGGAGCCAGGTGTGAGAGACAGCAAGCCTGGACCGGGACACGGCAGGACTACGGGGCGCGTCCCCGGCCCAGCCCGGGGCGGGGCGCGGACTCGCGTTCCCGGGGCAATGCTCGCGTCCGCCGGAACCCCCCAGGGGGCGCTCGCGTGGAGGTTTCTGAACTGGTATCTCGCGGGTTGCTGGGCGCATGGGTTTCGTCAGAAGGTGGAAATCTCTCTGTGAAGCTGCCATCTCCCCGCCACTCGCTCGCCTGCCCTACTCTTCCTTCCCTACTCCCTGGCTCTTCGCAGCTCCCTGTCTTACCCCACTACCTTCCACTTTACTCTGTGAGTTAACTGAGAGCCTCGCCGCTATCCCCAACATTTTCGTCTTTCCCCAGCCCCCATCACCAAGAATGGAGTCAGGGTTTCCGGAGAGACCAAACTCTCCTCCTAGCATCTTTTCCATCCGCTGTTTTTAAACTGGCCTCGGAGGAGGAGGGGGGAGGGAAGTCCCACCCCCCGCCCCCTTATATCACTACACAACCACACCACCGACCACCTCCACTCCAAAGCCGGATTTTGCATTCTGGGAGTGGGACAGACCTGTCCCCAGGCTGAATTCTCTTTCTACTCTTCGAGGTTGGCACGCCCAGGTAAGTAAATGCCAACTCTGCATTCCTGTGTTCTCGGGGCGCTAGGATTGCAAAGTGTGTTGGGGCTGCTGCGTAGTAAGACCAACTTTTGAGATGCATTGGTTTTCGCTCAGACTTGCTTGTTTATCACTGCTGTTTCAATAATTTGTTGTTTCAATATTTGGCTACATGCAGTCTTTCATGCAAGGGAACTTTGATCCCCTGCATCTTGCCTTCTGACATTCACCCTGCTCGCTCAGGTAGGGTGGGGCTTGGGGATAGGAGGTGGTGGCGGAGGGCGATCGTGGTGCATCCGCGGAGTGTCCAGTCCTGGAAGTCCTGAAGGGGGTAGGGCAGTTCTGTTACAGATATCCGGGAGGAGGAGGGGAGCAGAGTCCTGGCTGAAGTTGCAGCTTTCTGTCTGATGGTGAGAAAGCTCTCGGGAATTGTAGCTGTCTCCAATGGCTTCACCTAGCTGCCATGGGATTCAGCCTCTCAGCCTCCTTTTCCAACCGCCTTTACAGCTGGTCCCAATAATATCTAATTGTGCCCGGGGCTATCGGGTTTAAAACGCATCAATAGGTTTGCAAGCCCCTAGATTCGACAAAGTTCCGTAGCACTCCTTCCTCTGTTGAGTAGCCTGGGGGATAAAGGGGCAGGGGATAGCAGTGAAGGGACTACTGAAGCGCTAGCCACAGCTCACTAAATAGGTGTGGTACCACAGACGCCCGAGAATTGTTAGGGCAGAATCCAGGGAGGCGATTAGGAGGTAGTCCACGCCAAGTCAAGTGAGTATTGACGACCATCCGGTGGGGAGAAGGTGAAGGCTGAGAAGTACTCTTAGGAACCAGCATACCTCCTTCCTCTTGAAGGAGGTGGGTGGGCTTTAGGCTCAGGTTTTCATCCTGCCCTCCAGATCCGACCGCGCCCCCCGGTGGCCTTGTAAGACTGGCTTCCAGTCCCGGAACTTGCCAGTCTCCGGAAGAAATCGCGGGCTGCAGAGCTCATTGTAGGGCAGAATGTTTGAAGTGCGCGCCATGGGGGTTCCGGAGGTGGAGGGGGCAAAGAAGAGAGAGGGGAGAGCGCGAGGGGAAACTTGACTGGAGAAATAACTGAGAGAACCCCCTTCCGGTCCTGCCCTAACTGACTCACTGATGCCCTAGGATTTCAGCGCCTTTTGGGAGAGTCTCTAGAGGCTCTTTTACACCTGTGTTCAAAACTACACAGAACCACTAGTCAAGGAACATGTATGAATGATCCATAGACGTGGACAACGGGGTAGGGACTGACAGGGGGAGAGGGCTGGGCGGGGAGGGCTGGGCGGAGGAGAGCACAGGGGGAAAAATTGGGACGACTGTAATAGAACAACAATAAAATATTTATTAAAACATTTTTAAAAAGCTATGCAAAACCAGCTCTTCACCCAATTGATGCTTTGCCAGGAATTTGTAAAGCACTGATCTGGTTGTTCTCAGCTCACTTGGTTTTTGATTTCCTAAACAGCCTTTTTTTTTTTTTTTTTTTTTTAGCTGTCCAAGGTACTCCAAAGTGTTCTGAAACTAAGACTAAACCCTGCTCTTTTGGAAAAAAACTACTTTAACTTCAAATGAAAATATTCTTTTCTCCCTATTCCTTCTTTTTATTGCCCTGTCAGAAATTCCTCTTCTCAGACAACCCTCTCCCCACCCAAATCCCCAGCCTTCCTAGAGTTTAGGTGTTTGGAATCCACGAGGATGTTTTACAGTTAGTATACACGGGTTAAACTGCAGAGCCCATCCCCCAAGAGCCAGAGAGAAACAACAACTTTTCTTATTTTATTTTATGCCCTTTAAGTTTAGGAAGGCCCCATTTCTTTTCATTACCCAGGTGATAAGACAGAGCTCAGGATGGCTGTGGCTGCGATTAGATAACTTCTGATGTTTTCATTTCCTGAGCTGAGCTGCTGCCTCTAGGTTCAATTCATTTTGTTTGCCTGTCCATTTTTAAAGAAAGACTGACCAAGTTGCTCTAGCAGATCAGGGGCGTGAGCTCAGAGTAGGTCAGAGGTCCTCTCCTGTAGGGAGATGGATATAATAGGAGGGTTGGCAAATACAGGTAGGACACCCATGTTCATAGTGGGTACTAATAAAGGCCAGATTCTTCTCATTTGTCTCTGATGGGGAGATTTTGATGGTTTCACAGTGTCAAACGCAAACCACATCAAAACTAGGTCATTTCCCCTGGTCCTTACATAAAAGTATCAGTTCACAGCAGGAGTGGATGTTGAACCCTGGGCAGTTTTAAATGGTTGGGTGAGAAGCGCTTGCCTGCAATGGAACCAAAGGTGCAGACCGTGTGATGCAAATGCTCTCACTGCCCCAGTCCTGTACCTGCCCTTCGGGTGGTCAGCCTCCTGGTCGTGCTGCCAGCACACTTTGTTGGGAGCAGGCCTACGTGGTGTCCAGTGCGCCCCCCAGCCTGGGACAAGCTCTTTATTAGAGCTTCAAAATATTTATTTTAAAATAGTTGCCTTGAGGTTTGTGAGTTGTTTTTCAGTTGTGCTTAAAAAGACTTCTGTCTCTCTCCAGCTATCTGGTAGTAGCAACATGGGATTCTGCTTGAATCATTGGTTTGTCTTAAGGGGACCCCGCTTTTAGAGGTTTTAATTAAAAGGTGTCTTGTATTCAAGTGTTTCTTGATCTGCTTATGGATTTTGGACTTAAAAATACCCCATCTCAGTTAGTAGGAAGCAAAGATGTTATCTGTTTCCAGAGAAGTTTTAGGTAGTATTCCAATGAAGAGAAGCTTGGATTTTCCCATCTTCATATTGAGTCCACCATCATGCCTGGAAACCTTAAGATCACACTTATTATAAGAACTAATTACAGAGAAAAAGTGAGTGAGTGGTGAAATCTTTATTTTCATCTGTATTTGAATCTTTTATATGGTTTGCACTGTGCCTTGCTGCCTTCATTTTACACGTTCCCTGATATATGACACTCCAGACTACTATGGCCACCTGTATTCCCATAAAGAGGATTTTTCCATTTGGAAGTAAATGTGCTGGAGGAGAGCTGCTCCTGTTGTGTGAACCAGTGTTGTGTACTTTTGCAGGGACCTGAATCCCAAACAGAGAATAAGAAGGGTTCCAACGGTCTCAGCTTGGATGATTGGGAGAAAGCCTGTGCACTAGTTTGGAAAGACTCACTTCATGACTCTTTGTATTTTTTTAATCAGGGATGTTGCCTGAGGATCTGTATTTCATGCATCTCAAAGAGAATAGGAGCTAACTTTGTTCTCCATATTTGATCTTTCCATTTTTGTCTTGCTAATATTTTTTTAAACACCACAAAGCCCCTTCAGATCCATGTGGTAACCCCAAGTCATATTTCCTAGGCAACAATAGTCAGTGTATTAGAATCACAAAATATAAACACAAAAAATTTTATATGCATTTAAAAATGTCACATGGTTCAAGACCATCCTGTATGCATTAGAACTGACCTTGTAGCATAGCATAGAGTAGCATCTGATTTTCTCCTGATTGAATGTGGATGATGAAGAACAGATTATTACAGGACTTGAATGCTTTTTCGGATGTCCTAAAAATTCTGTAATAGTTCTTCTTTTGAGGCAAGCATGCTATGAAAATTAAGGGGCTGGAGTTACAAATCTATGCTTTGAGTGGTGTCTGGTGCTTATGTGAAGGTTGGTGGTGGGTCCAAAATCAGGCTCAATAAGTGGTCAGGCAAGATGTACTGTCTTTTCTGTGTTACTTGTAAACGGCAATATATAGTAAGGCCTCAATCAGCATTAAATTCAACAAGTGGATATCTGATAAGACTTGTGATTACACAATATTTTCAGTCTTTTCTTTACCAGAAACCTCCTTCATGTGGGAGCTTTCTGTTTACTAAGTGTATATGATGTACGGTATGTTTTCCTTAAATTGGCAAATCCCAGGAAGCCCTTTATTTGGCTGCTGTATTTTGGGGAAAGCCTCTTGATAACCTCTAGCTTTTAGTTCAGTAAATGTTGAAGACCCAAAGGCAAGTCTTGAAAAGCTGACAGCGGTAAGGGTGACTTATTTGGGAAGGTTCATTCCAGCCCTCTGGTTCTTAGAGAGGGACCAGTAATGACTGGGGGAGGGTGGGAAAGCCCCTCTAGGCTGGCCTGTGGGGCATGCATTTCCACATTGTGAACAACAACTTGATCGCTTTGAATCTATGACTCTCAGAGTTGGGAGAGAGCTGGGGGGGGGGGTGATGTGTCGACACTAGCTGTTTAATTTGGCAGATGCGGAAAGTAAACCTCAGAGAGGTGACTTGCTCAAGATCAGGGGACTCGTTCAACAGCCCTCTTGATTACTCCTCTCATAAGGAGACCCAAGTTCCCTGGAGATAATTACTATGGTGGCGCCAATGTGCGGCGCCACGTGGGCTGATAATCTTTACTGAGTTGGGGATAGTGGGGGCGGGGGATGGGGGGAACCTCCCACCTCAGTTGCGGTGGTTGGAATAGCCGGCTTGGGACTTATTACATTGCTGTCTCTAGGAGCCAGTGTAATACTTACCCGATAGATATGATTAAATTTGTACAAAGTCGTTGTCTGCAGCCATCCGTGTTAATGTGCATGTTTTGTGAAGAATAGCTCATGCCGCCTTAGCTTTCTATTTTAAATGTCACAACCCAGTCAATAAAGTAAACAAAGAGATTTTATGAGTGTTTACAGTTCCAGGGACCCACAGGAGAATCCTTTATTCTGTTTGAAATTAAAGGTCCATGCAAAAAGAATAGACTTTCTAAAACGTTGCTTTCTATCTCTGGTGCAGAACAGAACATTTCCAACTTCATATCTCTTATTTAGAAAGCTAGAGACAGTTCTTGGAAACATGGGGGGAAAGTACAGTATTTCAGGTTAATTCTAGAAACCTTCTCAGGTTTAAGGTGTACTGACCAAAAGACCTTCCTTATTCAAGAGATCACAAAGAATTTTCTGAAGGGAAAACTCATTTCTCTTTGAGGGAGAGGAGGAATAAAATCAAGCTGTCAGGGGTCAAAGGCCTAGGCAGCCCAAGAGGCTGATGAGAAGAGAGGGAAGCGAGGGAGCCAGCCGGCATTAGAGTAGATGATCGCTAGAGGGCGCCGGAGCACCGGCGGAGCCCACCTCCCTGGACCGAGAACTGGACTTCGAGGCTCAAAGATGGGGTTTGACAGAACCCCGAAGAGGTGCTCAGGAGTGAGACATTGGTTTGTCTGGTGCCGCTCACTCTTCACCCCAAATTACCTTTCTGCAGAGAGGGGACAAAGGTTTTGCTTTGAGCATCTGGTGGGGATCTTGCAGTGCCTGGTTGGGTACCTAGTGGCTAGACAGCCTGATCTCTGCTTTCAGGGTTTTGCCTGGCAGCCTGGAGCCCTGCTGCCCTTGGGTTCCCGGAGGCAGAACGTGTGATCCAGAAATAGCTGGTCTGAATCTTGGGTTTGCAGTTTTTCAGCTGTAGGTCTTTGAGTGAATTACTTCACCTGCATGAGTGTTAGTGTCTGCGAAATGGGACCAGTAATGACCGGGGGAGTGTTTCAAGTGTCTAGTATTTTAGTGGGCAGGCAAACGCTAGTGCCGGCGCCCTTTCTTGAGAGTTTGCTCAGAACTCCTTCCTTTCCTTTCCACCTGAGTGGAAAGGAAACTTTTTCTATCTCCACATCTATCGCCACCACCCCCTCAGTAGAATGGTCTCCTTTGTCCATCTATTGAAATAACCGAGCACAGCCTTTATGCCCAGAGCTATGTTAGGCACTGAGGATAAATATGAAGTCCGTATCTTTTGAAGTTGCAGGCTGGAGGAGCAGGCAGGTGCGTGAGAAGAAGCATGGTAAGTGTGCGGTGATAGATGAACAAATGATGTGTGTAGGACATACCAGAGTCATTTGTTTTGTCTCAAAGAGCCTGGAAAATGGTCCAAGTCCTTTACACTCAGGTGTTTTTGCATCTCCCTGTATTTCAAGGGACAGGGTCTATGGAGGGGAATTCTGAGGGAGAAGAAAGGGCGGGCGAATCTCACTCAGCATGTAATCTGGATTTTATGTGCATTTAATGGTGCTAATAGAAGTTTTTAAATCCAGTCATCTTGTACCACAGCCTAGTGTGTACTGATTTCATCAGTATCAGAAGGTAAATGCCTATCTAATTGACTTAATCCATGTAAGCAGGAAAGTAATTTTTATTTTTCAATTGTTTTAATTTTAATTTTATTTTTTTAAATTTTATTTTATTTTTTCTGTCACCACTTATCCCCGCCTTTCCCTCTTCCACTTCCACCCGCCCTCTCCCACCCACAATCATCACACTGTTGTTCATGTTCATGAGGAAACAGAATAGAAATATAACCACCACCAAACCCTTACCACTAAGTGGTAGGTCTGGAACAGCCTACATAAGGATTCTGTTTTGAAGATATTGAAAGATGCATTCAATACAAGTACGAACAAAAAATGAAAAATAATAAGGGCAGTTGAATGATTGAAAGAAATACTTTAATATCACCATTGAAGTGACAGAAAAGCTTTTATTATTTTTTTTAGTAGCCACTGGAGGTGCAGGGATACCTGATTTGATATCTTTGTTGTATTTTGTGCAGTCGTTTCAACAATAACTTAGAGACAGATTTCAGTGACAAAACGCAAGAGTGAAGGAGGTTTGTGCCTGAGATCATGTTGAGGTGAACCCAGGGATGGACGCTTTGGGCCATGCGAGTTAATTTTGTCTGACCAGGTCAATGGTAAAACTCCTGGGAAGTCATGGGTGGAACTCTTTTGCTGGGTGCCCCTCAAATCCTGTGACTTGACTGATTGTGAATCATGTTGGAGGAAAGGCCTGATTAAAGCTAAAGGGTGGAAATAGTTGATTTTGGGGGCAGCTAATAACATTCTTCACAGCTTGTGGCCTGATTGAATTTTAAAGAGGCAGGAAAATACATGTTTTTCATGAAATCAGAGACTGTGAGAGCTGGACAATCGTGTGCAATCAGGCCCTTCCCATTTTGCAGATGAGGAGGCAGAGGCCCAGGGAGGTGAAATCACCAGCGAAGCTGGTTGGGGGTGCTTGGGTCCTTCATGAGAGCAGGCCTCTCCCTGTTCTGTGTACTGCTGAACTCCACACAGGGCCAGGCATCCTGTGGTTCCTCAGACAGTCTTGGTTGACTTCATGAACTCTTTCTTCCTTCCTCACTCTCATTCAGGATGCACCAAGAAATCCCCAGATTGTGATGTAATTTGATAATGACAAATATTTGTTGAATTTTGTTATGACTTGGTTCAAATCCTGGCTCTGCTGCTCAGTAGCTGTTCGGCTTTGGGAAAATTACCAAACCTCTCTGAGCCTTATTTCCTCATTTGTAAAGCTCGATAAGGTAGCAGAGGACCTGCATCCTAGGTATGCGCTAAGGGTTGCCTTTTCTTACTCTCCTATTCCTGCTCTCTCTTCTTCCCAGTGGATTTAAAGGAGGATGTAGGACTTTTTAAAAAGTGTTTTTATTTATTTATCTTGCAGAAGAAATAAAATTATGGCACTAAACATAAATACATACCCAGTCACTACAAATACATATTCTATGGATTAGATATTATGAGCCCCATTTCTTAAATAATTGGGTCAATGCCCAAGTGCTAGCAACTGAGGAGGAAGAGGACTCAAATCTAAGGTGTCCCTACTCAAAATCGAAGATGAGGGTGTTTTTCTTAAATCCATGTTTCATATGATCTTTGTTTCTTACCCAGTTTTCTATGTCTGCTTCTCTTGAGAAGGCACAGATCCTCTTTCTTCACCGGCCCTCAAAGCCTGGCCGTGCTCTGGCCCCTGCCTTGTAACATCACTAGGTATGGGTGTGCCTGCTCCCCAGGCGCAATGTAAGCTTCTCTGGGTAGCAGCTCTCTAGGGTACTTCCTGCTATAATTGCAGAGTACCTAGACCCTTCTGTTATCCCATGTGTGTGCCCATTCCCTTAGCATATGTCCTGCATTCAGGCCAAGTTTGTAGGTGGCTACCCTGTACATTTAACTTACTCAAAATCAACTCTATACCCTCTCTCATTTATTAGAAATACTCATATTTGATTGTTTGTTCTATGCTATATAATCTAAGTTAATGTGTGAAGTTGTACAGCTATATTACTGTACATTGTATATGTAATACAATATATATTGTACTTGATGAAAAATTGATGGGATTTTTTCAAGGATTTATTGTGCAAGGTTTCGCTTATGCATCAACTTTGAATCATAGCCCCTATCTAAAATGTTTATTTGCAAGCCCCCTGTATATAGATAGGTAGAATTATTAGTGAAGGGCCTGCATGTCGAGTCAGGCATTCCTGGGTTTGAACACTGTCTGTTTTATCTCTTAAAGCTCACTTTCTACACATGTAAAATGAGAATAATGATACTGCTGTGCCCTAGGCTAGCTATGAGCCTTGAAAGAAACAGTGCACATCTCTAGCATCCAAGTGCCCCTCTTATTGTGGGCACATGGAAATTACTCACATTGCAGCTGTTACTGGCTGGTGGCATCCCTCAAAGGTTAGAACTCATGAGTAATTTCCCTAATGGTAGAGGTTTGCTGTGTTGCCAGTGAGTTGTGAAAACTAGAAATCAGCAATCCAATGTACGCTTTCCATAGGTACTGACACAGCCATCTACCCTCCTCCCCCCTCCTCCCACGCTTCTGCTCCCACCCACAAATTTTATGTGTAGCCATAAAGATTGCTCAAGGGTTATGCTGGGGTTTCTCCTGGGGAGAACTGGCTGTGTTCCTGCAGCTTCCAGTTTTATTTTAAATGCAAAGTATGTTTAGCCCTGGACCCCAGATGCATAGCCAGAATACAGAATCAGTCACTCCGCCCTGCAAGGCCCACAACAGACATTTATTGTATTTGACTTTCTGAATCTCCTACTTTTGTTCAAAAAAGACCCGAGGCAGCCAGCAATAGAGAACATATTGGGTACTTCCTGCTATCAGAGTCCAAAATGCTGCTAGCACAAAATATTCTTTTTTTCAGGGAGACCCCGTGCATATCTTAAAGCCATGATTCTTGAGCACAAATTAGAATCTCGCTTGTTCCAACATAGACTGCTGGGCCCCACTTCTGGAGTCTGATTCAGTGGCTCTAGTGTTAGAGCCAAATGATTTGTATCTGTGGCAATTTTTCAGGTGATGCTCATGCTGTTAGTTTGGGGACCACACTTGGAGAACCCTGCCTTAAACATGCACTTTATATAGATAAACTGTGCATTTTCACTCCTGTGTGGTACACCTGAGAACATTAGTGGTGAGGAAAGAGATCTGACGTTTACTGAGCACCTGTGACATTTGTCACGTGCCAGGAACCTTACTGGGCACTTTATGCATATCATTGTATTTAAGCCTCACCATCATCCAACCAGTCAACTCATATTTATTTATCAAGACCATGTTATGTATCAGGCAGTGGGCCGTGCTAGGCTATGGAATGAACAGAATGAACACTACAGACCTAATCCCAACCTCCTGGATATTATATTTCAGTAGAGAAGCATGCTTGAGCAGATTAGTCTGATCCATATAAAGTGGAAGATCAGAGAGACTGGGTAAGTTGGCTAGGGTTACACAGCAAATGTGAGACAGGAGACAAGACAAGCTTACGTACCATTTTACTTCCACTAAACCAGAGGTTCTTGGACATTTTGGTCTCAGGGCCCCTTTATATTTTCAAGAAGTGTTACAAACCCATAAAGCACTTTTGTTTATTCGGGTTAAATCTGTAAACACTTACCGTATGAGGAATTACAACAGAGTGGGCCACCCCTTGAGAACGGCGGCATCAAACCATCCTGCAAGCAGCACCACCGCTCTCAGGTTCCGAACTCTCATTTGTCTTAACGACTCTTACAGCCATAAGGTCTCATCTTATGGGATCTTACAGCCATACTTCTCATCTCCCTCAAGACATTTTCTTTTTAAACATGAGGGTCTCTCTTAAGGCTTAGCTTATATTTCTAGTGATGGTGACTTCCCTACAGAAAAGACTGACCTGCTTTGGAATTGCCTCTTTTGTATCTGTACTTGTAGGCATGTATGTATTTACATGTATGTGCCTTTATGATAAGGAAAAGCAACAGTTAAATTGCCAGTTACAGAACAAACTAAGGTGTGGTGGCTTTGCTATTCATGGAAGAATCTCTATCATAGCCGAGGGCATCGAAAAAGATCCAGCTGATGGAAGTCTGTGTGTGACGCGTGCTGCCTTCAGGGTTCCTCGGGGCGCGCGCCCTGGAAAGGGAAGCCCGAGCACACTGAGGGATTGCTCCGCGGCCCCGCAACGGGAAGAACTGCAGATGCACAATTGGACCCGAGGGCTTGCAGCTTTTATGTAATGCTGCCAGCTGAACTGAGTTTAATCATGGGCTAACGACCAAAAAACTGCCCTTTCCCATCATTTTGATTCATTATCTGATGGGAATGGAAAGTCCTGGTAGATATTTCCCTTTGGTGTGTAATGGTCCGTGGTGCTCCGACACTGATGCTCTGGCTGACTCTGAATGCTTTACGCTGTCGTTAAGTTTTATTGAGTAAAACCAACTGAATCGGAGCTGACATAACTCAGTGTGGTTCTCAACGGATGATCAATGAATTCAAATCGCCTTTTATCTTTACAGAGACCAGCGAACTGAGGGGGATGCTGCAGTGAGGGCGGTGTGGTTATTTAGAGGTAACGGATCCTTGGAGGAGACGTTAGAAAGAGGGACTCCGCCAGGCATCTCACTATTTGATCTTTTCAACACTAAACATCTGGATCACTGGTTCAAGGAGAAGCTTTGAGAATGATTATCCAGATGTTTGGTGTCACATAGCACACCCATAGCCCAAACCAACCAACCAAGCCCATGTGGTGCTAGATGGTCATCTGTCACCGTCCTTGAAAGCTGACACTTGACGTGAAGCATCTCTGTTGGGTGCCCCGAGGCAGCATGGATGCCTCCACACAGCATCTCTGGGGACAGGACACATTTTGCGAGGTGATTATAACTTTTTGGAGGAAATACCTTTCTGGCAAGAAGCCCTTGTAGGAGGGTCTAGGGCATAAGTGTTTGTGGAATCACCTTTTCACCTCCTCATCAAAGGAGAGTCTGAGAGCCATCTCCTGGGAACCCTTTAAGCCAGGTTTCTTGAGCTATTTTTCAGTCTGAGCTTTTGCCCAGAATCCTCAGATTTTGACTTGATGGGCTCCTGTGAGCATCACACACTCTTACTTTACGTGATGAACCCTGTTGGTTTTGCAGATTGCCAGGGCTGCTTTGGAGAATCCCTTTCTCTCAAGTGGGCACAAACAGGAAGGGAGCTGGGGTACCTGTTTCTCACCTACCCACCCTGCCCAGGTGATGGGCTCCAGGAAGATCAGACCTGCTTACTGACCCACCCTTTCCTCCTGCCTGTGTCTGCCTTGCCATTTAAGCCAAGCAGCCCCGCTTAGAATTGCCCCCAGCAGGAATGGATGAGCGTTATGGAATGGATGAAGATGGAATCTACCTAATATCATGGGAACGTCATCTTCCCCAGCCCAGGGAGATGTAATATTCAATGGGGGAGGCTCAGGGCTTTGTTGCTTAGGTGGACACTTCTGTCTTTGCTTACATGGGCAGAGACAGTTCTATTTCTGATCTGCCCCTCTCTGTGTTGTATGAGTAATTAGAATAGCTAGTTCTAAGGTTCACTTTCTGAACTCCTTGCTTCCTTTTTCTGTTATTTTTCATATATATATTAACTTCGATGAATCTAAGGGAGGTTTGAGGTGAGGTGAGACCCAATTAAGGCAAACTTGTGATCTGCAGCCCCAAAAGGTCATTGTCAAATGAGATCCACTAGGGCAGGGGTCAACAGAATACAGCTCATGGGTCAAGCCCAACATGCAGACTTTTTTTTTGGAAACAAAATTTCATTGGAACAAAGTCACACCTCTCACTGCCTATAGCTGCTTTCACACTACAGTGGCAGAGCTGACTAGTTGCAACAGAGACTATATGGCCCACAAAGCCCATTATCCTTGCTTTTTTGTTTTTTTTTTTAATATTTTATTTTATTTTACTTTTAGAGAGAGAGGAAGGAAGGGAGAAAGAGAGGGAGAGAAACATCAATGTGTGGTTGCCTCCCGCGTGCCCCCCAGCTGGGGACCTGGTCCACAACCCAGGCATGTGCTCTCACTGGTGACCTTTTGGTTCACAGGCCAGCACTCAGTCCACTGAACTATACCACCCAGGGTGTATCTTTGCCTTTTATAGAAAATGTTTGCCAACACCTGCACTTGGGGCGTATCTCTGTTTGGCCATCTCCAGGTAGGAAACATACACAGACTTCAGGAAATCCAAGGGAATATTATTCTGAAATTGGACTGTGGACCGAATATCTAACTTGTAAAATTTTGTTGCTATGCATTGTGAGGACTTGTATACAGCAGGCACTTGTAGGATGAATGACTATGCATTTTGATGTAACTGGTCTGGGTTTTATTTCCCCTTTTGTAAAATCAAGGTGCCTGATTCGATGTCTAAGAATCCTTCATACACGTCTATTGTGCATAATATTAGAGAGAGGGGAGGTAAAACAGCCTTGGTGTCTTGCAACCCGGTCTGCCAAAGTGACAGGCATAGCCTCTTGAGTCACCATCAGTCATCTTCACTTAGCATCAGCGGGAATTATTAGGCAGGGTCAAAAAGCATGACCATCTGCTGTCATAATGATATCAAGTGTTTTACATGGAGAGAAACAAAGGGAATTAAGAGTTGAGAGCATCCAAATTTTGCATAGTGCTTGTTCTGAGTTGCTTTATGGAGATGGGCTTGAAGAACAAATATGCGTGGCTCTTGGCATAATCTTGGTCACATGCCAGATGTGCCTGAGGTCCCTTCACTCATGTACTGAAATCATACATAAAAATCACACTTCCACTAGTTCCCAGGTTTATTGTACAGGGAGGAGGACAGCTATTGAATGATTACTTGATTGGGGAATGGAAGGAGGGAGAGGTGATGGTGGTCTCCTGGCTCTTCATGTCCTCTGCCCCCTGGGGAGAAGTATGACGTGTGTCACCCTAAGAGAAAGGCTCGTGGTCTGTGGTGTGATTTGGGTAGCGGACTCCTGATTTAAGCAAATGCTATGCCTCTCTTTCGTCACTGGAGTTCCCACGGTCCTCTATCCTGAAAAAAAAAATAGCCAGGGTTTCCATCTGTTCAGATTCACATATTTGACCATGGGGTTATCATTTATTAATTCATTCATTTGGGAGGGTGGCACGCTGCCTCTGCTGAGATGTGAGCAGAGCCTCAGCCTCCGCGTCCTCATCCCAGGCTGCGCCCGGGCTTTCCTCTCAGGCACTCCAGCCTCCGGAGCGCTGGGGTTCCCACGGAGCAACCCTGCCCACCTCCCATCTGGTAAGTGACTTACTCACTGGGGCAGGTCAGACAGCTGAGAGCTAGCAGGACCCTGAGCAGCCCCGGGCTGAGCAGAGCAAAAGCTCAGGCACAAGCTTTTGGCTTCGACGTGCAGGAGACAGACCACTTTTGGAGAGGAGAAGGGTAGAAGGAATTGGACAGTACTGATTAGCAGGATACCAGTTTGTGCCGGGTTCTGACTCTCGTCCCTCTAGGCTCCACGGGTGGAGGGTGTGGTGCATGGACAGACTGCCCAGTTCTCCTGGCTGAGGAGCAGAATTTGTTACTTTCTAGGCTTTTAGCTTCTAAGAATTCCTAACACTTAGAACCTCTGAAAGCCATTCATCTTAGGACTGGAAGCAGAGAGAATGCTTTGTGATCTGCTGAAGCATGGCTGATGCTGCAGCTCAGTAAACTGGCATCACTGTGTTAACTGAGAACCTCAAGGCAAATGTTCTCAGATCCTCAGTTTCACACTGGTTACCTCTACCGTTCAGGTTTTTCAAGTAATGGGACAGATAATATGGAGATCACTGGAAATCTTCCTTATTCCTTTACATGTGTATCTTCATATGCCCCAATTAATATATATTTCCCTTCACTCACCCAATTTGTGTTTTAGCTGCATTGCATTGTAGACAGGTGCAATACTGTGCCTATTGCTCTGAATCAAATTTATTCAAATCCTTCATCTAAAAAACAACAGCAATCCGAATGATTTTGGTTACTCCCAACCCAGGGCTTAGAAGATTTCATGCGCAAGCGAGGCAAAGTCTTAGTGTAGAAGTTCCTCTCAGTAAAAGAGGGCACCATTTCTGCAGCTTGGAAGTAAAGATGCTATAATTCGGCTTCACAGAACTGGACATGATGTAGAACTTGAACACACTTTCTCGCTTGTCCTATGTGTAAATGTTGATCCCGGCACTGAGAACCTCAGAGCTCTTTCTATTTTCCTGTTTCACAACTCCTTAGGAACGTGCAAAAGGAAAGGTAATAAAGGACAATCTTTTCAAGATAAAGCATGATTTATAAAGGCGACAGCCATGCCATATGTGAACAGTGATTAACAGCTGCAGAGTCTGCTAACAGCTCTTTAAAAATAAAGTGATAAAGCAGATTTTCCCATTATTTCATGTTTCAGTGCTTGCTCAAGTGCATTGCCCTGATTTTCCTCGGCTTCATTTTATTCTGTAGCAATTGAATCACTCTTCATGTCCCAGCAGAGCTATATCAGGGCTTACTTAAATACTTCACACAGATCTCTGGTTATTCTTCCAGCAGCATTTTGAATTTCAAGACAATGATTTGGTGTATTAAGCCTGCAACCTCCTCAAAAACTGCTCTTTTTTTTTTTAAGAGTGCGTTTGGATGGACTGAAGGGAGTGTGTTTCCAAAACTTATTCATTTGGAATTGGTTCACTTTAATTTAGAGCTGGGATGGCAGTGGGCAGGTGCTTAATGAAGTGTCACAACTTTAGATGGCCTCCCCTTGCCATTACCGACAGATAAGGGCTGCAGGGCTGCTGGGGACAGACAGATAGATGGGCACAAAGACTGGCTTATCTCTGAGATGTGAGATGGAAGGGGAAGAGCTCCTAAATCAAAATTTGTCACCTTAGAGAAATAGGTTAATTGCAGGAAATGCATTTTCATGAAATTCAATTGTCTTTTCCTGATTGATAAACCCCTGACAACTTGCCTTGTATTGGGTGGTAGTTTTAATCTTGTTTGGATCACAGTTTCCTTGGGAAATCTACTGAAAGCTATGGACTCTCTCACCTGAAAAGTGAACATAACCTACAGACAGAAGCCTGCATATAATTTCGGGGCTTTATGGACCTGCTTGAGGCATAGATCTCCTTTTCTCATCAAGAGTCCCTTCACTGTATATTCAGTGGATGTGTTCTCCTTGGCAAATTCCTTTTAAAAAATATGTACACTCATGTTCATGATATTGTAGCATTTCTGTTAGAGGGGAAAGGGAACAGTAGAGCTGGAGACATCTTGGGAAGCCTGGGGCTGCCCGGGATCTGGTATGGGGGTTACCACAAAGAGCCGTGCACTTGCCGAGGAAAACTTAGGCTGCAACCTTCCTGAGTCATCTGGGCACACTCTGAATTGAGTGTCTAGGTCCTGGGGGGTAGATGGAGGAGACAGGTGGAGGAGAGATGATGGCCATGCCTCAGGGGGTTGGCAGAGAGGGTGGTCTGGCTGTGTGCCAGTGAGTATCCTCAAACGCACTCCTCTGCCCTCGCCCCATGGAACCTCGGAGCCCTGATTCCCTGATGGGCTGCCCAGGATGTGGGTGGACTGAGTGGGTCATGTGATGCCTTGGCACAAATAAGAGAAGAAGGCCTCCCACTGCAACTCCTGCTGGAGGGCCAGTGGTGCCTCAGGCTTATGCCCAGACATCCTCCAGAGCTCTGAGTCCTGGGCCACGAAATGCAGCCTTCCTGGGGCTGACTTGCCAAGATTGGTGGCACTGTACTGGCAGGAGATGGTGGGTGCTGACCAGTGAAGCAAATCGGCATTGGAAGTGGTTCACACACTGCTTTATGCAGGTGCACCCGATAAGCCTGGAACCAGGTGCTGAGGGGTCTGTAAGGCACCAAGAGCTATTTTGGAAATAGAAAGGGAACAAGTATAAAAATGGAAGATCCAGAAGTACAAGGGTAAGTGTTGTCCTGCATCCCAGCCTTGCCCCCCATTTTTCAGCCTCCCTTATCCTTCTTCCCACGGTTTCTTCTCTTTCCTTCCACTGTTCCTTCCAACCTTCCTTTCGTTTAGTCTTCTTTCCTCCCTCCACCCCTTTCTCCCTCCTTCCTGCTTTTTCTTCCCCTCCTCATTTTTTCCTTTTTATTACTTCTATTAATCTTTCCTTCCACCTGTTCTTTCTTTCCTTCTTTCAATTCAGCAGACGTTTTTCTGTGTCCCCTGGGTACACTTTGTCCTTTTCATTCCTTCTCCGTCACAATGGGTCTACCTTCCTGCCCCGCCACCCATTTTTGTTCTGTTACCTTCCCTCTGCTCCTTCCTCCTTAATTGACTAGCATATATTGAACACCTACCTGTGCCATTTACTGCCTCAGAAGAAAGCTAAAACAATGACGGACTTTGCTTTCAGGAAGGTTAAAGTCAAATTTAGGAATCAAAATACAAGTATGTGAAGAGCCAAATAATAGTGTAATGGTTACATGATGTCGCAAAACAAAAATGTGAGATCACGCAGGACAGTGTGAGCATTATTGCTACAGGGGGGGAATGAGACTCCTTTCGAGCTCAGAGAATGGAACAAGTTTTTGTGCGGTGGTTGAGTCCGGGAAAGTCCTATAAAGAAGGAATATAAACTGGGGTTTCAAAAAGGATTTTAATACTTGGAGAGGAGAAGAAATTTCAGTCTGGGAAGTGAGACTGATGATGTAAGTAAAAACTCTGTCTTTGTGGTTGGTGTTGTTGCCTTTGTTTTCCAAAGGAAAGTTCCAGGGGAGCCTGTTTCACCTTTTAGGGCTCCTTTGTCTTCTCGTCTTCTCCCCGGCACCAACATCTCCTCTCTAGTTTCTGTATTTCTCCCCCAAGTACCATTTGTCTTCAGCCAGTGAGGGCTCAGGGGAATCATCCTGTTCATCTCAGACCCTACCTTGATCAGCAGTCACTTTATGCTGCACGTAAAAGCTGCTTAGAATGGGTGTCTGAATTGAAGAGGAGGCATTGCATCGTAATTCCCAGCTCAGTGGTTGAAATTTCAACCATTCATTGTTGTCAGCTCTTGGTGAGCCAAAGCACTTCCTTTGGGGCTACTGGTCTGACATGTCGGAGAGATCAGAGAGCCCTGAAGTCAAGGATTCCAGCTGAAATTCCTGGTGTGGCCGGTTTGATATGATTGAGTCTAATCCAAGATGTAATGCCTGGCATGCCTTTGGATTTTTGTTTTCTTTTTGTTGCGGCAGATCAGGGTTGAAAGGATCTTGGAGGTTGCCTTGACTTTCACATAGTCCAGTCCCACAGGTCAGGGAATGCTCCCACTTTTCTGGCTCACCACATGTACACTTAATGTGTGTGCTCAGATGTTTTCATATGTTATTTAGTTCTGGCTTCCCCAATCCAGAAAGGGATATTTTCTTTTCAGGTGTCTGATCAGCCCTATCTGAGCCTGCTGTCTGGGCATTTTCTGGCAGGGACTTGAACGAGATCTGACTGATACCTTGTGACAGCCTAGCGCGGGAAGCTGGAGATTCTGTTAATTCCCTCTGAGGCTGGCATTTCCCTGGGACTGTTCCACCAGATCCTTCTGAAGGCCCACCCTCGTTGGCAGCATTGCTTGGGAGATACAGGGTGGCTGGGGTTCCCTCTGCTTGTGGCCTTTGGATTTTTGCCCTTAACTAAAGGAAATAATCCCATTACCAAATATTTGCTGTCTGCTCAGAGTAGAAATTTTCTCGTTGGCACATTATGACTGATTATTGAAGAGTTCACCTTCAGGCACCATATATATCTCATGTGTGTGTTTGTGAGGGAGGGGAGTTAGAACAAACAATTCCTTTTCTTTCCAAGGACAGTGTGGTGATTCTTAGGGTCCATATCATCTTTCCTTCCCATCCTTCATCAGGTGAAACCTGGTTAGAGGGGTTACTGCATAGCAGAAAGGAAGGGGGCAGGTGGTCCCAGCAGTGAATGGGAGCTTCACTGCAAGCTGTTCTAGAGTGGTATCACCAAAAGGCAACTTGAACAAAAAGCACACACATTATCAAGAAGGGAAACCTAGGTCTAGAGAGGAGAAGTGGTCTGGGCCAGAGCAGTGCAGCAGATTAAAGATAAACCTCAATCTGAGTACAGATCTCTGATGCTTGAAAATATTTTGAGTTACAAGATCTTTGCATTCTGTTACCAAAATATGTTAGCAAAAAAAAAAAAGCCCAAGATAAATAAATATTTGATCAGCAATAAATCAAACAGTTTTATTCCACATTTCATTAGGAGTAGTTTTAAATAAGTGTTTTGTGAAAGACAGAAACCAAGAACACAATCCTTGTACATTAAAAGGCAATAGAAGTGTGTTCTTCCCCATGTACCATGGGGTATGCTCCTGTGTAATTAGACTACATTTCCTACTCCCAAATGCCAATGTTAGACAAGAAAAAGAGAGATTAAAATAGCTTCTGAATTGAAAACATTTTAAGAAAAGAAAAGTAAAAATAAAAATAAGCTGGGTGCCAGGGAAGGAGAAACCGAGTGGTCTAATGAGCAAAGCCGTCATTTCAGCCTCTGCTTGAGAGTGCTTCTGTCTCCTCCTCTTCCTCAGCTGCCCTGGCCTTTCCCCCAACCCCTGGGAAATTCAGAATGCCTGACCCCTGCACTCCTCGGGAGGAGGACTGGGGAGAATGGGGTGGGGTGTTGCTCTGGAGACATTTTCTCTGCTGTGTCCCCTTAGGGAAGGCTCTGAAAATGCCCAGAGAGAACACCATTCCCCCCGTAGATGTATTTCCAGGGCCTTCCAGTCTGAGGCTATCGAAAAAGGGACTTGCTTTACAGAGCTGCCTCAGTCTTCTTGAAACTCAGAGTTTGGCTCACCTTTGAGAGCCCTCAGGATGGTACAGCGTGCCGCACCCGGGAGAGAGTGGTGCAGAATGAGCTTGCTGGCAACCGAGCACAATTTGGCTTAGCTTCAACTCAGGCCTCATCCTTTGTTCCCCACTACTCTCAGAGTCACTACTGTCATTAACCTCAAACATTTATTGGTCTCCTATATAGGTTGTGTTATTAAAAACAGGTAGTCCATAGAAGTTAAGAGTATTGGCTCTGGCATTGGGATACCTGGGTTCAAATCTGGGCTCTACCGCTTGTAGCTACATGAGTTGGGGCATGTTACTGTACCTTTCTGTGTCCCAGTCCCATTATTTGTCAATATGGAATAATAATAATAACAGGTCCCAACTCACAGGGGGTTGTGTCCTTTTGGTGTCCTGGGAAAATGTAATGGAGAGAGCAGTCCAGTTTGCAGAATCGTATACCAGTTTATTAATATGATGCCCAGACAGATGCTGTGGGAATTAGCATTTGGAATGTACCTTAGAATGAAGTGTCCATTGTTCCAGACAAGTCCTTTCTCTGACTGCATGATACCAACCTTCTCCGTTTAATCCTCTTGTCAACTTGATGACAATCAAGGGTAGGATCAGAGGAAGGATTTCCCACCACTGCCATCATGGCTCCTGATTTCTATTTGACCAGGAGCATTACCTCTTATGGGCTTTCCCCATGTGTGTCAAAGACCTGGAGCTCAGGTTCTGCCCACCAAACTGTGGCCGATGAGCCTAATCTAACCTGTCACGGTTTGGTTTGGTTTGGTTAATAAATAAAGCTTTATTGGAACACAGCTGCACCCATGAATTTATGAATTCTCTATGGCTCCTTTTGTGCTACAATGGTAGAGTTGAGTAGTTGTATTGGAGACCATGTGGCCTACAAAACCCAAGACAGGTGCTGTCTGGCCCTCTGTAGAAAAAGCCTACTCATCCTTGACCTAAAGATCAGACATAAGGAAGAGAAGGAAGTCCACCCAATGCAGTATAGGGAGGCAGAGGTCACCAGCTATTTCTATAGGCAGGGAAATTTGGGATAGAAAGAAGATGAGTATAAGAAAGTGGCCTATAGACCAAGGGGGACTAAGTAGTAAAGAACTGTTTTGATACAGCTTAAACAGTAGTATATAATAACTTCTCTAATTTTAACTGAAGTTGCCCCTAATAATGTGCCATGTCCTTCTTATCACATAAGTCATGTGTAATACTCCAGTGATGGGAAACTTAATGGGTTTCTTTGAACTGATCCCATTTTCCCATAGCTGTGCCATGCTGGCTGTTACAACTTCAAAACCGAACCATCCTTTGGGATAAGACCTCACATTTTTAAGTGTTCATTCTGAACTGGGGGATTATTAGGTTCCCATTCCCCAAGTGCCAGAGTCCCCTTGCTCCTTTGAATGTGTTGAGTTCTTCTGGGCCACCAGCTACATGTGAAATATCTCTGAGGGGCCCACCCACCCAGGTTGTCTGCGTTTCCCCTTTCTGTCATCAAAGGTGCCACAAGGAAGACAGAGTGTGAAATCCAGGCTTTGTGACCAATGCATCTTGCTTTGCGAGGACAGCAGAGAGTTCAGGAGCCACTTATTTTCCATGCATAACTGACACCATCTCTACTAAGAGCTTGTCAATCTCATCTCAACTCTGTGAGAACTCATCTTTGTGATTTTGAGCACACCCTTCCCCAGAGTTTCTGCACAAGATTGCTTAGGGCACAGTGAAGCCTGTCTATTGGCCTGGGATTCTGACCGCTTTCACTGTCAGGCTATTTTACACTCTGGCTCAGGGCTGCTGCCATCCTGATGGGCACTGTTTCTAATTTCTACAAAGGCATCCTATGGGCTGGTGGCAGTCCTGCCCGTTCCTCTCTCTGAGCTTCAGCTGCACCAGCTAGGGGAAACTGAGCTAGCTGGTTTCCAAGGCATCTCCCAGCTCTTTGATTGAAGGCCTTTTGAGGCAGCCAAGCACTTCCCTTCATGTTCGGTGGTGCTGCCCTGCCTGGAGTGCCTTTGAAGCTGGCAGGGAAAGCTTTGTGCCAGGAAATCCGTGGGGCTCGGGGAGGGGAGAGCTCCTGGGTTGCTCTGAGGATAGATCTCTGAAGACTGGAGGTAACAGTGTTGAGGCAAATAATGGCTATGAGAAGTCAGAGAGGTGTCAGACCAGAGGCAGGTGTGGCTGTGCCTGCCTGATTTTGCTTAGCATTGGAGCAGAAGGGAGGCCAGAGCTTTTCTGGCTCCATGTACAAGAAGAGCAGTGACTTGTGCCTAAGCATCAGGCATGGACCATCTCTTCCCCTGACTGGACCATCACTGGAAGTCATGCTTGGCCTTTGACACAAGGCTTGGACACAAGAGTGACCAGTTACCGTGCTAACAAAGATGACAGTGATAGTTGGGAAAGACCAATAAGATGTGCAGTTGGGTGTGAATGCACAGTGGTGAGGCTTGTTGGGGCCAAAGAACCCTCTGAGGAAAGAGGCAAGGAGCATCCTTGGGATTGTTCATACCCCATCTCCAGTTCCGTCCTATGACCAAAGTACTGGGTGTATTTCTCGTAAAACCTTGTTTTGTTCTGTTTTGCTGCCACTTTGTTGAGCACTCGGTAATTTGTAGCTCTGTGTAGACATGATGCTAAATGCTTTTTGTTTTGTTTTCAACACTTTATTATGAAAATTTCAAACGTGCAGCAAGGTTGAAGAATATGTCCACAACTGTTTAGATTTAACCACTAATTTCTTTTTACTAGACCATATCTATCCATTAATCCATTTTAAATGCTTTTGGAAACAAATTACAGTTATCAGCATACTTTTCCCTAAATACTTTACATGCATATCATTAACTAGAATTCAATAGTTAAATGCTTTCGTATCATTATCTCATGTAATTGAAACCCCACAAGGTCAGGTATGGCCTGTTCTGTCTGCATTTGGCAGAAGAGGAAATCGAGGCTCAGTGAAGTTTGATAGCTTACCCGACGCCACAGAGCTAGAGAGTTCTGCACCTAAAATTCAAACCCAGATGTTACACCCAGATGATACTGCTCTTAAATACAGTGCCCAGTGCTTCCCCACACTGCCTCAAATGTGGCTAATTTAAAGGCAATGAGGTTGTAAGGGAAGGGGGAGCTTTCTTATCTGTTCAGAGTTAACATAACCCAGGGTTTCTCAACTTTGGCTCTCTTGACATTTGGGGCCAGAGAATTCTTTGTTGTGGGGGCATCGAGAATTCTTTGACCTGTGCTTTGTAGGATGCTTAGCATCATCCCTTGCCTCTACCCACTAGGTAACAGTAGCACCCTCATCTCCACCCAGTTTCAACAAATCAAAGTGTGTCCAGGCTTTGCTCAATATCCCTTGGGAGACAAAATTGACCCTGGTGGAGTGAGAATCATTGACAGACACTAATGTTAATTTGTCATTAAAGGAAAAAATCTCTACATAGGTAATTTCTTTACAAGTTTCCTTTTTTCCCCCCACCAAAAATCTATTAGAATGAATACCTTGGGCCCTTCTCGCTGCCTGGCTGATATCTTGACTTGTGTTCACCTTGCTGGCGTCTTCCCCAGCTTTCCAGACATTGTTTCTTGGAGCGTGGAGTCTCCTGAGGAAGTATTAAGAGCCAACCAGCTATGAAAACAGTGTGCTCTTGTGCTAAGTGCCTCTGCGCAGGCAGTAAAATGCTTCAGTGGCATAAACATATGGCATCAACACAGCCCCTGAAAACCACGCTGGGCTTCTAACAAGCATGGAGGGAAGGGGACAGGCTGTGCTGAGCTCCAGAAGCTTATAGAACAGGACCTCCCCGCCCCCAGGAGCAGCTGGGCTGGGGTTTCTCAGGGATCTGGACACCTGGAAGAGCAAGGCTTTGCAGGGAAGAGGCATGGTGCCTTTAAGCCATTGAATTTTGTCCTTTAATAAAATGCCCTGCAGACCTTGACATCTGTCACAGAGAAAGGCTGGAGCCACCATGTGGCCCAGTGCCTGCCCTTACCTCTGGCTCCAGGCAAGCTGCCTGCTGAGCTACGCCTTCTATCAGGTAAGAGAATGTGTGCAGCTCAGCAGGGACCCCCTGCACCCTGCGGTTACAGCTTCCTAAGGGTGGGGCTGTCGCTTTGAGAGTTCTGGGCCCATAAACCACCTCTGGTCTTGGTCCCAGAGCAGGTGTCTGAGTTGCTCGGCAGCCTAGTTTAGTGATGCTAGGATGCCAAAGTTAAGGTCACTGGCATGGCTGACCAGAAGAGTGACGGCCTGGGACTTTTCACAGTCAGGGCTAGAGCGGGACATCTCCCTCCTGGCTGATGTCACCATGGAGATTGTTAATGGATTTTTTTAAATAGGCTTTTTAAAAGAACATGTATTTTTGGAGCTAAATAAAATCACCAGGAAAAATCTTTAGCAGTCCAGTTCAGTGCACTGTTCTTTATGAAAGCAGGAAGCGGCATATCCTGAGCCACTCAGGCAGTGTGAGGTGTACACGGCATGTGCCCCCGGCCTGTGTGCACACACACACAGGCGCGGTTTTCTCCATCTGGAGTGATCACAGGGCTTAAAGCCAGACGAGCCTATTTCAAATTCCAGTTTAATTACTTCCCACAAGTAAGGCATGAATGAATTGCGTAAGGTCTCTGAGCCTATTTCCTTGTCCTTGAAAGAGGAATACTAGCACCCACATCGTGGCATTGTTGTGAGAGTTAAATGTAATGTATTTGAAATTGCAAAGCATAGAAGGCACTTGATCAATGGCATTATTATTATTATCATCATCATCATCATCATCATCATCACATCCTCTTACAAACTATTAAGAAAACCAGATACCAAGTCTGGAATAGAGCTGATTTTCTTAGATTACCCTTTAGTAATTAGGTTGTTAAACCTGATACTCTGTTTCCCTCTTAGGACTAGATATGGATGTTTTCCATTTCAAAATAATTTTTTCAATTCCCATTTGATACTAAATAAGTCAACTTTTAGGAATCTAAATTATTTTCACATAACACGCAAAAGTCTCCAGCTCATTCCACAAGCATTTATGAAGCACCTACTGTGTGCTAGGTGCTGATCCAGGGGCTAGAGGTTCAACAATAAAAACAGAGACAAAGACCCCTGCTCACTGCTAACTCACATGCCAAGGCTGCGCCAGCCACGTGTCCAGGAAGGATGGGTGCCATTCGGTGTCGGAGCTGTCAATCATGAGCAGACGTTGTTTCACGCCCTGTGCTAGGTGCTCGAGGAAGCAGGGTGCAGTGAGTAAAACACTGGAATATGGTTGGTGTGTTGGGTAACTAACTCATGAGTAATTGACTTTGTGACAGAAAATACAACATTGTGACAGGTATCATGGCAATCCAAGAATTGCTTTAGGATCCGTTTATGGATGAGTAATTCATTGAGATTTATTAAAGGGGAGCTGACAGCGTAAGTCCCTGGGACGTAGCATGTGAACGCCTGCACGAACAAACTGCTGAGTGAAGAAAAAGCCTGCGGGTTATAGTTGTGCAGGTCCTATAGGATACAACTCCAAGGCATACCATTCAGATTGTGGAGATCAGGTCCAACCTGGGTGGTCAGCGACTCTGCCATGCACTTCCCACACTTCGTCTCATTTAATCCTTCTAACACTCTACTACTTAAGTTGTGTTTTCTCTACATTGCAGGCATGGAATTTGGACTCAGTGAGGTTGTTACCTGCCCAGGCTAGCAATGAGCCAGTGATGGGGACTCACAGTTGAATGCAGACCCCTCTGACTTCAGAGTTTCTGCTTGGAGAATAGGAGAAAACAGTCCCTCGAAAGTGAAACTGGGTGGGTTTGAGTCTTGTCTTTAACCAGATGCTTACATCTCTGGGGTTGAAGAGGAGAAGTGAAGACAACGAAAGTCACGAAGGTCCTGGGCTTCCACTCACAAACCCTGTCATCCCCTGGCCCTGTTTCCTCCCACCTGACCACATCCTATTCTTAGCTCTTCTTCCTCTTCTCCTCCATAGAAGCCCGGAAAACCCACCTGGTAGATAAGCTGGGCACATCATATGCATTATTAACAAAAAATGAAAAGTAACAGCCCTGGACCAGCTAAAGGGAGGAGCTGTACTTGTAGCAGCTGTTATTGTAGCATGAGCGGCTTCTTGGAGATCACCTCGAGCTCTGATGTGCTGTTTCTTTTATAACTCCTTTTTAGTATCTCTCCACCCCTGAGTCAGCAGTAAAGTGGATAATAAAATGTCACATTTGTGTGTTCCCGAGACTCGTTGATTGTGAAATAACACGTCCTTCCCCTCACTGCCCTGCTGAAGTCTTGGCACTTCAAGCCCCTGTGTTCCCAGAAATCCACAGGAGGTGGGATTGGCTGACAGCCGGTAGTTGCTCATTGCTTATAAAAGCAATTTATTTCTCAATCAACTTTTTAGTATAACAGCTCAGCCCAGAGAACGGCAAAAGGTGAAAAGAAGAATGTATGTCAGGTTAACAAAAAAATGAAAGGTGAAAGCAAAATGTATGCCAGGTTAAAAAAATTGTGTGTATGAATGAATACAATTTTAAAGTTTCAGGACGTGCATAACATGACTCTGGGAGGGGACAGCAGCATAACTGCTTCAGAAACATCCTGCTTCCACGCTGTGTTCTTCTGTCTCCATTTCAGAGCCTGTGGGATGTGTAGAGATAATGTACTCATTTGCTTTGCGTCTTTTGTTCTGTTTATCTTTCTCTTTGAAACCAGGGGACAAAAGAGAAAAAAAATTATATTTCTGAGCTATGTGCTTGATTTCCTTAATTCCCTCCGAGGATCCCGAAAGAAACATATTATTATCTCAATTTTATGGATGATGAAATTGAAGGCTTCGGAAGTCACACCGCCCAGGGCATGTGTTCGAGTGTGCGCACTGCATAGCACACGCTCTTTCTACAATACCGTATGGTTTGACGTTCAGGAAGAGGCCGCTTCCTTCAGTAGAAGAAGCTCCAATTCTTTTTCTTGTTTTGCTTTTATTGTTATCATTTTTAAAAATTTTCGTTTTGGGAATGACATTGACTACTAAGATTTTACAGGTTTCGAGTGTACAGTTCTGTAATACATCGTCTGTATGTTGCATTGCGTGCCCACCACCCGCAGTCAAATCTTCCATCACTGTATATTTAACCCCCTTCACTGCCCTGCACCCCGCCTTCTCTCTGGTAACCACTGTGAGTTTTTGCTTGTTTTTCTTGTTTGTTCATTTCTTGGCTTTCAGGTTTACATTCCACATATGAGTGAAATGATATGGTTCTTTACTTTTTTTTGTCTGACTTATTTCATTTAGTGTGATAGTCTCAAGGTCCATCCGTGTTGTCACAAATGGCAGTATTTTTTGTTGTTGTTGTTAGAGAGAGGGAAAGAGAGGGAGAGTAGCGTCAATGTGAGAGTGAAACATTGATCGGTTGCATCTCATAAGTGCCCTGACTAGGGACTGAACCTACAACCTAGGCATGTGCCCTGATCGGGAATTGAACCCGTGACCTTTTCATTCCTTTGTGGGATGACACCCAACCAACTGAGCCACACTGGCCAAGGGGCCAATGACAGTATTTCAGCTTTTCTTATGGCTGAATAGTGTTCTATGTTAATAATAATAATATTCCCTACAAGTAAATAAAAACAATAATAATAGGTATTAAGAATAATGAGTAATTACTCTGTGTTAGACATTTTAATAGATGTTATATTTTCATAGTGCTTCAGTGAGGAAGGTACTATGTATTTAATTATTTTTAAATTTTTTTAATCCTCACCTGAGGGTGTGTTTATTGGTTTTAGAGAGAGAGGAAGGGAGAGGGGAGGGAGGGAAACATCAATGTGAGAGAGAAACATTGATTGGTTGCCTCCTATATGTACTCTGATGGGGGATTGAATGTGCAACCTAGGTATGTGCCCTGATCAGGAGTTGAACTTGCGACCTTTTGGTGTACAGGATGATGGTTTAACCAACTATGCCACCTGGCCAGGGCAGGAAGGTACTATTATTATACCCATTTGACTGATGATGAAGCTGTGGCTCAGAGAGATAAGTGACCTTCCCAAAGTCACACAGTTGTTAGACGTACCCCATCTCTGTACTCTTGTGGTTTTCTTTGCTGTTAGATTTTAAACTTCTGGAAAGAGAGACTGTCCCTAATTAACATCTCTATTCCTAGAAGCCCCTGCAAAGTCGTTTTCTCATAGTAGGTGCTGACTGGACGTTTGAAGAGATGAATGTCAACTACCCCTGGAGTCTGCCCTCCTTGATCTGTGCCTTTGGTCCCTTCATGTGTTCTGATCACCCCTGTTTTATCAGGTGGGCATATGGGGAAGAAGGGTGTGTCGGGAGATTGTTGTCTTTCTTCTGTAAAGCAGAGCAACCCACAGCTATTGTGTATATATGACAGGAAGGGAACATTTGTTTCTTTCTTTATTTTTTGGTGACTATATCATGATAAGATGGGTTATGTTAACTTGACAAATAACCCCAGTGGTTTAGTATTACTAAGCAGCTAGCTCTTCAGGGCAGTTGTCCCATACTGCCAGTGGTCCAAGATATGGCCTTGACCTTTGACTGTGCTATTTCAACACAAGGTCTCCTTCATAGTCCCATAGCAGGAGGAATGGGTGCTGGGGCTTTCTTGCATTGGTCTTTAAAGAGACATTCATCACTTGTGGTTTCATTCTATTAGCTGAAATTAGTCACATGTCCCCATTCTTCACAGGAGGTGGAAAAGAGAAATTAATTTACCCTTGTGCTCAGAAGAAAATTAGATGTAAGTGAGCTCCAGAAGACTCTATCCCACTGGTATTGGTTTTTTATTGTGTTTCTGCTGCCACGTCATAGGAAAGATGAAAAGTGATGGTTACAATTCTATGGTGTTTCTTTAGAATATCATGAATTGGCAGTCTCATTAGGCATGCAGGATTCATTTCAAGTCCATATGCTTAACCACAGTGACTCATGACCAATCCTGGCTATTTAAAGTTTCTACATGTTGGCTAAACCAGCACTTGCATTTTTAAAGGGTAAGATATTTCTTCTAATCTATCAAGAATGGTTTGGTTCAGGAAATTTTTCTATTTTCTTGATACTGTCTCAAAAGTTGGACAGCTGGCTTACCTGGAGTTGTTGGTATTTTTTAATGATTGTGTAAAAATATTTTTACAACAGATTGTTAAAATCCTTCACAAAACAATGCTAAGTGAGCTTAATAGAATATAAAACTACACATATATATATAATCCCAAATTTCTAATAATTTCTGTGTCTCTCAGCCTCTGTGCGCATGTGTGAATGCTCACACACTTACATGCACACCTTATACTGGAAATCAATACATCAAATATTAATTGATACAATTTCTATGTGTAAGGGTTATTTTTATTTTTCTTCTATATATTATTCTGAATTTTATAGAAATTTGTATACAGAATTTCCACTTGTTAAATACATAATTTATTTTGTCTAGATTATGTTATAAACAGAAAAAATACATTTTGTATACAGAGATAGAATGGATATGTAAAAGTCTTCATGTATTTTTTTATAATTCTGTCTCACAAAAAAGAATTCAATAGTGCTAATTGTAGATTACGTCCTTGCTCAGCTTCCTTTCTGAAGCCATTTAGAACTTGGAGACAATGTTGGAAGAAGGACATGGAGAGCAGGGGGGGAGAGAGAGAGATTCCATTTGGGATGAAGGGACCATCATTTCCATCACGAAACTCAATTTAATTAGGGTCAGCCTGTTCCTGCATCACCGTCCCCTTCTGCTCTTCCAGGTTAGTTAATTTGGTAGCTTCTGATGAATGTTATCTTGCAATTAAAATGCTGGTGCCAGCAAGTTCCAGCATCACAGTTTCCTTGGCCCCTAGCTGTCAGCAGACCTTGTCTTTTTGATCAGAACCTATGTGACTCTGTTCCATCAAGTAACTCATTTTCCCAGATCCCAGCAAGTTTGGGTGGAGAAAAGAGGCCTTAGTTGAATTTTAATTTAATCACTTGCTTTTCAGGAAATGTGTTAAAAATATGGCATTAGGGTGGTGGGTACAGTGCAAAGAGGATGCACCTGCTGTGGCCTGATTCCCACCAACTCACACTCCATTATGGGGCGCAGGGCAGAGGGCCTGCCACCTGAAAATAGGAGGTGAGCACGGCTTCCTGTGGAAGTAGGAGAGACGGGGACCATGGCTGTCGAGGTTATCCTATGGGATACCGTCTGAGGCATGAGAGGAGGGAGATCCGAGCTCCACACTTGCTGCTCCCTGGGAATGAATGATGTAGAGAGACAATGAGCTGGGGTCAGCAGAGTGTGAACTGGATAATGGGGGCCTTTGTGAACAGGCTCATCAGACTTGACAGCTCAAAGCCTCTGACCACAGGTAATCATTCAAAACAGACTGAGAAGTTGTTCTCTGTGGCAGATGGCCCTGGTCCTCCCTCACTTATCCCCTTAACTGAATAGAGTGCCGCAAGCAGCAGCCTTGATGTCATCTGTGTGACCCATGTGGATGGGCTTATGTGTAGTGTGGTGAACGCAGTGTGTGTGTTCACCACATGCAGATGCCAGTGCTGGTTGAACAAGCAAGGTGTGTAAGTGAAGACAAGTTCCATTAGGGACCCAAAGCTTATTCATTGAACGTGGTGCTTCTTGAGCCCCAGAGTGTGTGGAGACCACCTGGGCATCCTAATAAAATGTAGATTCAGTCTTCATAGGCCTGGAGTGAGGCCTGAGATTCTGCATTTCAACAAGTGTCCAGGCGGTGCTAAGAATGCCAGCTGCAGGACCATGCTTTGAGTAGTGAGGATTTAATTGGCAACTGTTGTTTTCATTGGGATCCTCAGCCTATCAGAAGGATGTTGGCAAGACTTGGCTTCTTGACATGTTCCTTTATTTACATTTTTATTTAATATAAAGGATGCTTAGTTTGGTATAGCCTTTGGTATATAAATAACTCTTAAAGGAATTGATTCATGGTTTTTTTAAAATCCTTACCTGAGGATATGTTAATTGATTTTAGAGTGAAAGGAAGGTGGGGGAGGGAGAGAGAGACAGAGATTGGTGTGAGAGAACACTGATCTGTTGTCTCCCATATGCGCCTGGACCAGGGATCAAACCTAGGTACTTGCCCTGACTTGGGATCGAACCTGCGACCTTTTCTTGTACAGGCAACACTGCAATCAACTGAGCCACCCGGCCAGGGCACAGTTGTTTTTTTTAAGTTGGGAATAGAAGTGTCCAGACGGGCACCGTGAGTTGCTTTTCTGCAGGCTTATCAAAAATACACCTCCTCTCCTAAACCCTAATTTCTTAAACTATAAGCTTCTGGAGGACAAGGGCTAATGCTTTGTGCAGACAGATGCTTAATAAAGACTTGCTTGTCATATTCCATGTTTTATGCTGTGATCTAACTTGACAAAAAACAAAAACAATAAAAACAGTTTAGTTAACATTTGAGTTAAATGTGGCAAGAAAAATTGAAGCAATTTCTCTAGAACTTCATTGCCTTGTATTCCTACTTAAATCAAAGTTGAATTTTGTATAAGAGTCCCCTGAATGTGACAAGTCAGCTACCTGTTAACGAAAGCTTTGGTCTCTGTCACTTGCCTGTTCTTCCTGGGTCTCTTTGAGGCTTTCTGCCAAAGCATGGGTTTAACTTAATATCCCCATCTCTGCAGCAATTGGTCTATGGCCTTTTGTGACTGTTCTGAATGCCATGATGTGCTGTTGAGATGATGAATGGGGCAAATAAGAGAAGTCAAGAAAGCAGCCATAGGAGGCTATTGCCATGTGGGTATGAGTGCCAGAGGTGAAGACAAGATTGGCAGCCTAATAGATTTTTATTAGCTGGCCCCGATGTGTCTGCAGTAATATCATCCTTCAGAAAGTGGCCCAGCACTCACTGGGAATAACATAACCTGGTTAAGGAAAATAAAAGTGTTTGGAAAGGCTCGCAAATGGGAAAAAATTCTATTCAGCAGCAGCTGATCTAGGGAAGTTACAAAAATGAAATCAGTTGCATATGGGTTACCAGGGTTAACTTGAAATTATTTCTTGCACTGGGTACATTGTAAATAACCTTCGGTAAACTGGAGGGACTCAGTGGTCTGACCTGTAGATACAGAAGGGTTTTAGCTTCGATTCAGCCCTCGAGTCTCTGGATGTTCTCATTTGGTGGAGTGTATGGAAGGAAGAGAAAGGCTTAAGGATCATCTTCCCTGTGCCTTATACAGGCACAGAGCTGTTTGTATGAGTTGTTGCTTTGAATCACATAGGAAGGGAAATTTTTTTTTAATGCTGAGAACTACAAGGCTCCAGGTATTTCTTACAGCTCAGGCCAGTAGGCTTTGAGTTTTTGCTTGTAGCAGTTGCGACATCGTATTTGTGATATATTTATAGTTTTCATTTGCAGCCAGATTGTGTTTATCATTTCATCTGTGGTATATTGATCGAAGCAACCACATTGCTGACATTATCTATTCATCATACTTGAGTAAGATTTCCCCTCTGCCCTTTCATGAAAGTGTTTTATTTTGTTCTTCTGAATTAATCATAATCCTCATCTATTCAAATCAAATAATCTTTTGGTTGGCCTAATTGACCTTCTTGTTCTCTAGTCAGCAAAATAAATTATTTGGTGATGAAGATTTAGTTGAATTTGCTTTGCTTTCTTGTTCAGGTTATAATATTCAGAACCTTCGAATTTTACTTCCTTTTAACGCTTGCATCTACCAAGCGAAGAGCAAACAGGCTCTAATTGCACACTGAAGCGATTTTGTTCTACCGTGGTCATGACTCATCTTACCGAGGGTGGTTTTGAGTGGATCAAAGCCGTCTTAACATTTCTGTGCCCTATTTCCTCATCTGTAAAATGTGTGTGATTTGTAGGACACAGCTTATAGGGCTGCAGATGTCAGCGACTAAGTGAGGTAATAATGTATTCTCTATTCTTTGCTATTTGTGTAAATATTTGAAATGCTGCTGCCTCGGGACTTTGTCCTGTCTGGAACGTTCTTCTTCCATTTCCCTAAGTCACCAGCTCTCTCGTTCCTTTATGTTCTCACTTAAGAATTCCCTCCTCAATGAGAATTCCCCCTAACTCTTATAAAAATTTGCCTCTCTCTTAGTACTTTATAGCCTTCTTCCCTGCTTTGTTTTTTGTCTTGGCTCTTTTCACTGTCTAGTAAACTGGATAGTTTATCATGTTTACTGACTGCTGTTCCCTCCTCCCAGTCCAGTACAATGTAAGGTCCATTAAGTAAAAGAAATCTGCACCTTATTTTACCCCTAGCACCTGGGAATAAAATAAATATTTGTTCAATTAATATAATGTGGTTGGTATAGCTCAGCATAGAAGTACTTAATAAATATCGCATTGTGACCTAGAGACTTCACACTGCTTTCTCAGGACTTAGTGTCTACAGTCTCCAGCTGAATCCAAGTTCGTCTGTCTTTCTGGGCCACTCCGATGTCCATTCCTCTTTGACAGTTGCTTTTTTCTTTAAATCTCATTTTTATGATAGTGTCACCTTTTTATTTCTGCTAGCTTGTTCTCTGATTATTTCATATGACTTAGTCCAATCTCCTCAACTATTTTTTCGAGGCTTTTTTTGGAGGTTTGAAAAGTGACTCATAGTTTTTATTTTCTGTTTCCTTCAGCATAGTGTCAGGGATGTAGTGCATGTTCATTGAATATTGTACCAATTCACATTGAGGAAATGTGTGACTACAGAATTTATTATTTACTAACTGGAAACCATGAAACCAATTGAATGGAGGCAAAGAAGTATCATTTTTAGCCAGCAAATACATGAGTGAAATATATTTACTTGTGTGAGTTAGCAGATTAGTACTTGTCTTTATCACATTAGGGTACTCTAGCCATACTGGACTTCTTTTCTTTCCCCAGCTTTGACTATGAAAAAATTTAAATATCAGAAAAATTGAGAGAATTTTACAGTAAACACCTGTGTACCCATGAGTTAGCTTCTGTTGTTAACATTCTAGTCTAATTGCATTATCACGTATCCACCCAGCTGTCCACCTTTCTATATGTATATTAATCTCTTCTGTTGAGTGCATCTCAAAGTAAATTGCAGACATTGGTATACTGTCCCATAATTACATCAGCATTTATTGAGCTAGAGTTTAATATTGCACCCATCATTCTGATTTTTTTTTTTTGTCGGCATACATTTCACTTTCTTCTTCCAGGATTTCATATAAATGGAAAACATGTAGTAAGTACTGTCTGTTGCATAGGGCTTGTTCACCAAACACAGTGTTCCTGAGATTCATCTATGTTCTTATAAGCTTATTCGTTTTAATTGCCAAGTAGTATTCCATTCATGGATATATCTCTTTGTCCTTATACCAGTTGACGAACATTATGAATAAGGCTGGCATTCATGTACATTAGTGTACAAAGCTATCTTTTTCACTTTGGATAATACCTCAGGTTGACATTGCTGGGGCATAGAGGGCACTTCTTTTCATTTTTGTCCTCAAACATACCATGCTTTTCCCTGCACTAGCTCTTCCTTTTGTTGGGAATGCTGTTCTCTGTGACTGCCTCTTTTGTATCACTCAGACTACAGCCTGCCCTGACCACCCATTCTAAAGTGATCACATAGTCCCTCTTCAGCACGGGATGCTATTTTAATTATCCGCATAGCATTTCCCATCATCTGATACTTCTGTTTTACTCCATTATTTTAACATGAGCTAGGGATAGGGCCTGTCTGCTTTAACTGTTCTCATTCCGTAATCTAAAATGGTCAACACTAGGTTAGTTTTAGTTTTAGACTACTCTGTGGTCAAAATGGCACAGTATGTATTAGGTACTCAATAAACATTTGAAGATGTCAGTACAGGAATGAGTAAATTAAATTCCAAACTGCTAGAACCACACTTATTTTATTCATTGCTTTATTTTCAGTAGCCAACACATAGCAAGTGCACACTATGTATTTGATGGATGAATAGATGAGAACAATTTCTTGGTGGATCAAAAAATTTTAAGAAAATGCCATTTTGGAAAAGGTCTTTCCTGCCTTATCATATAAAGGCAGTTAATTCAATCTCTTAAACATGTTCAAAACCTGAGTAAAAATGGGTCAGAGCTGGAGATAGGAGGCATCTGCCCTATGTACCTTGATATCCAGGGGGAAATTGCTGGTGGCAAACTGGAAAACACACTTGTAAGCTGCCATATGAACAGGCTGGCTCTTTAATTTGATGTTTAGTGATTCAGGTTTTTGGTAGTCATCTTAATTAAGGGGATAAGCATGAAGAAGGAAGCGCTTACCTTATAGAGTAATTAGTACACACAGTGGGGTTGGCAATTGGACATGGTTTTCTTGTCTTGCTCATGGATTGTTATCTAGGATGCCTGCAGCAACAGCAGCAGGGGATGTTTGAAGTCCAAGGACAGGAAAAGTCAGCATTTCTATGCTCTTAGAGTTTCCTGGAGTGGTTGAGAGGGACAAGAGAGAAAGAATGCATAGTGATATCTACGTCTAGGTTCTTTCTTAATCTAGTTGACCTTGTACTATGTGCAAGCAGAGAACTGGACCTGCCCATCATATGAATTGAGAAGGGGGTTTTAGTATCTTCCAATACTCCATAAAAGAAATGGTCAATCAACGGAGACATTGGAAGAGAATCTTCTCAATATCAGCTTCTCTTTGCATTGGCCACTGGCATGCCTGTGTCCTGAATTTTAAAAGCAGAGGTGTGCAAAGAAGCCAGGTGAAACTGAAAATTTAAGTTGGACACAGTCCCCAAAACCTATGTTCCACCCATCAGCCCTAGTCCTCTACTACAGTGCCCAGTAGAGAATCCACTTATTTGGGGATTGAACTCAAGAAACCATCTTCCATTGTGCCTTTCACTATTAACACTGCCTCTCCTCTCTTAATAGAAACTGGCTCATGTTTAGTAAAGTCTTTCTTATTACACAAGTCGAGTTAAACCCTGACTGGCAAATTTCTTAGTTTGAGGAAAAGAAAAATTGATAGCATTAAGATGATCTACGGAAGCTTGATAAGAGATGTGGGAGACTTTATGTGGACTTCTATTTCCGCAGTAGACATAGCCATGAAAAACCAAGCACTCCTCAAGCTTTTTTTTTTTTTTTAAAAATCAGGCTATTGTAATTCTAAGGAGATGCTAGCTACTCAGCAATGTAATATTTTGAGAAGCAGAGTTTACTCTGTAATATGAATAAGATCCATTAGGTCCATTAAAGACCACAGTGGGATTCCTTCCTTAAGTACCCAACATTTTATCTGTTAGAAACTTGGACTTTAATTATTTAGTTATATTTTTTAAAAATATTTGAGTTTAAGGGGCACTTTGAGGTAGAGGATTCTGGAAAGATGGCAACTAAGAAGGTATATTCTTCATATCATCCCCTCCCAACTTCCAATGATCTACTTCTACTGAGCTGTGTGGCAGCTGGGGTTGACAAGCTGGCAGACAATAAAAGTATAATTGAGGTCATTTTCCCTGAGAGTTTTGGGTAAAAGAGCAAGCTTAGGAACTTATTCTCCTTTGGGCCAAACAGATTCTAGGAGATAGAGAGCCTGAGAGGCCAGGGGCCAAGGATGGCTAATGATTGGCCTAGGAGAGATGAAAGGACCCCCAGAAGGAAGGAGCCCAAGTGTAGTCTGTAATGGGCCTGTGGAATCTGCCTGGACCCTAGATAATGGTCAGGGAGTTAAGTGGATAGGATGTGATCCTCAAATCCCTGAGCCTAGGAGACCATTAACTATTGTAACTCAGAAGATCTGGTACAGAGAGGCTTCTCCCTGGAGAGTGGACAGAAGGTGGGTGGTTGCTGGTCAGTGTCTCACTGGCTGACAGTGACTGCTGCATAGTCCACTATTTGCAAGTTTCCTACTATCTAGGGTAACTTTTAATTTCTAAAAAAAATTATTTATTGAGTTTGAGAGAGAGAGAAGGAGACAGGCAGACATTGACTTACTATTCCATTTATTTATGCATCCATTGGTTGATTCTTGTATGTGCCCTGACTGGGGATCAAACCCACAACCTTGGCGTATTGGGACAATGCTCCAACCAACTGGCCAGGGGTAGGGTGACTATTACTTGATGACTGGAAGGTAAGAGGAGTATGGAAACGTTATAAGTAATGATTAATCAAAGACAATAATAGTACAGCTGTGGGAGGAGGGCCCAACTGTGGGAGAATACCCAGGACAGATGTTGGCCAGTGAAATTGAGCTGCTAGAGATGCAGGATGACCAGTGATAATGAGAGTATTCAGGGAGATTTGATTAAGAGTAAAAAAGAATTATTGGGATTTTTAAGTTATTTTGAAATTAAATACAATAGCTCAACTGAAAGAGAATAATTGCTATTAGGAACTAAAAGAGCAGCTTGGAAGATGAATGTGAAGAAATATTTCAAAGCTCAGAGGGAAATGCATAAAAATATTAAAATAATGAGGGATGCTGAAAGACCCAGAGGACAGCTCGAGGACCCTCACATAGGCATTCCAGACGGTCCACAAAAGAACAGATGAAGGAGAAGCAGTTATTTTTAAAACTGATAAAAGAAAATGTCCTGTCTTTGAAAAACTTTAGTCTATAAATTGAAGGTCCTCACTAAGTTCTGAGCAGGATTAATTAAAAAAAGTGAAAGGACACACTTCTGGCACAGGGGCATATGCTTTTAGTATATGTGCTGCCGAAGCGAGCACAGGGGCATATGCTTTTAAAGCTTCTGGATCTCCAAAATGTGAATAAAACTATTAAAAGCTTCAAAACATAAAAAGTTACTGGGAAAGGAAAAGATAATCAGACTGACACCAGATTTCTTGTCTGCAACTCTGAAAGCTAGAATGTGGTAGAAATAACATCTCTGGAAAATTTGAATTTTTATGCCGTGTTGGACTTTCTGAAAAGAGAGCACTCCTAGTTTGAGACAACATGACTTAGACATGCTAACTGGTTTATTGGGATGGAACTCAGAAGACTAGTGGGTATTCTAAACATACTCTCGTACATTACAGAAGAATCCCGTTTCATCGCCTTTTCTCCCAAACCTCACCTTTTGTTCCTGGGAAAGTCCTCATCAGTATCATAGAATATAGTTCCTAAAAACAGAGATCTTGGAGAATACCAGACTTAAAATAGATCTTTTGTATCATCTGGTTCTCCCTCCTACTTTATGAAGATCAGGAGGCTAAGGAATATTGAGTAGTAAATGAACCAAAGCTTCATAGGTAATGAGTGGAAAAGCCAGGGCACGAACACAGCTCTTGTTTCAACTCTAATAATCTTTCTAAGTTGAGGGAAGAGTTCTTTACTTTTGTGATCTGCTCCATATTCTTCCAGTAGATTTCTCTGTTAAGAAGCCTTGAATGGGTTTCTGTTGCATGCAACTGAAGGACCCTAGGTGATTACAAATTAAGCTGTTTTCAATGATGACAACTATGTACTCCTGTGATTACTGAATTGATATTTCTAGGTATGTGTGACCTTTTCCACTACTTTCAATATCTCAAATTCCCTAAGAAGTGTTGCTCATTGTATGGCTTATCCACTTTTTTTCTTTTTTAAAACATTTTTTATGTTATTTTTTTCCCATTACCACTTAGTCCCTGTATACCCCTTCCTGCAACACACTTTTCAAACTCAGTAATTAGGAACTCATACTCACATTGTCATTTCCAAAGTGGCTGTTTCCTAATGTTCCTATTTCTACTGGTATCACTATTACTCTGTAAATGCAAGTTGCTTTTGCCTTGACCAGTGTGACTCAGTTAGTTGGAGCATCCTCCTGTAAACCGAACGGTCATGGGTTTGATTCCCAGTCATGGCACGTGCCTCGGTTGGCAGTTTGGTCCCTGGCTAGGCGCATACGGGAGGCAACCAATTGATGTTTCTCTCCCTCTCTTCCTCCCTTCTCTAAAAATAAATAAATAATATCTTTAAAAAGTTAAAAAATACAAGTTAGTTGCTTTCTATGAAACAGCATTCCAATTATGTCACTCTCCTCAGAAACCTTCTGTTTTTCTTCACAGCTTGCAAGATCATATTTGTGAACTCCTTGGCCTAGCGTTCAAGTCCCTGTCAAATCTGGCTACTTTATTGGCATTGACCTAATTATATTCAGTTTATACCTGTGACCATACTTAACATTACACCTACAATGGCTTTTCCCTACCTATAAAAATGTTCTCCATGTTGCATGTAATCAAAGAATCTATGGCTCCTTGCTGAAAATCAAAGGTTTTCTTATCTATAAAATATTCATCTGTTCTCTCTTTTGGGCCAGCCCTTTCATTTTACTCATAGAGATAAAGGAAAATAAGCCGTAGAGAATTTTAGGGACTTGATTAAGATCACATTGCTTCCAAAGAGCAGGGCCAGAACTGAGGAGAATTAAATGACTATTTCTCAGGAGTCCCCTTGCCTATTGCTGCTGGTAGAGCCGTGAGCATAGTCAGCTGTGAGGTCGAGTCCATCACAGGGGAAGGAGGGACTGGGCAGAATCCGAAGTGCACAATTGGTTTCTGTGTTTAGGATAATGGTAGTTGCTGGAATATCTGAAAATTTCATTCTTGAGTGGTCTGCCATTTTTTCTTTTTTCTGTTATTTAAATTTATTGATTTTAGAGAGAAGGAAAGAGAAAGAGGCAGAGAGAGAGAGAAAGTAATTTCTTTTGTTGTTCCACTTATTTATGTATTTATTGGTTGATTGTTATATGTGCCCTGACTGAGGATCGAACCTGCAACTTTGGTGTTTTGGGACAGCACTCTAACCACATGAGGTACCCACCCAGGGTGTGGTGTGCCATTTCCACTGTTGGTTAAAAACAGACTTCTAATATTCTGGGAAATATTTTTCAGGAAAGTGAATTAGGCAGTTGGAGGGACTCTAAAATCCAGAGACCTTTATATAGAAATAGGTTACCTAAAAACCACTCTTAACCACATCGGAGTTAGAGGGAGGTGTTTTTAGTGCTAATGCTCTGTCAACACTTATCAGGGCCCCTTTACCCTAGCTCTATCTCTGTATTGTTATTTCCATGTGAGGGTTCTTGATGTAACCCAGACATTCTCATCATCAACACATTTGTCTCCATAATTCTTGAAGCAGATGCTTTGTACATTTTGGGTTGTTTCAGAATTGCTGGTGCCAACCTTTCAGGCCTCCTAAAACTCACTGTGTCATTTCTAGGCAGGGAGATACTCTTCCAAAGAGATGTGGCCATTCCTTCATTCTCCCCTCCTAACTACCAAGCCAGCTCATGCCTTATAGGGCATGGCAATGCAACCCCAGGAGACTGGGGATCCCTCAGTAACTACAAAACTGTGAAATCTGCTCTTGTAGGTGACCCAGCAGACAAGCCTGGTCATATCGCATCAGGGCTCTGCAGGCAGATGATGGCTGAGTTCACAGGCAGTGACCAAAGTGCCAGGGAGCATTAAAAACTCACTGCTGGTGTGAGGGTTTTCTTATGTGCCCATTGCTGGGTTCCCTCCCCCGACCACTCTGACAGTGTTGAGTTTGTCCTTCTAGCTCTGATTTTTTCTTGGCCATCAGTGTGTGCACGGATTCCTTTTCCTCCTACTTGTTGACTTTTTCATCTCTAGCCTTTCTGCCTTCCTGCCCGAGTTTGCTTTATTTTTAATGGAATTTCTCCTCTGGTTCTCTTCTCCTTCCTCCTACTCTCTGTGTTCTTCCCTAATCCCCCACCTATAAATAACCCAAAGCATCCAACCTTTCGCTCTCATGGAGAAATGAATAATTAAAAATTTAAAGGTAGGCACATGGATTAAATTAGGCACTTAATTCCTTCAAAACATAGCATTTTATGGTGTCCTGTTTAAATGGATGAGTCACAGCCAATTACTTCAAGAGGGAAGAAAGCTGAGGTTTAGCTTGATTAACAACATGTTTTCTAGAAACGGAGTATGCTAATGAGTGCCAGCTCTTGGGCAGGAGCAGCACTGCTCTTCAACTCTGCAGCCTGAGCTGTGGCGTCCCCAGCTGTGAGGCCTGTGACAGTGACGGAGTTCACTGGCCAGTTGTTTCTATACAATGTTTCTCTGTCAGATTTCCTTTACATAATCTAACACCACAAATTCTGAGTTCCTGCTTGGTACGTGTGCCACAGGGGCAGTTCATCTGCTAGAAATAATCTGTTTGGTGATGTGGGAGATGGAGATTCTCTCAGAGACCATGTTGAGGTGGTGGGCTTCAGAGACTGTGTAACAGCAAGTGTTCAGAAAGCAGTCAGCCTGCTTTGTGCAGAGAACATCTCAGGGACGGGAGTCCACCCAGGAGGCTGGGAGTCCTCTGGCGAAATGGTTCTTAGCAGCTTCCCCGTTTTATGAGTTCTCAGGCTTTCCAGAGACTGGCTGGTTTCCTTCCAGAGTGGCCTCACTCTATGGTGTTATCTCTCACCCCATGGCATCTTGCTTCTGTTGTGTGCAAGAAAGCACTGTATTAGGACCCATCAGACCACCGCCTGTTCTGTTGCTTTGTGAATGGACTTTCTGAGCAAAAGTCATGAAGTGTTTTTGACCTGGCTGGAGTCTGCAGCACCTTTATAGGGGAGGCCAGAGGCTCCTACAGAACCTTGGAGGGGAAGGTTCTGTAGGGTTCTTGAAGGAGAGCATTCAGAGAGTCGGGTGGAGGAAAGGCCTGGGCCCTGGATTTAGAAATAAAGCACACACACACTTAAAGAAGAGAGCAGTAATGTCACAGGAATATTGAAGACCTGGCCCCCCCATGTGATAGCCATGTGTGGGACTTCCTCGAAAGAACAGGAGCATGTGTGTGTGTGAGTTCTGCTTTGAGAACAGATACAATAAAATAAAAACTACTTCAGAGGAAATTACTCAGGTAGGAATAGAGAAAGAGCAGCGCCTGAAAAGTTGAGCAGAAAGGAGGAAAAATCTTTTTTCTTAAAAAAAAAAGATTTGTGTTAGCATGTGCTTTTGGTTAGAGCCCTTCTCTTTTTAACATTAACTATCTACTTTTCTCTACAAATGGAAGTTTCATTAGAGAAAAGATTTTTTCATCTGTATATTCTCCCTCCACTGTATATACTAGTCTCTAAAACTTTAGCTCCTTTGGAAGGAATAGGTGTTAATTAAGCTAATTACTTGCTTTAACTTAGACCTTAGAAATGGCTTCAGGGCTGAGTACATGGGGCTCTCCCAAAGACATAAACAAGCCTTGGAAAGAATTAAAAAAAACAAAGAATTTAATTAATTTTCTTTACCTGTGCTTTGATAAAGGGAAAAGACTTTGGAGGAGAGTGATTTGTCTGGGGAAGGCCTGGAGGTGGAAACTACACTAAGACAGTGCCTCTCAAGCTTTAATGTGTGTGTTGGCTGAACTGCCTGGTACTCTTGTCAGAGCCCCGTTCAGCAGGTCTGGCGTGGCTGCGGGATGGTGCCCCTGCTCCTGCTGGTCCACACACCACATGCCGAGAAGCAAGGAGCTGGATTTCAAACTCTAATTCCTTGTCCTCAAAGCTTGGAGTTATGTTGTCTTTTTCTTATGTAAGGTGATAATTTGCCAAATATAAGCACGAACTCACCTCACTGATATTTTGATTGGTATTGAATTGAGTCTACATGACAATATTTAGTCATCCAGTCCACAAAGTGGACATAGTTATTTCCATGTACTTAGGTCTTCTTCAGTTTTTCTCATTAATATTTTATAGTTTTTAGCATACAAATCTTGAGCACATCTTGTTAGATTTAGACCTTCATCTAAACTTAGATTTTGTCTAGATTGAGATTTCACGTTTTCGGTGCCACTGTAAGTAGTACTTTAAAAAAAAAAGGCAGTTTTCCATTCCATGGCTGGTACATAGACATGCTATTGACTTTGGTATATTGTCTTTGTATTGTGTAACTTTGCTAAGCTCACTATTAGTTCTAACAGCTTTCTTTGTAGCCTTTTAGTATTTTCTGTGTAGATAGTCATTTTGTCTGAGAATAGAGAATAGTTATTTTTTCCTTTCTAATCTGTATGCCTTTTATTTCTTTTTTCTTACATCTTTGCACTACCAAAGATTGCTAGTATGATGCTGAATAGGAATGCCTTGCTGGTTCTTTTAAAAGTAAGAATTTTTTTTTAAGCAACAATGAAAGCAAATCTAGGAGTGCTAGCTTAAAGTGAGGGCCCATTGCCTATTAACATATCTTCATGCATTTTTCATAGTTACTGTATTGCAAAAAGGGAATCTTTTCTAAGGGTTAGATACCTTCCTGGAGCTCTTCCTCTACCCAAGGCTATTGTTTCAGCCACACTTGAGGATGTTGAAGTTTACTCAGATGCCCCACTTCACAGAGTCATGCTAATAATAAACACCAGGACCTCAGGTCCTCACCCTCTACCACAGGTGGCAAACACAAGGCCCAAGGGCTGAATCTGGCCCTCCACCTTGTTTCAACCGTGAGGCTGATACGGCCCCTGGTGAAAATGAGTTTGACACCCCTGCCTAAGCCATATCTTCTCTTGTCATCCCTGTACACAAAACAGGAGTGTTTCCTGCTCAGGCAACCTGCACTTGAATAGCTGTACTAACAGTATTCCTCTGTGAGCATCTTTTGCTTTTTGAAAAGGATGCTGAGACTGAAATAAGAATCACAAGTTTTCTGTGCCCTTTTATAAAAGTCCTGAAGTGGGTAGCATTTATCAATTTACTTAACTTCACATAGCAAAGGAAAAAGCATTCTTCCCATAGAGATTTCATACCATCCATGAAGGAGAACAGAATGTTTTTGTATGGACCCACCTCCTTAATATGTGGTAATGAAATTGCTTATGCCTCTCCGGAGCCACAAAGGGACCTCTTCCAGCTCTGCCGTGTGCCTAATCCTCCATTGCCCTCCTTTTCTGTCATTATTAGTGGAGATATCCTGAACAAATAAATCACTGTGGACAGAAGGAGAAAGGGATACGGAGTGATTATTCTAATACAATTTTGAAGTATCAATTCCAAGTCAGGTATTTGTTTTATTAAAAGAGATCAAAGAGAATAAGGAAGCTCAATTCTTTCATGTTTCCTTCTATCCTCGCAAACTGTTTTTGGGAAGTCAAGTAACATTTCTGCTACGTGTTTCATTGACTATGTCCTTGAAAAGCTCTGTACATTTGTTACTGTGTTCTCTGGGGGATTGTAAAGTGAAAAATAACTTAAAACAACATTTATTTAACACAAAACACATACAAAACATTTATTCTACTTCTATTCAATAATGTCCGTATAGACTTCGTTACCAAAAAGCTGGTTAGAACTCAAGACTCAACTCAGCCCTCCACCCAAGAAATTTTTAGGGGTGAAACCCCTATAGCATGTACAATTACAATTTAGATACTGAAAATATTCTTTCCCCAAAAACCTATAAGTCAAGTCTTTTCTTTTAGAAACTTGAATATAGATACATTTTTATCTCTTGGAAACCTGGTCATAGAAGTCTATAGAGCCTTGTATGATAAGTGAAAATGATAAAAGATGATTTGGGATTTTAAATGCCTCCTTGATAAGTAAGCATCACTTGTAGTGAAATCACAAATATCACAATTCAACAGGAGAGCATGTGGGCTTCGACTGAAAATTCACAGGAACCCAATATTTGCAGTGTTCTCATCATCCATTATCTCTTCTGCTCCAGAACCATGCATGACTTCCCAGAGCCCACACCTTATACTTTAGTCTCCTCAGCCCAGGACTCTGCCCCTCCCTGCTCCATCCTGCCCTTACCCACCCCAGGCAACCGGACTGTATTCACTCCAGACTGCCAGCTGTTTCCCAAAATCTAAATGCAGTTTTGCTTCTTGATGCTTTTGACATGGCATTGTCTTGGGCTGGACAGGCTTTTCCTGTTTGTTGAAATGTTATTTATTTCTCAGCCACCACCACCTCAAATGTCATTGTCTTTATAATACACATCCTGTCTCCCCAATAAAGGAAAATATATCATTCCTCAGTGTTTCACAAAAATTGCTTCTCTTTCTTCTTAGCACTAGCTTTATTCTGCCTACGTCATTTTTTGTTCTTCCCATATCTGTCCCCCTGGTAGATTACAGTTCCATAAGGGTCGGACTCTTGGTTTATGGGTCCCCAAACTTGCACTGGGTTTGGCCATGGTTAGTGCTCAAGGTATTTGTAGTCAAAACCTCTAGTGACATACCCACAGTGATTGATGAAAACTCAATGTTTTATATTCCAGAGCAGCATTTTGTGCCTGGAACAAGCCTGAGTATTTTTAAGGACATGTAGTTGATGTACAGAGACCCCAGTCAACTCCACATTCCTGTGTTCTGGTGTTGAATCCGACCTCAGTAGCCACCAAAAGGTTTTGTTTCCTCTAGATATCCAGGTCTGCTGCTTGTCCTGTCCAGGTCCTGTCCATCGTCTGCCCTGTTTTGTGAGGCCCCTGCAGTCATTCAGGCAGGTGGACTCTGAATGTATTTTTGCGTGTTGTGCACTTTAAATATACACAATTTTTATTTGTCAAGCATGCCTCAATAAAACTGGAGAAAAATTCCCCTGTTTTATAAAGCAAAAACAAAACAGAACAAAACATTACATGACTCTGGGGAGTACATGCAGCACGCGGCGTGCCAGCAGAGCACACAGTTACAAGCAATTTCCTAAGTATGTGTCTCTCTCCATGGACAGCAGGCTACGATTGGTTTATGAGTGGCGGAGGAGAGAAGGAAGGGAAGAACAGAGAGGATAATGTGGCTTCCGTGTTTGACCTGTGGGGGCTTTATATTCACCGTGAAACATACGTGGGCCTGACCCGACCGTGATCTCTCCTTGTGTGTCTGCCTCGTGTGGGGAAAGGGCTCTCCCGATGTTGCAAAAAGGGTTCTGTTGTCATCGTCTAGCTTTTTTTTTTTTTTAAATTTGTGGACTTCTTTTTAGGGAAAGTCTTTTATTTGACAAACTATGTTTACTGAAAAGAATAAATTTGCATGACATGTGGATTATCCTGGCAAGCCTGAAAAATATGGGAACAATAAAGACAGTGTTCCCCACCTTTGCAAACGACAGCCTTGTTGTTACTGCTGTGAAGATAAGACTCAGAGTCATCTTTGACACCCACCCCCATAGTCGATCTGTCATCAGTACTTGGCCATGTTCCCATGTAAATATCTGTAAGTTATTTCCATCTCCATCTCCTGTGGCAGGTGGTGGTGGGAAATACCACTGTTATAGCCATTCAAATCTGCTATAAAGCATAAATTCTGCTAGAGGCACTATGGCTTAGTAGAAGGACCACAGGATGAGGAGTTAGGAAGTTTTGGTGGCATTTGACTCAGTCCCCTACCATTTATGTGGCCTCTGAAAAGAGCAAAAGCTCCCCGAGTCTCGACTAAAAGGGAAAAATTACCTGCCCAGTTCATTTGTTGTGAGGAGCACACGGAATAGTGCTTTGAAAGGGGTTGGTTGTCTCAGATGCAGAGGTAGGAGAACCCAAGTCTTCCATCAGCCGCCACAGCAAGGTACTTCTGATTGCTTTTGGCAGGATTCCTGAGTTCCCTGTAAGGCTTGGTGGTCACCCCACGCTTCTCCCAGCACTGCTGTGATTTGCGGTCTGAAGTCGTGGTGATGCTCCTGAGGCACATTCAACACACTGATGTGAATCAGCTGCTCCCGAGGATTCTGCGCAGCTCTTGTCGCCACTGGAGAGTGTGGCTGCCACTTCTTTGTTCAGTTTCTTCCTGGAAACTGTGTTGATCTCAGTATTTCCAACATCTGGGAACATTTCCTCAGCCCCTCAGACATGAAGGCGAAGAGTTTCCAGTGAATGCCTGTGTTAGAACTTTATTGTAACTTATTCTTAAATCCAAGGAATGATCGTGTCAGATTTGGGGGCTGGAAGGTGGCTTTCCCCTCAACACACCAACCATTTTATGAACTGAGTTCTATTTGTACATGAGGTATTGGTTTTGAGCTACTGAACAAATTATAACTGGGTAAATATTTAGGTGGAAGTCTTTAGAATTCCAAGAATTTGCTGTATATTTTGAACTTTAAAGAGCTCTTTTTCTATAAATTATGTTGTCCAACATGTCTTTTCTTGTAGCTCCACATAGGCACAAGGAATTTATAATATGTATGTATTTTAAAGATGCAATGTGACATTTTAGCAATGAAACAGTCTCAATGTAATATAAATGTAAATTAGTTCTGTTAAGCTCTGTTTTCAATTCCAGTGCAAAATTATATACATTTTAAGGATGGACATATTGTTAGACAAAAATTACTGGCTTTATTTTTTTTTTATAAATTTAGACGCATATGGATTAACTGGAGTTAATTCCTAGGACCCTAAACTCAAATACCTGAAAATTTAGATTTATATAGGTTAGTGGATTTTAGTTAGCAAATCTAGTGCTGACCCAGAGTTATCATTTAAAATTAGTGTGGCCCTGACCGGTGTGGCTCAGCTGCTTTGGCGTTGTCCCGCACAGTGAAAGGTCGCTGGTTTGATTCCTGGTCAGTCAGGGCACATGCTTAGGTTGAGGACCAGTCCTTTGGGGGCTATGTGAGAAGCAACTGATCAATGTTTCTCTCACACATTGGTGTTTCCCTCCCTCTCTTTATTTTCCTCTCCCCTCTCTTTAAAAATAAATGAATAAATAAATCTTTAAAATTAGTGTGGTTATAGTATTTTCTGGTTTCAATTTTATTTTTTAAACCTTACCTGAGGACAGTTTTTCATTGCTTTCAGGGGGGAGGGAAAGGAGAGAGAGACAGACAGAAAGGTGGACAGACAGACACTGACGTGAGAGAAATGTCGATTGTTTGCCTTATCCTATGCACCCCAACCAGTAATTGGACCTGTAACCTGGATATGTGCCCTGACTGGGGATCAAACCCCATGACCTTTCAGTCTATAGGATGACACTCCAACCAACTGAGCCATACCAGTAAGGGCCTATTTTCTAGTTTCAATTTTTAGAAAATAATGATGAAATGATGAAATCATTTGATGAAATGATTTGGAAAATAAAAATGATGAGGTAGTTAAAGATACTAGGAAATAATTGTCTCATATTTTCCTTTTTTAAGGGTTTGTTTGCTCAAATCAGAATTATCTTTTTTTTTTTTTTAAAGGAAAGTAAATTGTTTGTTTTTTTTTTAAAGATTTTATTTATTTATTTTTATGGAGTGAAGGGAGGGAGATAGAGAGAGAGAGTGAAACATCAATGTGCAGTTGCTGGGGGTTATGGCCTGCAACCCAGGAATGTACCCTGGCTGGGAATCGAACCTGGGACACTTTGGTTCCCAGCCCGTGCTCAATCCACTGAGCTACGCCAGCCAGGGAATTATCTTTAGCTTTAATGCATCTAGATAACATGGTCAGACTATTTCTAGATAGTTTTGTAATATATATGAAATATGTATATAATAGTTCCATTATAAGCCAATTTGTAATTTACTGAAGTTACATATATGTGAATATATATGATAATAAATCTTGTCTTTTCTCTTTTTACTATCAATATGATTTTTTATACCTAGAAAACAAAAATCTCATACCAGTAAATACCATAATGTGCCACCACCAATAATCCTGGCAAGGAAGTACACAGGTGAAGTTGAAGTTATGATCTTACTTTGACCATAAGCTCTAATCATGGTAAAGGAGATAAGACATAGTTTATAATAATTCAGCCTATAATAATTACATTTGAGAAACTTACTGTTCCCTTTCTGTGACTTTAGTTTCTAAATCAAGCACTTTCTTCTTGCCAGTGAAGGGCCTGCATGTTTGCACCCAGTGCGTGGAAGGTGTGCAGGGCACAACTGCAGATTGATTGGATTGAATTCTGATTTTTTTATTAACTCATCCCTATGACAGTTTATTTATATTTTTGCAAGTGTTTTCACTAAACTCCATTATACACTAAGACTTTTCACTAGTCTAAAATGGCCATCTGTTAAGCAATCTGAATGGATGAATTCTAGTGGTAAAGTATCTATCTCATAGGCTACATTAGCTAATAAAGCTTAAAGATGTAGGTGTAGCAGGTTTCCAGAGCTTTCAGTGATCATACAACGGACATGTTAAAGAGCCATCATCTAGAGGAGATGCCTAAAACTAAATAGCGTAGCAGTGGTTCCTGGGTGTGTGTTTATGTGTGTGGAGGGAGGCAGGGGGAAGGTGTGGCAGGCTGGGGGAGGGTAGGGAGTTTCTTCCTTGGGAGATTTATTGTCCAATATGAATTTGCTGGATTTTCAGCAGAGGATGCCACGTTTGTCGCAGGACCTTATCTTATCTTGTGCTACTTCTCACAAGGTGTTGTGATGGCTAATTGTTTCCGTATCTGCGTTATTGGTATAACAACAAAATAGTGACTGGCTTATCATTAATCACCAGCCCATGTGGTAAAGATTTCTTCCTGGTGACCTGGTTTACTTATTAAACCATTAAAGTGCAACTTTGGGGGAAATGGCCTTTTTTACTTTGTTCTCTGCTGTTGTCAGGGTCTTCTGGGACCAACAGAAGACTCTGGTCTCTGTTCCCCTCTCACTGCGTCTCCTTCACGGTACCCTTTCAACTCCGGGGCGGTTGAATATTGGTGCCAGACCGAATTAGTTTGTAGTTGCTTTGCATCTTAACAGACTGGGAATGGAAGGAAGTAAGTTTCACTTAAAGTAGGTTTATCAAGAATGGTAATTTTTTTTCCTTTATCACCTATTAATTTTTAAGTGTTGAATATTTATTCTTTTTGGATATTTAGAAGCTGGTTGCCAAATCTTTTGCCAGCCATTACACAACCAGGTCATTTCCTCGGGCTCCAACTCAGAAGTAATTTCCTTGATCATTTATATGATCCACTCCCCCCCCCACCTCTGCCCCCAGGTTCTCTTAATTACTTTCCCTATGGGTATTGTGCAGCCTGATGCTAGGCATAATTTTCTGACATTCATCTTAGGAAACTACTTCTGGGGGAGACTTTTTTTTCTTCTCTTCTACTTTTCCTCCTGAACTCTCTTAAAAAACAAAGAAACAGTAACAAGCAAGCAAACAAAAAAAAAAGACTGTCTTTTACAGAGTCTCAGACCCAAATTGCCACACGCAGGCTGATCTTTGAGGAAGAATAGCTTAGGTGAACTTCATTAAAGTTTTCTGTTGTTAATATTGAGTTTTCATTTGTTTGCTTGTTTTTATATGAGCTGAACATCTTTTAGACGGAAAAGTGAACCATTCTCATAGTATATTAAAAAAATTAAGCCCTGTGAAAATAAACCTTCTCCCCAGCCCAAACTTCTAACCCCAGCTTTTTTCCCTGATCCGTCTTCAGGGAAGTGTAGTGACAGGTAAGGCTGATCTGAGCAAACAAAAGAGAAAAGGATCACCTTGCGTTTTCCCTCTATAGATGTACTGTATTGTTCGGACCATAAGACGCAACTACGTTTTAGAGAAGGAAAACGGGAAAAAATTTGAAGCAAAAAATGTAAAATATGTAATAACATAATATTTCACTAATGTAAATGTAAACAGAACTCAACAGCAGCATTAACAACCATTATTCCTCCCAAATTTGGGGGCAGGGGAAAGTGCATGTTATAGTCCCCAAAATATGTATATATCAGGGTGTTTATTTCTGTAATGTAGGCTTTGGAGCTGTGGAAGCAGCATGAGTTGATTTCCTGGGGTATGAGATGGGGGCTGCAGAGGTTGCAGCCAGCAGCACCCAGGCTTGCCCTAGCTCAGAAGCCAAGGCTGGTGTCAGTAATTGAATCCATCCCCTCCCTCATTCTCAATGTGGAGGGACTGGACATCTAGGGAAAGTCATGCCTGAGTCACTTACTCCAGTGAGGGGCAGAGCCTCCTCTTCCCCACCCAGGGCTTTTCCACTACACTGTGGAAACCTGTACTTTGTCTCTGTATTTCCTATGGGCTGACTCTCCTGCTCTTTGTTATTTCCATTCATGACCTTGACTGGATCTGTTACCTTACAGATTTCGAGTGGAAAGAGATACTGAAACACCTTCTCATTCTATCTCCAGAACTTAGATAAAATCTGACAGGCAGTTTTCTCTTGCAGAGGAGATTTTGTCAACTTCTCTGAGACTGTAATCTCAATTTGATGATAGTTTCAAACACACTGCTAAAAATTAATGCTATAACTTTTGAAAAAAAATTGATGGTTCTCTTTCTATATCCTGCATCCCTTTCAAACAGGCTGAGGGGACCAGTCTGGCCCTATTCACATAGAACAGGGGAGGGGAGGAGCAAGCAAGCAGAGACTTTTTTCCTTGCCAATGGGAACCTTCATGAATCAGATCATACCTGACTTGGGCCCTTGTGTCATTAGAGGCAGGGAAGGGGAAATGCTTCTTGGTGTCCTTTCTTTGTTGAATCTGTTTCCAGATGGACAGGTCATATGTCAGAATCATGAGTGGAGAATGTCATGGTGAGAAATTGGGAAGTCTAATATATCTATATATTAGATGTATGTGAATGTGCCTATTATGTGTGTATATACATGTGCACATACTATATGTGTATATATGCACACATGCACATATGTATATATGTGTATAAATGTGGGCATATACACACATAAACATGCAAACACATATATACACACAATCGATTTTACAATATACAGCTGTGAAGGCAAACAGAAGATACTATCCCTCTTACGTCTCTTCCAGGGAGAAAGAAATAACTATATTAAGAAGATCTGAGAACAGGAAGTTCTGACAAAAGCAAGAGTGTTTTTACTTTTAAAGTAAAATATCTCCCATAGGGCAGATTCTCCTCAAATGCTCACTTTGTACCACAAACAGGATTGTAATGACAGCCCTTCTCCTGTCTGTCTATATGGGGGCATCATCATGGACTCTGGTTACCATGGTGATTTAAAGCAACTTGGTATGGCCCTGTAGTTTGGGTAAAGAGCCCAAAGAATGCACATTTTGTGGCTTGGCACCTTGCTGATCTGTGCTGAATTCTTAGGGTAAAAAAAAAATCAGTGCTATGCTCTATGAACCAATTTCTTTTGACAAGGTATTTGCTTTTGCTTCCTTGTTAAATAGGTATACAGGTTAAATTGACCTTAGAGATAAACATTCACACTCATTTTTCTATTGTTAGAACTATTCAAATCATTCCTGTCAGATTTCTTTGAAATAGATTTCTATGTGGGGAGAAGTCATTTAACATAATGGGTTAAAAGCCTTGATTTCAACTGGAAGCAAATTGCTTGGGTGAATCCCAGCTCTGCCACTTTCTGGCTGGGAGACCTTGAAAAAATTACTGAAACTTTTGGACCCTCAGCTTCCTTGTCTGCCAGTGGGGGTAATAATGATCTCTATTATTTGGAGTTGTATTGAAGAAGAAATTAATATATGTAAAGCACTTAGAATCATGCCTAGTTCACACTAGGGACTACATAAATGTCAGATATAATCATCATCACTATTATTATCATTACTTATTTCTATTATTATTACATTGAATTTTTGGCAGGAAAAAAATTGCCATTTTTTTTTATCCTACACTTGGATGAGCTCTGGAGGAAAGAAGGAAAATGAGAAAGTCCACAGAACAGAGGCTGGTAGAACTTGAAATCACACAAATTATTTCAAGATCACCTAAAAGTCTTGAAACCAACTAAGAAGCTTCATCCATTCTTTTCTTCTCTTAAGCCCAGGTTTTGGTAGCTTTTTAGGTAGCGGTGACACCATTAGTCTGGTATAAAATGACTTTCTACGAGTCACTAGATAAACTAAGTGTTCAAGCTAAATCACAGTCTTCTATTACATCCAGCTGCAGTTTTAGAACCAAGTGATGAGTTAGGGAGCTTACATACATGTGATGGGGGAGAGGGTGGAATTTAACCTGAGCTGTAGACCTTTGTTATCTTTAATTCTCTTTTTAAAAAGTATATGAGAAAGCTGAGAGTTCGGGGAAAGATTGAGAGTAGAACTTACTGGTAGTGCTTTGTTGCCAGGCTTTCTTTGAAATGTGTGATCTTAGAATGGCAGGTCTGCGATGAATTCATTGGGCACATCTGGCCCAACCCTCCCACTAATGGAGTGGGAGACACAACCCCAGAAACACGAGTGGCTTGCCCAAGGTAACCTAGGGAGGGAGGGACAAAGGAAGGATGGGAACTCAGATCACCTCTGGCCCAGTCCAGAGCTCCCTTCAGAAGCAGAACTGTTCACAGTTTGAGCCCTCTGGACCATCTGGCCTCCACCCCACTGTCACCTTCTTCTAGTTCCTCGGCTGGGGTATAGAAACAACTTCTTGACACTTTGAAACTGTTGGAGGGTTCTTCTCGGAGGTGAGAGCATCTTTTGTTCCAAGACAGTAGCAGCCTCCTGTGTGGTACAATGATTCTTCTGTGAAATTCCAACAGGAAAGCCCAGTTCTCTGTGTCCCCAGTGATACTATCTATTTATTTGAAAGAGAACCAAAGGTCACTGGGGGGATGAGGTTGGTCTAGTTCTGTGGGTTTAAGCAAAGAAATTAATTTTAAATGCTATGATGAGGCTTAGAGTTGGCCAACTGAACTTGGGGAATTCACTAGGCAGAGAACCAAAAATATACAGACATACATATACATGTGTGTGTGTGTGTGTGTGTGTAGTTATACTGGAGTGAATACTTGTTGGCAGAAGTGAGACCTTTGTGTGTCAAGGGGGTGTTGATGTATAACCCTTAGTCATTTCATTCACTACAAAGGCTGTGAGAGAACTATTTACTGTCCTCTGGAAGGATAAGCATTGTGTTTGTTTGTTTTATATACTCTTTTTTTTTCACCCTAGGATAGGAGGGTAAGTTTCATAATCCCGGCCCTAGCCTTTGGTTGTCTTGTGCATTTTCTTCTCTTAAGTATATATGCTTTGCCATTCTCTATCCATTCTTTTGTCTGTCCAAACATCAAATATCTACCAAGCGCCAGGCACAGAGCTAAATGAAGGGGGAGCAAAGGCAAATAAGCCAATCCTAGACCATGAGGGGTCGACAGGCTAGTAGTGGAGGAGAGGTAAGTGAGTGGTTTCATTGTATGCTCAGCAGATACTACTTCATAAATGTTTGGTAAATTCAAATGAATCTAAGAGTCAGGGGTTACCTGGTAAGATATTTAAGGTCTGTTGTCTATCTGAGGAAATATTTCATACCTTCTAGTCCAAGGGAGGAGGTATTTCAAATCTTCTAGTCTGTTTATAATCAACTTCTTTTGGAATTTTTGTTGTTGTTGCTTTTTGACATAGGGTCAATTCAAGAAGTGAATTCTATAGTAATTTCCTCATTGATTTCTCATTAAAAATATTTTAATGTTAAAAGAAAAAATATAAGAATATACTACTTTAACTTAACACTAACCTCAAAGAGGTCTTAACTATATTTAATTCAGAATTGTTTTTAATAAAGGGGTTATTGCCCTGGCTGGCATAGCTCAGTGGATTGAGTGTGGGCTGCGAACCAGGCATCGCAGGTTCGATTCCCAGTCAGGGCACATGCCTGGGTTGCAGGCCATAACCCCCAGCAACCACACATTGATGTCTCTCTCTCTCTCTCTCTCTCTCCCTCTTCCCACTCTAAAAATAAATAAAATCTTTTTAAAAAAGTGTTTAAAAAACAAGGAAAACTTAAAAAAAATAAAGGGGTTATTGAAATTAGACAAAAGTAGTTACCATTCTCAAGGAGGATGTCTGGCTGGAGCTGTAACCTGAGCTGTGCTAGAGGAACATGACCAACCACAATGCTCCATAGGGAGGGGAGGCAGGAAGTAATGCCCCTTTTACTTCCCTACCAGTACCTCCCATTGACCGCATCCAAGGAGATACCAGAAGACAAGGGAGCCACTGACATAGCCCATACAGGTTAGACTTCCAGGGAATCTAGCAAGGGAGTAAAGGGTGGAGGATGCATTGGCAGGTGGAGGCGGGGTTGGGGGGAAGACAAGAAAATGTCCACCTTAGTAGTGTTATTGTAAATGAATCCAGATAATTATCTGTGGCTGAAAGGAAGGCATTTAAACTTGTAAGGGAGTTACTATTCACTCATCCAAGATTAATGTAGTAAGAGTTTTAGGTCCAATGATATCTTAGAGAATCTGAGAAGCAGTCAAGAAGTTGTTATTTTATGGTATAATAAAAATGGTTACAAATACTTTACTAATCCTCCCTTTAAGGCATAGAATCTAATTCTCCTCCATATAGTTAGATATAACCTAATTGTTTTCGTTTTTTTTTGTTTTTTTTTTTTTACTAATAAATTTCAGCAGAAGTGCTATTCTGGGACTTCCAAGGCTAGGTCCTAAGAAACCTTGCAGATTCAGCCTTGGAATACTCTTTCTGGAAATCTTGATCTACCACAGAAGAAACCCAGCTACCTGTAGACTACAGTGTTGGATAGGCACTACAGTTAACAGACCTAGATGAGCCCCCACCATCCAGCTGTCCCCACCAAGGTGCCAAGCGTGTGAATGGAGTAATCAGGACTCCCTGGACCAGATTTGCCATCATGTAAATACCACTGAGTGGCCTCATCTATGTCGCATAGAACAGAAGACCCATTCAGCAGAGTTCATCCTAATTTCTTGACCTAAAAACACATAATATACAATAAAATGGTTGTTGTTTTAAACCACTAAGTTTTGGGACAGTTTGTTAAGCAGCAATAGAAAACTGGGAAGTGCTTTTACCTTCTCAGATTGATTATTTCCATTCATTCTAAATCCATATTAACAATGGGAGACAACAGCAACACTCCATCAACCCCTATACTCAAGTACGAACAAGGTCTGTTCAAAAGGTGTCTGGCCATGTAATATGAAAAACAGAGACTTTTATTGAAGAAGATACAAGATATAAGAAACATTGTACACAGGGCAGTGATGCCTCAGTCCCCTTCAAAGTAGGTACCTTGGGACCTCACACAGTTCTCCTAATCATCATCAGCTGCCCCATCGTGTTTTCCTGAATCTCATCAATGGTCTGAAATCTCTTCCCTTTTAAAGGTGATTTTAGTTTTGGGGAAAGCCAGAAGTCACAGGGCACCAAATCTGGACTGTAGGGGGCTGAGTTGCCTGGGTGATTTAATCTTTCACCAGAAAACTCTACGTGAGACATGATGCATGAGCACGCACATTGTCATGATGAAGCTGCCAATCACAGTTCCCCAAAGCTGCAGTCTTCTGAATCAGTTAAACAGTTTCTGTGGAGGAATGTTCAAACTTAATGCAAAATTTGATGAAGATTCATTGCTGTACTCGCTCAGTCATTTTGAATATGACAGCCACATAGCACATATGCTCACTCAGGGGTGTCTACCACCCTCGCTGACTAGTACAGTGAAGTGGTCATTGTTCATGCATGCGCATCTCAGTTTGCTGTCCTTGGCTACCAGGTTACATCAATGTCACACAAACTGTTCTCATTATATTAACAATGGCTGGACTTTTTCCAGACAGACATCGTATACTAGCGCATACAAATTTAACTTTACAGTTCTATAATAAGTGATCCAGCTAGGTAATTAACTCTAATGTGAAGTTGTTGAATTCTGCGTGGATTTTGATTTCTGGAAATGGAGAAGGTAGTAAAGGGCAGCTTCACCAGATAACCTAAAAAAGTATAGCACATGTTAAGATGATCACCTTCTCAACCACGAGTTTTCCTCAGATAAAAGTTTGATTTTATGAAACCATAATAAATTATATGCTCATTGACCAGGTGTTCCATCAGAACAAACAAACATAAATATTTTATTTATGTCAGAGTGAACTTTTTTCATTAGACTAATTGTTAAGAACAAAATGCAACAAGAAATGTGTAGCTAGCAAGACTTAATCAGGAAAAGGACCTAATGCATATTAAGTACAGATTTGGTCAGAATACAGTGGATTGTGCCACTATAACAAGCCCCAAATCTCAATGACTTAATATGAGAGAAATGTCTCATATTAAATCTCTGTCTCATAGAGATACCTCTGGCTCTTGCTATTGGTCCAACTTAAGCTGGTGTGTGTCTCCACTCACTGAAGTTACTCAGAGACATATGGCAACTGAGGCATCCTTGATGTGTGCTTCTAGCATCTGCAGAGCATTGGAAAAGGGACATGGCAGCCCTCACACTGATTCCTAAAACTTCATTCAGAGTGAAACAGATAATGTTCATTTTATTGGCCAAAGCAAGTCTTGTGACTACACTCAGTTGGAAGAGGGCAGAGAACTTTGCCTGGAAGAAGGAAGAGCTGGAAACCCTTGGTGAGCAGCACCAGTTGTGATCACAAGCATCTGTTACAGGGCAGGCACTCTGCTAGGCACGTCTCACTGAATTCTAACAGTAATGCAGTTTATAGGTAGAAAACAGGCCCGTTATGGTGGAAGTAATTTGAGCATAGTCACAGCTAATAATTGGCGAGGAATCCAGGTCTTTGGGTTTAATTCCAAAGGGCATGTTTTTTTCTTTTCTTTTCTTTTCTTTTCTTTCTTTTTTTTTCTTTTCTTTTCTTTTCTTTTCTTTTCTTTCTTTTCTTTTCTTTTCTTTCTTTCTTTTCTTTTCTTTTCTTTTCTTTTCTTTTCTCTCTTCTCTTCTCTTTTCTTTTCTCTTCTTTTTCCTTTCCCTTCCTTTCCTTTTCTTTTTTCTTTCCTTTTCTTTGTTTTTAACTGAAACATGGTTTCTATCAGGCAATTCATTTCATTTACGAACTTGAAGGGGCAAAAGGAAGTGAGGAAAATTTAATAATCATTTTGGTACTTTGGGATTGCTTTCATCTTAATAAGGCGCTCTGTTCCCCCTTTGACCTGTGCTCCTATTTGGCTGGGAAGTTGTGGAGCCCTCCCTGTGTTCAGGGCACTGTTCTTGGTCTGTAAAGACTATTATAGTCTAGGGGGAAAGGAGACATTCTTTTAAAAAAGGCTTATAGACACCTCAAGAGTCCACTTGTAAATTAATACATGGTGCATCTCTTGAAGTTTGAACAAGGTATTTTATCAAAAATAAAGATTGCTTTCATATGCAAATAGCAAAATCTTAGAACTTCTTCAGGTTTAAATATATATTGTTCCAAGAAGAGTTTAGAAGAATAGTTCTTATATATTTTTTTTTGAATCAGCTACTCTCTTGAGAATCTGCTGAGAGCTCTTCTCTTACTAGGAGAACGTATTTTTACTCTTGTAAATTTTTTAGCTTCAGGGACTTCACAGATGCATTTTCCTACTAGAAGCTCATCTATTTGCTTAAGACTCCATGATTTAGCCCTGGCTGGGTGGCTTAGCTGGTTGGAGGGTTGTTCCATACACCAAAAAGTTTGTGGGTTCAGTCCCCCATCAGGGCACATACCTAGGTTGCCTGTTCAATCCCCAGTTGGGGCACATACCAGAAGTAACTGATTGATGTTTTTCATTCTGTCTCCCCCTTCCTCTCTCTAAAATCAATAAACATAACCTCAGGTGAGGATTAAAAACAAAACAAAACACTATGATTTAGATATTTAATTATAAATGTTTAAGTTCCCAGAACAGTACCTTCTACATATTAGATTCTCAAAAAATATTAGCAAATGAATGAATGGAAAGGGAAGGAAGGAATATTTGAGATATAGCTCTTAACATGTTCATTTCCTTGTGTGGCTGTCACTCAAAATATAGACGTTTTGCTTTTAGGCATCTAAGTACATTTTGTTGTTGTTCATAGTATGAGAATTGGACCCAGAGGAGCTGAGAAAAATTGCCATGAAGCAAAATCTCAATGAATTGAGAAAACATGCCAGAGGACGTCAGTTTTCCAGATTATTTTATAAATTAGATTCAAAAGAAGAGACATGGGGTGGGGATTACATGAAATTTATTGGTAGTAGGTTTGGGAGGTGGGAGAAAGCAAAGTGGGGATATCTCTGAGACTGGATAAAGAGTAAAACAGAGGGACACATACTTCTTTTACATTGGTGGGTACAGGGCAGTTAACAATGAACGTTTACAGTGTAGAGATGGTGTGTGTGGAACAATATGGCAAGTTCTGTGGTCTCCTGCTCCAGTGGGAGGCTGTGCCCCGGGGGTCTGGAAAAGGGGAATTCTGTCATCCCAAGGGTATGTTCTCTTACATGCAAAACAACAATAGGCAGGTTCAGTCAAGGGCAAGTTTGACCTTCATGAAGGAAACCACTGGCCTAACACATGACTCCCTGCTGTGATCCTCTTTTAGTTAAGAATTTGTGTGTTCAGACCACCCTTTGTGGTTACTTTTATAATGGGGTAATGCATTGAATGCATGGTTTAATGACTGTTTCAGCCAGACATCCTGGCCGACCACTCAGGATATTGGAAAAGATATAATCTAAACATGCTCACATTATACATGGCCCAGCCCCATTTCCTTTGGCTTAGTAATAATGTGTATTTGCTGAGTGCTACTTTGGATGGGCTCCTGAGCCAGGCAATATCACACATGTCTGCTCCTTCCAGCAACTGTGGGACTTAATCTGAATTATTACTGTTTAACCAGTGGTGAAACTAAGGCTTGGAGTGATTCAGTTACCTGCCAGGACCATAGAGGAACAGTTGAAACTCAGTCCTGTAGAATGTAAGAAAGCTTAAATTCTAATGCAGCATTGTGATACAATTCTTTAAGGAAAAAAAAGAACAAAAAGAACAAAATCATTCTAAGAGTCATAGTTACTCTAAAGGTTTTTTTTTTTTCTGGTTGTCACTCTATAAAAATCATGTTCACATGGAACAAAGTGCCCTGGATGAAGATGAAGGTGATGAAGATTTTAATGCTAGTTCTGCCCCTAACTACCTACCTCTCTGGCCTTAGAGAAGCCATTGGACGTTTCTGGACCTCTCTCTTGTGACATCTCTCTGAGGTTGTTTTGCCCATCTTTCCAGCTGGAATAAGCTGTGTTGCTTGTTCTCATGCAAATTATGGTAGTGAGACTAAACTTTCTGAAATAAACTCTGGATTGAAAAGTAAATCAAATATTGCATGAAAACAAACAGCAGATGTTATCAGCATTTTCAAAGCAACAGCGTTTCTGAAGTAATGTCATTATATGTTATGCTATTCAGTATGAAGAGCACTCTCTCTCTCTCTTTTTCTTGTGCCCCACATGGTCTATTATCAGGCTTACAGTTTTTTTTCTTTCCAAGGCTGTTTTTGAGTCATTTTAATAACCTGAATCTTTAGAAGTATCCCAGAGTATGACATAATACTTGAATTTGGTATTGTATTTTTATATTCAGAAGATATATTTCTTACAATAATGCAGGTAGTCATTCAAAAGAAAGAAGGTTCTGTTAGGCATTCATATTTATAAGTTATTGTCATTGTAATTCAGGGCACTGTTTAATTTTTTAACTTAGGTGGCTTTGCAGGTGAGTAGGTGGGGGATGTGGTAGGAGGGAGCAAAAAGAGGTCACCCTAAACTTCATCTGAGAGTGAAAACACCCTCTGTCACCTTCCAGTATTTTTCAGAGGGCCGCCATCATGCTTTGGTGCTATAGGCAATTACATGAGTAAGGTAGACTAGGTGGAGGAGAACTTTTTATTTTTTTTATTGGAGTGTTTCAGGTTTTCCCTGCCCGTAGTCTGATGGTGTGTTCCCAGTTACACAGTGGGCCTTGAATGAGCAGCTGGAGGCTGTGCCTCGGTGCCCTCTCTAACACTGTTCTGCTCAGGTCCATTGGCCTTGGTGATTGATAATCTGTTCTGAAAGGACACTGAGTTTGTGATTTCTTTGCTCATGACTTTTTTGTTTAGTCCTCACCCGAGAACATTGGATTTAGGGAGGGAGGGAGGAAGGGAGAGAGGAAGGAAGGGAGAGAAACACTGATGTGAGCGAGAAGTATTGCTTCTCCCCGTACACGCCCAGACTGGAAATCTTATGCACCTGGGCCATAACCTACAACTTAGGTATGTGCCCTGAGCAGGGATTGAACCTGTGACCTCTCCGTCTATAGGATGACACTCCACCCAACTGAGCCACACTGGCCAGGGCTCTCATGACTTTTGTTGAAAAATAGCCTGCCTTTTCTGCCCAACCCTCCTGGGCCTCCTAAAGCTTAGATGTTGCAATATTTCACTGAGTCATTTCCCTATTAGTTGATATTTTGATGTCTTTAGTACTTATGAATGACTCTCAATCCCTCTGGTCTTCTTTGCTAACTCCTTGGCCTTTGGTGTAAGTCAGACACTCTTGCCTGATGCACAGCGTATGGCCAGTGAACTTGGGCTGCAGGTGACATTATGGAGCCTTCACTCCATAAAGTGAAAGCACTTTGCTTGCATTTATCTCATTTTATTCATTATAAACCCCTCCAGGGTTGGGAATACAGGCATACTTATTATTATATAACTCCATTTTGTGTAGAGAAAAATTGAAGCTCAGAAAGGAACATAGGTTGCCAAATGTCGCACAGCTGGTGTTATAGAGAGGAGAGCTGGAATTTCCCTTCATATCTCTGATTGTGAAGGGTCTGAGATAGAACAGTTCTTCTCCAACATCAAGAATGTCAGAATCCCCTGGAGGGGTTGCTAAAAGCTTCCTGGGCCCTAGCTCTGGTTTCTGAATCAGCAGCTCTCGGGAGGGGACTTGGAAATGTGCATTTCTAGCAGGCCCTAGGACCACACTGAGAACCACTGGTGTGGTGTACAGAAGTGGGTTTCTAGAGTCAGCCTGCCTGGCTTCAAACACTGGCTCCATTACTAAGAACAAGAACCAGGGAAAACCACTTGGTCTCTGAGTTACTTATTGCACATCTATACCTGCTTCATAGAGTTGCAGTGTGGATTACATGAGATAAAGCATTTCAAATGCCTGGAATCTAAAAATAACTCTATAAAGTGATTCCTATTGTTATCGTTCTTACTAAATTACACTGCCAGGGCTCTGCTAGTCTTTCTCGTGTTTGGAGACTTCATCTATTCTATTCTTGAAGTCCCATTATTTGCTTATCACACCCACATTGTTTTCTATCATACTCTATCATACTTTCCCTCCTTCTTCAACAACTACTGCCCTAACTCACTTCTCTCTCCTTCTAGCCCAAAGTGCGGTGTTTAGAAGCTTCCACATCCACATGGATAGATAAAATGTCCAACCCTCTAGCTTTGCAATTTCTTTTCCTCAACTTTATCTCTAATTATTCTCTGCCCCATCTGCCTTCTGGCACAGGAGATGCAGCATAATCATTGGCTTCAGAACTCTCCTAGAATGAGCTCCTTGAAGATGGGAGCTGTGCGCAATAAATCTTTGACCCTTTCTCTGCAGTGCCTCCCACGGAACTAATATCTGGTGAGTGAATAACTGAGCGAGGGAGCTGGAAGGCAGGAGGTCTGAAGGAGCTTCGACACTTGGGAGGAAGGTTTCCCCATATGGATTTTGATGCCTCAGTGAGAAGTTTGAATCAGACTTTACAAATTTTAAATGCCTGCCTTTTCTGTTACGTCTACACATTCCCCAGGTCAAATGACTTCCTATTCAGCAATATGATAACAATGCTGATAACTGAAGGCTCTCTGCATGCTTTATTTAGCTAATTTTACTATAAGGGTCTCCTTTCCAGTGTACCTGATGCTGAATGGAATGCAGGCTGTACTAGTGTACACTGTGGGCACTTTTCTTTTCCCAAATCTCCATGACAATTCCAAAAGCTATTATGTTTGTCCCAGGCTGACAGCCTTGGAGACATTATTATGCTCTGGGAAAGGGTTGCTCCTTTTTTAAAAAAAAAATTGTTTAGAGGAAGTCCTAGGTGTACTCTGACAAGAGTGTGTCTCTAGTGGGGATATACTCTGATACAGTTACGGAGGAGAGAACAGTTTCTCACTGGGTTCCAGCGTGGGGTTATCTTGCATCCCAGGTCAAAATAGGACACGGTGTTAAATTAAGAAAGAAAGCCTTGCATGCAGGATGATCTAACACCCCATCCTGGATCAGTGTAGCTGTGGAAAACTAGTGGCTTTTTATTTGTATTATTTTTAACTTCTTTACTCTCCTCTAAAAATTATTTTGTTGAATTTATTGGGGTGACATTGCATGTTTTTTTCCTGATGACAAAAGTATCAGGTTTATGATAAAAGATATAAAATTTTAATGAAGAATGTAGCAAAGCTAGAACTTTGGGATAGATCCTACTAGTCTTTTATTCTTTCTCCCTCCCTCCCTTCTCTGGTCCTCCTCTCTCACCCCCTCCCCTCCCTCTCTCTCTGTCTCACCATTTTCAAACAAAATTAAGTAGTAATAGAATATACACACTTTTCTCACCTGCCAACCCAAAGTATTTTATAAATATTTTTTCAAGAATATAACCTTTATTGGCTACATGGTATTCAGTTGGGTGGATATAACACATTTTTTAAGACAATCTCAATTTTTTATTTATATCCCCCCCCCAAATCATTGGAATTATAATAAATTCTGTATTGTACTTCCATCCCTACACATAAATTTTGTGTACATTTACAATGACCTCAGTAGAAACACCACATAAAAGTGGAGTTTTACTGGATCATAGGGCATGAGCAAGTTTGCCATTCCATAAATTTCAAACACATTTTTTTTTTTTTTAAGATTTTATTTATTTATTTTTAGAGAGGGAAGGGAGGGGGGGAGAGAGAGAGGGAGAGAGAGAGAGAGAGAGAAAGAAAGAGAGAGGAACATCAATGTGTGGTTGCTGGGGGTTCTGGCTTGCAACCCAGGAATGTACCCTGGCTGGGAATCGAACCTGGGACACTTTGGTTCCCAGCCCGTGCTCAATCCACTGAGCTACGCCAGCCAGGGCTCAAACACATTTTTTAACACAAACCATTTTAATACTTATGATTTGATTGACTGATAGAGACATAGAAAACCTCATTGAGCCAAGGTCCATGAAAGAAACAGACCTGGCTGTTAAAAATATGATGCCATCAATCCTGCTTCTCTCCAGCATAAGAAATACAAAAGGCTAGCCCTGGCTGGCGTAGCTCAGTGGATTGAGCATGGGCTGCAAACCAGGCACCGCAGGTTCGATTCCCAGTCAGGGCACATGCCTGGGTTGCAGGCCATGGCCCCCAGCAACTACACATTGATGTTTCTCTCTCTTTCTCTCTCTCTCTCCCCACTTCCCTCTCTAAAAATAAATAAATAAAATCTTTAAAAAAAAGAACAACTATGCAAACAATGATTAAGGATTTTTTTTTAAAAAGAAATACATCAGGCTAATAAACTTCAAACACAAATTTTCTCAAACCTCAGTGAACTGGTAATCCCTATTTCGTGCATATTTCAGAGAACACAGAAAGAAAAAAATCTACCACACTCATTTTATAAACAAGTATTACTTTGATACTCAAACCACGTGCTGACCATAACAGAAAAGAATATAGACCGACTTTACTTAGAATCATAAATGAATAATTCCTAAATAAAATAGAAGCATATAAAATCCAGTATTTATTTATTTATTTATTTATTTATTTAATTTTTATTGAATTTATTGGTATGGCACTTGTTAATAAAATTATAAAGGGTTCAGATAAAGTTATTAGGTTTCAGGTTTCATCACAAATAAAATAATTTATCTTGAGGATGAAGGATCGATCTGTTTCCATCTGTGTATCAATATATTCATGTCTGAAAGAGGTTAAAAGAGAAAAATGTTCATGTTGTCTCAGTAAAACGCAGTATCCTGCGGACCCTGGTCTGGATTTACTGGAAAGCAGAGCCTGGGGCACCAGGCTCACACCCACACTTTGTGAGGGACAAAGCTCAGTGGTGAGTGAGGAAAACAGGTACACGGCAGGCAAGGGAAGATGGAAGCAGTTGTGTTCCTGTACTTGCCACAACTTCTAGACCCGTTGCAAAGGCATTCAGTCATAGTCTCGCAGCTCGTGGGAACTTCTCCAGGAGGTTTGCGAGAGGAGGCTTCCACAAAGCAGTTCAGAGAGGGACAAATGGAGGGAAAATTTATCAGATCTGTTCCCTCCTAACTCTTGTTTCCCTTCGCTCAGGGTTCATCCGGCAGAGACCTAATACACAGCTGACAACATAGCGACTGCTAAAGAAACCCAATCCTAAGCCCCACTGTGTGGCATTTATTTCATCCCACTCCAGAAGCCCAGGGAGCTTGGGAGCAGGATGGAGGACCAACCAAGGGAGGAAAGGAGGCAGCTGAGGGACACATGGGGGGCACACACACGTGAAAGAAAACAAAACTTGATATATGCAGGTCAATTCTGACAAAGCATTGGCTGGGATGTAACATACGCAATTTAATTTAGAAAAAACAGTGGATATGATGTAACACTTAGGATAAAAAAATACATAAACCAAAAAACCTCGTAACTGAAAAAAATGCAATTATATCACGTGATTCAAAATGTCTATCTAAAAGCTATGGCAAATTTTCAAGATTGGTTTGGTATTCAGGAGACTTTGACTCTTCACGTGAACTTGATCAATGCTATGGAATATTGCATTGGAATGTTATTCAACCAGAAAAGAAGGAAATCCTGCCACTACAATATGGTGTAGGCACAAAAAGAAAACATAGATGAGTGGGATAGAATTGAGAGTCCAGACATACACCTGTAAATTTGTGGCCAATTGATTTTTTTTACAAGGTTGCCAAGATCTTTCAACGGGAAAAAATAATTTTTTCAACAAATGGCATTTGGGACAACTAAATACCAATATGCTGAGAGAATGAAGTTGGATCCCTACCTCACATAATATGAGAGGTACAAAGTGCCCGCTTGCCAAGAAAGAGAATTATCTCCTGGAGAGTGGGCCCTTCTTAATACAGGCTTCCCCTGCTAGGTGAGTGTTCCATGAACCCATCTGTATCAGTGTACCAGCTGGCATTGTTTTGACGCTGAGTTTGGCTTCAGTGAAATTTTTTGAAGACTCTTTCAATGCATTCACCCATTTCATGATGGGTGATTTACAAGTGCATCTGCCCACATTGCACTGAGTGTTCAGCAGCTTTCAGCCAAAAACGGCATAACCCCTGTGCCCTACCCTCCCTATTCACCCAATCTTGCCCTGAGTGACTATTTTTTTGTTTCCCTGGATGAAAAAGTCCTCAAAGGTAAACTTTTTGCCATTGTGGAAGAGGTAAAACAAAAAACAGCAGAAGCACTACACGACATCAAAACAGATGAGTTTAAAAACTCTTTTGAGCAGTGGGAAAAAAAGTCTTAATAGGTGTATTGCATAAAATAAAGAGTACTTTGAAGGTGACTGAAGTTTAAACATGTAAGAGTAAATATATACTTTTTTATAAATTCTATTTTGAGGGGGTCTCCCCTTATATACAAATTAACTCAAAAGGGATCAAAGACCTAATTATAAGAGGCTAAAACTATACACCTCTTAGGAAATGTCTTGGAACAGATAGAGGTGATGGTTTTACAACAATGTGAAGATAGGATATGAGAGTGAATTTTCTTTAAAATGTTTAATTCTATGCAATGTGAGTTGAACCCTAAGAAATTATTTTTAAAAGTATTATGACCAACCACCAGAGCTTCGAGTAGATCTGTGATGGCTATGGACTGTGTCTATCTGAAAACAGCAAAAGTGGCTCAGCTGTGCAGGCTGCTTGACCTCCCCGTCAGCAGTGCCCTGCGGACTTTCATGGGCATTGCTCCTTATCTCCTTGGTGCCCTCACTGAGCCCTCTCAGCATCTTAATGGTGGGTCACGTTCACTCCCTGTGTGTCAGTTTTGGTCCTCCACGAAGGAGATGCCAAGATGGAATCAGACATGAAAGACATTTGAGGAAAAAAACTGCAAAGAATCAACAGGGAGAGAACAACTTAGGTGGGAAGGACTTTCAGATTGAGTACAAGTCTGAGGACTAGGAAAGGGCAGCAAGGAGGTGGGAGGACTGGATAAGAAAAACTTCAGACTTCAGTGCAGCTCTGAGAAAATCTCAGCTGGGCAGTATGGACTCCCAGAGCACAGATTGCCCATCAGAGAGTCTGCTTTGGGCTAGAATGACCCATCTTCTCCTCCCCTCCCCTCCCCTTCCCTCCCGTCCCCTCCCCTCCCCTCCCCACCTTCTTTCTCTCCACTCTCTTTTTGGAATCATTCTCAGTCATTGTCTGGGGGCAGCCCTGGGAGGGTGTGGCCTCAGTGATGGATGCTGCTGTGGATTCCAAGGATGGGCAGCTGGAGGATGTCCAGCGACCCTCCTTGGAGCAGGTTCTCTTGAAGGAAGATCTGAGCAATACCTCCTTGGTCACCACAGTGTGATACTGGACAAGTCCCATAATCTTTCTGAACCTCATTTGCAAAGTGCACTCAGTATCATCTTCATCACCAGGTTTTAGAAAGACCAAGATGGCTTTAAGTAAAAGCACTTGGCATTATATCTGGAAAGGATGTAAGGGACTGACCATTGTTCTTTTTCCCATCATCCATATGAGTAAACTGGCTCAGAGAGAGAAAAATGAACAGTTTTTCTCAAAGGTTTCATGACTTGTGGCAAATGCAATATTAAAACCCAGTCTAACCTCGTAACTACACATATTCCATTTAAGCACATAGTTATCTAAGAATTTATTCCTAGTGTCTGGAACTAGGGAGTGTATGAACACTCTCTGTATTCTATAAGCCGTCTGTGGAGAAACATCTGCCAGCCCTGGGGTGGCACATACATAACTTTTACTTAATTTCCTTGTGTCTTATTTTCCACTGGACATCACAGACAATGGCCAAGCACCTTCTGTCATCATTAGATGCATACTGGAGTTTGGAGCTTTTGGAAGGAGGACAATATTTCGAGCACTGAAATATTCATCTTCAATAAATACTATCATAGGAGGAAAAAATTAAGATGTAAATAGGGAGAGGTAGGCAGGGCAGGAGAGAGCAACAGCTCGGGGTAGGGGGATTGGGACAACTGTAATTGAACAACAATTGAAAAAAGGATGTAAATAGGTTTCTTTTAAGTTTCACGACTTCCACCACACAACCCCACCAAGTTGGCACAGCCAGACCAAAAACGGCTCCCTCCCTCCCACATCCTCTGCAGAGAGACGGATGGAGGGCAGCTGCTCCTGGTCTGGGGCTTTGGGGTCATGGGATGCGGCTCGCTGGGGGCAAGTTGAGCTCTGGCCCTTTCATTTCCCTTGCTGCTGCCACCATTGTGGAGAGTGAAATTCTAACAATACTGATAGCCAGGAGCAACCTGCAGCCAGGGGTCAGGGAGGACGCACAGAACCCCCTGTGGTCTCCCAGCCGTTTGTCTCACTTCTTACTTATGCCTCTTCAGATGTTGCTCAAGAGCCATGCCTCCTTCCCTCAAACTGCTGGCTTCCTGAAGTCGTTTGTCAGCTTCCACCGCAGAAGGGATGACACCAGAGGGTCTCCTCTGGGCCTTCCCTGCACAGATTGTTTTCTGGAGATAAACATTTGATTCCCGGTTAACCTTATAATAAGTAAATCTAGTGTTAGACCTGGGGTTCAGTTTGACAAACATTTTTTAGTGTTGACCATGGCTAGGTGCTAGAAATTTTGAGTTGAAAAGAGAGTTTCTGTCTTCAAAGAGAGAGACATAGATGCAAATCAGTTCCAATCCCTTGTAATAAATATGGTGGTGGAGTTAAGTTACGCATGTGGTGGAGTGACAACAGAGAGGGTAATGGCTTGGGGCATATGTGATGGGGTGCTTGGGTGCATCGGGGAAGGCTGCCAGGAGGAGGTGCTGCCCAAAGGGGACATCCAAAACTAACTATGGATTTATCAAGTGGATGATAGAGATTAGCATCACAGGCAGAAGGAAAAGCTTCTGCAAAGGTGTCATGTGTTTGATGGGGCCGAGGCATTGCTAGAGAGTAGAGTACAAAGAAGGATTTAGTAGGAAATGAAGCAGAAACCAGAGGTTTGGACCAGAACAAGAACTGGTTTTGTAGATCATACTGAGCGATTTAGACTTACAGGAGTCAGTGACAGGAAGCTGGTGAGGGTAGTAAGTGGGGGGGGGGGGGGGCATGTGTGGTCACTCTTGTGTTTTCAGAGGAATCCTGTGCTTCCTCTGAAAGGGGAAGAAGCGTGTACTGGGGGAGGCTGGACCAGGCTGGAAGATCAGTCAGGGGGCTGATAGAACAGTCCAGGTGAGAAAAGGCGGAGATTGGAATTGATGCAAATTGCAGTGGCAGTGGAGAGAGGGGATAAACAAGAGAAGGCCCTTGGATAAGAAATAGTAACAGTAATAGCAATATAAATTGTTATTGTTGTAGTAACATTATTCGAGTCTTCATAATGTACCGGGCCCTGTGATCGATAACCACCCTTCCTGTTTACGACAATCCTATGAGGTGTTAAAGGGTTACAATCTCTCATCCAAGATTCTAAAATTCCTAAACCCCTGAAGACAAAACAGTTTTCTAAGTTTTTTGTTTGCGGTAAAACTTGGCTGGATTTTTTAATTCCCTTGGTGGGAAGATCTGACCTGAGTTGCCAGGAGGCTGCTTAAAGGTTTCATTTATGTCGCCTAGTGTGGATATCCTGCTGCAGGAATGAATAGAAATGTGTTTGATGACAGCGCGCTGCCCCAAACCCTTCTGGGGATTTTACCAAATATACAATAGATGATGTAATTCCCTTGGTGGGTGTTACAGATGATACTTTGTATCCACTTTATTGCCTTTGTAAATGTCAAAGCTTCGCAATTTCCATAACACATTTGACCCCAAGGGTTTCAGATAAGGGATTGTGGGCCTGTAGTCACCATTCATAGCTGTGGAAACAAAGGCACAGAGAGGTTGAAGTAACTTTTTCAAATGTACCCAGCTCTTTTGGACTCCAGAGCCTGCACTTGAACCCTGTTTCTGTGTTGTCTCCATTGGTTAGCAGAAAGAAAACTTAGAGATCACTTTACAGATGAGGCAACTGATGTTTCTACCTGTGAGAGATAATACCTTCATAGGCATTAGAAGAGCGGAAGTGTTTCCTTTCCAAAGTTACTCACATGAATCCTTTGGCCAGAAAAAAGACTCCAGGCTGATGGAGTAGGTTTCCTGGGGATGAGGGTAGGGGGTGGGGGAGACAGAGATGTAGGTCCGTAGCCAGTTCAGGAGGATTCCTCCAGTGGAGATGAAAGACCACAGCTGCTTACCACCATGGGGCTCCAGATGGAAAGAATTGGGATGAGATTTTGCTCTTCAGTTTTTGACTCACAGAAATAAAATGATGGTGCCCACGTATGTGCATGCATGAGCACATGTGGGCACCATCATTTTGTACACACGTACCGGAAGGAACTCCATTGAAGTGTTAACAGTGGTAAACTTTGGGTTGGCAAGGTTATGGACGATTTTGGTTTTGATTCTTAAAGCTTTACAGATTTTTTTCAAAATTTATCACATTTAACTTTTTATAATTAGGAAATGTGCTTTTAACATTTTTTTTGTTACAGATGACATTATTTTGAGGAGAGAGAATGCAGTAAGTGCCTTGTAAATAAGGCATTCAGTGAGTATTTCTCATGTTCGATTGGTAGACAAGTTTCTTGTCCCACTTGGCAGTGGCCATGAATACTGGAAACTTGAAAAGTAGAATTTTTGTTAATTATTTGGAATCATGTCATGTTTTCCAAAATATTTTTCAGTTTTTAAAAGCTATGTTGGTCCACTTTATTGCAATAACAAATTTTAAAAGGAATAAAAAGATTTTCAAGTCATAATGAATTATTTGCTCAAAATGAAGCAATACTTAGTTTAATAAGCATTCCAGTACCATTAGAGAATGTAGGCAGTCTTTTGAAGCTTATACTAGGTTTTAACAAGAGAAAAATGTCTCTTCTGTGAAACAAGGTATAATTATGTCATTTTATATGTATTAGAAGTAAACAATCACATGTCTCTATGCCACAGGAGGCAAATTTTTATTGAGCACCTGATTTTGTACTAAGAGGATGGGGGACTGACTCTAAGAAGTGGTAGGCCTGATCTTGGGTTTTAAAGTACCTATCTTCTAAACGAGAAGTTTTAACCTTCTCTAACCTTTCACCATGTCACCCTTCTATATAATATTTTGCCTTAAAGGAACAGTAAATTGCATCAGATATACTGCATGATTTTTTCAAAACTAACTTCTGTTTGGGCCTTAGTCTTCTCAGTAGTCAGGGATAAGAAGACATATATTTCGCAGAAGTGTGACTGGTTGTGTGCTACTAAAATGTTTGACAAACAGCCTTCAAAAAGAAAAAAGAAGAGTAACGCTCTGACTGGCAGTGTTTCCTAATTCCTGAGCTGTAAGGAGTCCTACCAGGGCTGACTTCGTGCTACCATGGTAACATCAGAACACCATTATATAGTATTTCCTCCCTTACTCTACATTTATATTTAATAAATATAAATAACGTTAAGAGCATAGATAACAGTAAAATGTAGTCAAACAATTAGGAAGTGATGTGTTTTGAGTGTTTATTACCATTGTTTTAAATATAATTGAATTTTAAATTTACATAGTTTGATTTTTAATAATGCTGTGTTTCACAACAAGCTTGCAAAATTCCTGAAAATTTAACAGTTGGTTCTTGGAGCCCGTGCAAGCCAGCTCCAGCACACCACTCATAGGTGTTGTGAACATTAAAAGGAAATGGTTAATTTTAAAACTGCCTAATACTGACTTAGAACATCATACGTCCTCCATAAATCCTAGTTTTCTCCTCTCTTTGTGTTTCATTAAGCTCCATCCTCCTCCTCGGAGCCCACGACAGCTCCAGTGTGATGCATTATCCAGAGCATTCAGGTAAACTTAGTGAGCAGGATTCCCTTACTCTCGGTCAGTTTCTGAGAAGGGTCAGCTTGACAGTGAGGAGAAAAGACAGACGTTGCCATCTTCATCTCTGCTGGGAAGCATTTGTTCCTGTGCACAAAATCTGCTCACCTGAGATTCCCTGCCTTCTTTTCCCACGGATCAATGGTTCTTTATTTTTCCCCCATCCTTGATCTGACCATTGTCTAGATATACCATTAACCTATTTAACCAATTCTATATTTTTCAACTTTTAGATTGTGTGCAAAATTTAGCTATTTCAAATAATGCTGTAGTGAATAATTTTGTGTAGAGGAATGGATGGGTCAAAATGTATATGCCTTTATGGTTTCAAACAGTATTGCTAAGGCTCCCAGTATAAGCTGTGTACTGATTTGCATTAGTGGTGTATGAATGCACCCATTTCCTCAGGGCATTGACCATAGAATATACTGGCAACCTTTTATCTTTGCTTTGGCAATTTGATGTATACTTTTGTGTAGTTTATTTACTACTATGCTGAACAGTAGTTGTGATGATGGATATCTCTGACCTTAGTTAGATGCCCCTTGAGTTTGCCCATTAAACCTAATGCTGTCTTTTGAGATTTTTTTAATGTTAGGTATCTATATACTAGTATTCTGTGATGCTTTATCATGTTTTTTAACAAACATTTATTTTTTCCTTTTTTTACAAGTGATATTTGGGAAGATCTGTTTTTTATTTTAATATTGTCTTGATAATTATAAATTTATGTAACACGCTTAGTGCATTTCCTGCATTCCCTCCTTTTTTCCTTCTTTCTTTCCTTCCTTCCTTCCATCCTTCCTTGATTCCACACATAAGTGATATCAGGCAATATTTACCTTTCTTTGTCCTGCTGACTTCACTTAGCATAATGCTGTCCAGTTTTATCTATGTTGTTGCAAGTGGCAGGATTTTCTTTTTTAAGGCTGAATAATATTCCATATGAATATATATGTGTATATATGTATCCATGTCTATACATACACACATACATAAAAAATATATATATATATAAAATTTTCTTTATCCATTTCTTGGCTATTGTGAGTAATTCTGCAATGAATATGGGAGTACAGATATTTGTTGGGATAGTGATTTCATTTCCTTTGGATATATCTCCAGAAGTAGGATTGCTGGGTCATACGTTAGTTCTATTTTTACTCCATACAGTTTTCCACGGCGGCTTTGCAGTTTTCATTCCCACCAGCAGTGCCGAGGGGTCCCTTTGTTCCATGGCATTTGCCTCCTGTCTTTTGACAGAAGACCTCTTAGCAGGTGTGAGGTGATTATCTCCCTGTTTTTGATTTGCGTTTTCCTGGTGATTAGTGATATTGAGCACCTTTTCATGTACCTGTTATCTATTTGTATGCCTTCTTTGATAAAATGTCTATCCAGGTCCTTTGCCCATTTAAAAAAATTGGATTGTTTGGGTATTTTTTTTTTGCTATTGAGTTGTATGAGTTGTATATTAGCTCCTTATTGGATATGTGGTTTGCAAGTATTTTTATACCATTCCACACATTGCTTTTCATTTTGTTGATAATTTCCTGAACTGTACACTGGCTGTTTCAGCCTTAAGTCATTTCTAGGTTTCCTTAATGCCTAAAGGGAAATTTCATACCCCTGCAGCAGTCCATCCCTCCTATTTACAGACCCTGAGCATTGTCCTTTCCCTCCAATAAACCACTTCCAGTTGGTATTTGCTAGAATTCTCCAACCAACACACTTCTCTAAATATTTTACTTCTGATGCAAACATTCCATTCTCCATTTTGCCTAGGTTGAGATCTGGTTGAACCTCTAAGATACCACTTTCGCTGTAGCCTCCTCAAGCAGAGTGTATTTTTCAAAGCCACATTACTGAGCCATGCCATCTTCTCCCCTAACCGCCTGGTCACACCACTTCACACCTGGCTCCCTGCCTTCTGCTGTCAACCTAAAAAAGTTGACATCTACTGTGAACATCCCCCAAAGGACTCAGGCCTCCCCTTTCCTTGATTCCTTTCTGTCTCCAGTGATCTTTTGCTTGCCTGTACTGCCCTTTTCCAGTCTTTCATGCTGTTGACTTTTGTCGTGATACAAAGTGCCCCACTTCCAATATTGCTAATTCAGCCATCTGGCTTTTCAGTTCATGTGCTCCATTATCTCTATACAATGATTCTGAGACCCCATCCAGATGCTCAAGCTATTGATTCCTTTCATTTCTATGTTAGCTGCTTCCTGTTGTATTTTGTCCTATCCAGATTATATTCTACTGGCCTTCATTTTACTCTCTCTCTCTCTTGCAAATAACCTCATCTTTCTTGCTCTCCTCTCTGTCTTTGTAACTGCCTGACCTTCGCCCAACTGAGTGGAACTGAGTGCCCACATCCAAAGGGTTGTATTTTCCATCTCCTTCATTCTCCTTAAATCCTTAAACTGCCTCCCCCCAAACTTCATCAAGTGATGTCTTTCTGTTCGAAGAAAAAAGAGAAGCCATCAAGTGGGAACTTTCCCTCCTCCCACCATCATAGCCACAGACTTACCTGCATTTCCTTCCTTCTTGTTCAGTGGGAGAAGCATCCTTCATCTAATCAGAAGCTGGTGCTTCCGCAGATACTCCAGACACTCTCCCTTATCATCTTCACGAGCCTTACCGTACCAGGTATTCCCTCAAGCCCCTGCAGCTTTAATCTCTGCACTTTCACTGGATTCTTTGTAGCAGCCTGCATCCACATAATGGTCAACCTCAGCTTTAAAATACTTTTCTTGACACTGCATCTCTCCATGGCATTTTATAACAAACTTCCTGAAGAAGCTCTGTACACATGCCACTTCCATTTCGTTACTTCCCATTCATGTTTTCATTCATCTCAATCTAGATTCTGTGCCTGTTTTTCTCCATAAAGTGCTCTTGTTAGAGTCAGTATGTTCTTCCTAAATTCCAATGACCACCTTTAAGTCCTTATCTTTAGTGTCTTCACAGCTGCGTTTAACATAGTTCTATTAAAACAGAACTCTTTATCTCCATCTCTGGTCCTATATTTCTTCCTCTCCCAGTGTCTCCCTTCTCAGTTGGTCATGGCAAATATAGGCCATATCATTTTTTCATCTTCCTCATTTTCTATTCACATATCCCTCTCCTCCCACCCCCCAAGACACTTATCAAATCTGCCCATTGCCCCCTTCTCCTCTGCTACCGCTTCAGTCCAAGCTTTCATCTTCTCACTGCATGGCTGTAATGACCACCTAATAGTCCTTCTCACTTTTATTCTTACTCTACCCAATTCCCTCTTTACACTGCTCCAGAGTGATTCTTCATGAATCTACATATGTCATGCCACTCACTACTATAATTAAAATCCAAAATCTTCAATGTGGTCTACAAGGTGTGATCTGATCTTTGACTTTCTCTTAATTCTCATTTTCCTCCTCTTCTCAGTGCCTCAGCCACAGTGACCAACTTCAAATACAGGCAAGTGAGGAGACTTCGCATATACTGAATGTTCTTCCATCCACTCTTTACGTGGCTGACTCCTACTCACTTCCCAGGTTCAACTTAAATGTCCCTTCCTCAGAAAATCCTGGTCTGACCCCCATAGTTACCCCTCTTATAACATCTCATCACACTTTTTACCCTTTCTTCGTGGCCTTTATTCATTTGCATAGGAATATATTTGTATACTTACTTGTTAAATGTCCATCTCTTCCATGAGGAAGGGGTCCAGGTTAGTCTTGTTTTTCACTTAAATACCAGCATTTCTTGCAGAACATGACACAGACTATAACTCAGTAGATAGTTGCTTACTGGGTGACTGAGAGGGGACTCAAGCTTGGCCTTGCTTTGACGCAGAGGTATTTAGTGGCCTAATCTGTCATGTATCACATAGCCAGGTGCCCTTTCAGGGTTCTGTACTGAGACCTGGGAACTGAATCAGCAGGTTTTATGGTAATGAGGCCTTTCAAATTGTGAGCATGTGTGTGCTTCTGTTTATACTGTGAACCTTAGGCTCCGAGACCTCCAAACCCATTAGCTGCCACGTGAGGTCTCTCTGACATTCACAGCCACATTATCCAGGAAGTCTCTTGAACCTTCCTGTCTTCTCACTACTAGTTAATGGGGAGCATTGCTTTTCACTGTGGGAGCTGCAGCCATATCATGTTGGTGCTCTTTCGTATCACTGTGCCAAACTAGAAGTAGGAAAAAGAAGGAGCATTTTGAAAAGCAATACACTTTGAGATGGAAGAACTAAGGGCATTGTTTTCTCTCTCCCAGATTCATAGAATGTCAGAATGGGAAAGTACTTTACAGCCCTAATGTAAACCTCCATTGAACAGATAGGAAGTTTGAAGCCCAGAGAATTGATTTATCCAAGGTCACACAGTTGTTTGACCTCTGTGTCTACTACACTTTGTATTTATCTTGAAGTTCTTTCTGAATTATAAAAAGCTTGGGGCAAAATGAAGCTTATGGATGAAAGGGGATTGGGACATAGTCTCTGTGGTTAGAGGGAAATACTCAAGTTCTTTATCCCTCAGGGTTGAAGGGAACCTCAAAAGTCAGGTAAACCATAAATGCTGGTTTGTGCCTTATTAACGCTGTTGCCAGGTCCATGGGTATGATGCTTACCATTGAGGAAATTAGGAACAGAGCTTACTCTGATGAATATAGTATCCTTGGCAAAATAGTGTTTTTGACAAAGAAAAGGTTACTATTCTACTTGAAGAGACTTCAGTTTCTCCCTAACCTTTTAATTAAATGGGTCCACCAGTTTCTCCTTCACTGAAATGATTTTCATTCCCTTCCCTGGGACATGTTCCACTCCTCATATGCTAAGAATTTTGTTCAGTGTTGGTTGGATTTCAGAAATATAGCCAAACAATTCTACCAGCCTGAATGGTAGGGCAAGTTTCATTGGCTGTGCTTCATACCATGATTGAGACTGCCCTGAAATTTATGAGGAATGAGTAAGTGTAAGTTGCTTTTGCTAAAATATCAGGTAGTGATATTTCCTGCCTGAAGTATTGGGCCATGCATTGACTGGAAATATTTCTAATCAGCACCCTTAGTTTCCTGTGTGTGAGCTCATTCTTTCTCACCTCGCACAGTTCATCTGCCTCACCTCACCTTGTGGGAGAGGCAAAGGCACAAGATGGGAAGCAGGAAGTTTGAAGGCACCTGTTTCTGAAAAATCCTGTGATTACAGGCATCAGGTTTGAGAACTCTCCACCAGTGACTAAGTTCTTTGCTACCTAAGGGAATCAGGTAACCTGGAGGGTGGCAGCTCTGGTCCGTAGGGTCCTGTATGTGAGGACCCAAAGAGATCTACATGTAATTGGCAGCTTTGAATTTAGTCTGTCCCAACAGAAAGACATAAAGAGTTAATATTCACTGAGCACTTACTGTCTGCCTGGCAGTGTGCTGAGTGATTCCTGGGGCTGTCACGTTGTATGACTCCAGGGAGCACCATTCCCACTGCAGTGGGAATGTAAAACATACCATCAAACGTTGTGTAATGGGGCATCCTTATGTCTATTATAACAGTTACTACAACTGACCGATAAATAACCACACCAATAAATTAAGTCCTTTGGCTTCCAATTAATTTAAAAAAGATAGTAAGCCCCAGCAGGAGATCAGAAGAAGGCATGAGGTCAGGCTATGTATCCCCCTGGCTTCTTCCCTGTAAGGTCATTCTGGGCTGGCTGTGTCTCTGCTCTTCTCAAGACAGTTTTTTCTATATAACTCTATTCCTCTGGGTTCTAGCTTATTCTGTTGTCCCTTTGCTGTATTGGCCGTTGAAGTTTCTCTGTATTGCACTTACCCTAATTTGGATGTGCCATCTATTTCCTGTAGGAACCCTGGCTATTACAGGCTGGATTTCAAGATGAAGTCTATGTGACTAGAAATTTAAGGTCCTTCCCACAATCTCTTGTTAACACCCATTGAAAAATGCTAATACGGTAACACAACCATCTTTGAGTCAAGTGAAGTAACTGGCAAGAAGCTCCAAGGCAGTCCATGTTAGGTGCCTACTTGAAAAATCTCCACAGGACATTGACAATAGCACTTGAAGCCAAGAGGACCTGCCCTGCCTACACATGGTGCTTGAGTGGTTGCTTGAGACACACTAGGATAGTACCTCCTGTAAAGAAGGTCTCTCTGGTCTCAGAAGCTTGTCAGTGCTGTTAATGCAGATTCATTCAATTGGACTAACATTTTGCAACTCCAGAAGTGTTCAATTAAAGATTGAAAAAAAACTTGTAAGGAATAGGAGTATACATCTTGACAGAACAGCTAATTAATTGGAGAGCTTTTTAACAAGATGGCTAGACAGGAGAGAATGGGTCACGGAAAAGGTCAACTTTGATAAGGGAGGGAGAGTGTGCAGAACAGCATGTGGAGCTTTGCCAAGGGGGCAAGTTCATACCAAAGGGGCAAGTTCGTGAGGAAGCCCTGGGAGGCCAAAGGTACCACCCGCTGGAGGAGAGGTGAGGACATGAAGGAGGGGTGAGATATGGGACAAAACTGAAATCTCCACCTACCTGACACGTTTTCTCTCACTTGCCTTGGATAATGTCATTGTAGATCTCAGGTAACACATCTTCATGGCTTAGTTTAATTCTTCCACCTCATTCTAAAAAGTCACTCTAACTTCCTGTTTATTTTCCAGCAAAAGGGAAGTTCAAAGCAGGTGATTACGAGTGGGTTCACAGCCTAGAGGCTGTCTCCATAAAAAAAGATTGCAGAAGCAAGAGGGGTTGGCAAATTATGGAGGATGTGTATCTGTTATTTAGTTGTTTATCCTTTAAGTAGGCCCAGGGTTGGGGTAGCAGCTACCCAGAAACCACTGGGGTCTATATTAGTACCATTTGTGCTCTAACTTCACAGCCATGGTTCCGATCGGAATACCATGGATGGAATGGTAGGAGAGAGTAGGAAGAGCCATGAAAGGGAGGCCAGTGGTTAAGAACAAGCTCTGATGTCAGACTCTGATACTTAGTAACCATGTGACATAAACCAAGTTACAGTACTTGGTTGAACTTCAGTCACATTATCTGTAAGCAGGATAATAATAATATATAATTACATACATACATAAACTTACATACATACAAATGTACCTGACAGGTTTGCTGTGAGAACTGAAGAAGTTAATTTGAGTAGTGTGCTTAGAACAATTCCTGGCACACAGTAAGGGCCCTTTGGCCATTATGGTTATTGTTACTATTAGGCAGTAAGGAAAGGAAGGAGTGCTGTTCACAGTTGGTGAGAGGTTGCCAGAGAACTGACTTGAGCTTGGCTAAAACCGGTCCAGATTATGTAACTCAGAAGCATGTTAAGTGTATATGGAGAAGGAAGAGGGGGATGGGAAATTTTAGCTGACCAACCCCTTAGTAGAAGAAAACAGATAATGCATTGAACAATACACTTAAGGCCAAAGTTGATTTATTGATCAATTCAGTAAGTGTTTATTGAACAATGCCTCCTTGCCAACCATTGAGCTAGGCGCTTTAAAACTCTATGAGGGTAGAGACTTTATCTCTTTTTCTGTTCTCATTTGATACCTGTGCACTGATAAAAGAGTATGTAAAGGAAATCAGAGACCTAGATGATTCCAAAGGTTAATCAAATCTTGGTCTTTACTGTGAATTTCTCATCCCTGGTGACATTAGTGTTTGTAGTAGAGTGATGATATAAGTGCTTTTTATCTGGCACAAATGAATGAACAGTGAGTAAATGCAGCCTTCAACTCGTTGGTATCTTCTGGAACACAGCAAATGTTTTTTTGTGTGTGAAAACATGTTGGGGGCTGGTGGTTGGTGATGAAAAGAGAGGTTGGCAGGATGTATGACATGTAAATCTGGTTAAACTGAAAAATCTGAACCCTCCCAGAAACTGAGATACTTAATGGACGCCAGAAATCAGGGTGACTTCCTTTGCGGCTGTTGCTTGGAAGACTCTCTAGCTCTGCTTTCCCTCGGCTAATCCGAGGATTGGCCCTCTCCACTGGACTGCGTCCAGAGCCTCATTATTCACCATCAATACCAGAAGCCAGGCTTCGATGCTAGTACGGCCAGCTGCTGCTCGTTCCCTTTAATCTTTCCACATCCTGACAGAGGTGTCAGGGAAACAACAGCTTTTCAAATGACAGCTTCCCCTGGCTTGTGCCTGGGAGACCTAATGTTCTTCCATCTGCTCCAGTCTGGCCTAGAGTGAGCGTGGACAGCAGAGCAGTCACTCCAGGATGTTTGCCTTCACAAGTATGGTCAAATGCAGACATGGGACAGGCACAGCTTGGAGACACATGGAGATCACACCTTGGGCACACCCACTAGGACACAGCTTCACATCTTGAGTTGGGCTTTGGCATGCTTGCTGTGGGCATCACTGCCAGGATGCCGTTGCCCTTTCAGACCCCTGTCTGTAACAGACGGGCAACTCCTGTAGTTAAATGGCAAAGGAATACAGGCATTGAGGGTCACTGGCTTGAAAGGCTTGTTCTTTTTAATAGGTTTGGGCTGCCTTCATGATAAAATTCCCTTCGGATTTCACAGCCAAGTAGATTTAAAGCATAAATGACAAAGTTTTTGTTTCAATACCATCCCAATTTACCTGCAAGTAATTTTTTAGAAGAGCAAACATAAATTTTAAATAACTTACATAATTCACTGATATAATAGGTATAATTAATGCATGCCTATTCTAGATTTTGAACATGAATATTATGTAACAACTCATGTCTATAGAGTTTGCTTCATGCTTTGTTACAAAAGTTACATATGCATGTTTATTACCTAGAATTTAGAAAATACTGAATGAACAACACCGAAAATGAAAATCATCTGTGATCCCTGACTCTGCATTAGATTCACATTGTAGTATATTTTCTTCTGGGCTTTGATCCTATGAATACATCTAATATGTTTTTGAGTAATTTTTATATATAAAGCTAAAGAGCACCAACAATGCAAAGAGCAAAGAAAAGGAAATTACTTTTTTTTGCCTGTTTGCAAGCTTGCCCTTGAATGGATGTTCTTGCAAACATAACACAGCTAGCTACCTCTGTCACCTACTTCACAGACAAAGCCAGAAAACCATGGTGGGGAGGTAGGCTGGGGAGTGAGGACAGGCAGAGGAAAATGCGACTCAGTTTAATACCTTGACCAGAGGGTCAGTTATCTTGCTGAATGCCTTTGGAGGGTCATTTTACATAGGGAACATAAAGATGTTTCATTGCTTAATTGATTGATTCATTCACTTATCCATCCATTCAGTAAACATTGATTAAATCCTCATTTTTTTGAACCAGGTATTGTATAGACAATGAGATAAAAACATAAATAGGACACCCCCTTGACCTCAGAGGGCACCCAGTCTGGGGTGGAAACCAGATGAATAACTCAGCAATGCCAATGAGATGCCTTAAGAGTTGTGACAGAGCCACACGAATGTGTGGAAAATAGCACATCAGTTGAATTGGTTGGAGGGAAAGGCACTTGTGGAGATGTGGTGGGAGAAGGGCTCTGTGTGCTGTACTAAGAAGTTTGTCCTTATTCCTAAAAAGCATCTGGGGTCCCTGAAAAATATAGAGAGGGGAGTTAGTAGTTCACGTTTGTCTTTTGGTGAGCATGATTGGAAACAAGCAAGATTTTGACATCAGACAGCTGCACGATCCTTTGAAAAACAAAACAAAACAAAAAAACTAAAAAGCAAATAAGATTCTCAGAGTCTCCGTTATCCTATCTGTAAAATAATAATAACTGTCTATAAGATTTTTGTGAGGTTTTAATGCAAAAGAGAGTGGTTCCCACTAAATTCCTTGTGATTCTAAGTTCCTTGAGCATCCCTATAACCTTTACTTTGAATGCTAAGTCTGATAAATTGCTTGCCTCAATTTCATTTAGCTCTTTTTTCTGGGGATTCCTCCTTTTCTTTTGTTTGGGGATTGTTTCTTTGTCTCCCCATTTTAGCTGTCTCTTTTTGTTTGTTTCCATGTGTTTAGATAGGTCCACTTTGACTCCCTGCCTTTGTGGGGTGGCCTTATGTAGTGGGACTCCTGTGGGGCCCAGTGGTGCAGTCTTCTCGATCTCCTGAGCTGGATGCTCTAGGAACGTCCCTTGTGTGGGTTATGTGAGCTCTCCTGTTGCATTTGGGTCTTGATTTTGTCAGCCTGTACATTAGTGGGATCTCTCCTCCAGCTGACTGACTGAAAGGCTCAACCCCAATCACACCTTGAACATTGTTGTACAGGTGCTGACAGAACAAAACAAAACAACACAAAAAAACATGCAACAAAAACAAACAAAAAAACCACTCCAACAACAGCAGCAAAATCAACAACAAAAGGGCAAAGAATAAGAAAAGAAGAAAAGGAAATAGAACAGTGAAGGAAAAAAAGAATACAAGAAGACCAAAGGAAAGAAAAATGATTATGAGAGAAGAGAAGGAAGAGAAACAGTAAGAATAAGGAATAGAAATAGGAAAACAAAACAAAAAAAATTAAAAGAACAAAAAAAGAGAAAGAATAAAAACTAAGGAAAGAAGAAAACAATAGAGTAAGAAAAGGAAAGAATACAATAAGAGATATGCAACAAAAAGTAGGGAGAAAAAGAAAAAATAATACGAAGGGTACGAAAAAGAAAAAATAATGAAAAAGAGCAAAGGGAAATTTGTGTCAGCAGCATTTAGTGTCAGCCTGCTGCATTCTCCCTTTGGATATGGTTCTGATGTTGTCTGAAGCTGGTGTAAGCCAATGTCAGATGCTGTTCATGTCCAGCTGTTGGCTACCTGTTCAAGGTGCAAAACAATCCACAGTTTGTGGCTGTCTCTTCCAGGCTTGGCTGCACATGGGATGGGCCAAGCTGTGCTGCAAGGCTGGCTTTTACCAGCACACAGGGCCCTGGGGTGGGTCTTAGTCACTGACCAGACTGTTTCTGAGAAGGCTTATGGTGGAATTGGGAGGATGGGACCCCCGGATCTCTTGTGAGGTTGGGGAAGGTGCTGTTTAGACTTCAGTGAAGATGGTGGGTAGGTTTCCCTACCCCAGAGAACATGTCTGAGACTGTCCTGGATTATTTCCCTGCACTCAGGAGGCAGAGCTTCTAGTAGGAAAGTGGGTGGGGTCTCCAGAGCGCAGAGTTCATGTCTGCCAGAAACCAGAAGGGTGTTTCTATGGATCTCCTATGAGGGCAAGCACCAGTACAGTTCCCAGGAAAATGTGTGGAACGGTCGTGCCCTAAAGCCAGTCTCTGATACCCCCTGATCTTGCCTATGTTGCTCTCTCCTCAGCAGGGCTTAAAATGCAAAAGACAAAGAACCAGTAAGAAATGGAGAATGCAATATCTGAAATGAAGAATATATCAGAAGGAATTAAAAACAGGGTAGATGAAACAGAGGATTGCCTCAGAGATTTGGTAGACAAGGTAGAAAACAACACCCATGCAGAGCCTCAGAAGAAGAAAAAAATACTTAAGAAGAACGATAGTTAAAGGGAACTTTGGGACAACATGAAGTATAACAATATCTACACTATAGGGATACCAGAAGGAAAAGAAAGTGAGCAGAGGATAAAAACCTGTTTGAAGAAATAATGACAGAAAATGTCCCTAAGCTGGTGAAGGAAAAAGTCACACAAGTTCTGAGGAAGCACAGAGTCCCAATCAAGATGAACCTAAAGAGATTCATACCAAGATCAATCATAATTAAAATGGCAAAGTTTAAAGATAGAGGATCTTAAAGGCAGCAAGGGAGAAACAGTTACCTACCAGGGAATTCCTATAAGACTGTCAGCTGATGTCTCAACAGGAACACTACAGGCCAGAAGGCCAAAGTCATGAAAAGCAAAGACCTGCAACCAAAACTACTGTATCCAGCATGGCTACCATTTAAAATTAAAGGTAAAGTATGGAGCTTCCCAGACTGAAACAAACAGACAAACAAACAAACAAACAAACAAAAGTTCATTACCACCAAACCAGCATTGCAAGAAATGTTAGTGGGACTGCTTTAAGATGAAGAAACACAGAGAGTGAGTAACATTAAGTATAAAGAAAAAATGGCAACGAATAAGTACCTATCAATAATAACCTTGAGTGTAAATGGCTAAGTGGTCCAATCAAAAGACATAGGGTAGCTGAATGCTTAAAAAAGCATGACCTATACATATGCTGTCTACAAGAGACCCACCTCATAACAAAAGATTTACACAGGCTGAAAGTCAAGGGATGGAAAAAAAATAAATGGAGACAAAAAAAGCTGGGGTAGCAAGCAATACTTATATCTGACAAAATAGACTTCAAAATAAAGACAAAACAAGAGACAAAGAAGGTCACTATGTAATACTAGAGAGATTGATCCAACAAGAGGATATGACGCTTGTAAACATATATGCATCCATTATAGGAGTACCTAAATGTATAAAGAAAATCTCAATGGAGTTTAAAAATGAAATTGAGAGCAATAAAGTCATACGAAGGGATTTTAAGACCCCACTGTTACCAATGGATAGTTCTTCCAGACAAAAAATCAACAAGGAAACAGCGACCTCAAATGTCACACCAGATCCAATGTGTTTAATGGGATATTTACAGAACATTTCATCCCAGAGCAGCAGAGTACAAATTTTTCTCAAGTACACATGGATCATTCATAAAAATAGACCACATGTTAGGACACAAGCCTAGTATTAATACAATTAAGAAAATTGAAATCATATCAAGTATTTTCTCTGATCACAATGGCATAAAATCAGAAATCAACCTGAATAGAAACTCAGAAACATTCCATGTTAAATAGAATGTTATTAAATAATGAATGGGTTAACAGTAAGATCAAGGAAGAAATCAAAAAGTACCTGGAAACATGAAAATGAACACACGACAACCCAAAACCTATGGGACACAGTGAAAGTGGTCCTGAGAGGGAAGGTCATAGCATTACAGGCTGACCTCAAAAGACAGAAAAATCTCAAGTAAACTATCTAACACTATACCTAAAAGAACTAGAAAAACAACGACAAACAGCCCAGAGCAAGTAGAAGGAAGGAAATAATCAGATTAGAGCAGAAATAAATGACACAGAAACTAAGAAAACAATTCAAAACAGTAATGAATCCAGGAGATGGTTTTTTGAAAAGGCACATAAAATTGATGATCCTTAAACTGGACTCATTAAGAAAAAGAGAGATGATCTAAATAAAAAAATCAGAAATAAAAGAGAAGTAACAGCTGATATCACAGAAATACAAAGGATTGTAAGAAAATACCATGAAGAGCTATATGCCAAGAAATTGGACAACCTGGGTGAAATGGGTAAATTTGCAGAAACATATAGTCTCCAAAACTGGGTGAATCAGGAAGAAGGAGAAAACCTGAATAGACTGATAGCAACTAATTAAATCAAAGCAACAATCAAAAAACTCCCAGCAAACAATAGTCCTGAATCAGATGGCTTCACAGGTGAATTTAACCAATCATTAAAAAAAGGAACCAACACTTATCTTTCTCAAACTATTCCAAAAAATTCAAGAGGAGAGGAGACTTCTAAGCTCTTTTTATGAGACCAGTATTATCCTAATTCTAAAGCCAAGTAAAGATACAACAAAGAAAGAAAATGATAGGCTCATATCTCTGATTAACATAGATGCTAAAATCCTCAGCAAAATATAGCAAACCAGGTCCAGCCATACATTAAAAAAGATCATACACCAAGATCATGTGGGATTTATCCTGGGGTACAAGGTTGGTACAATATTTGCAAATCAATAAGTATGATACTGTTTATGTGATATATCACATAAAAATGAAAAATAAAAATTACATGATCATATGAATAGGTGCAGAAAAAACATTTGATAAAATGTAGCACCCATTTATGATTAAAAAAAAACCTCTCAGCAAAATGGGAATAGAGGGGTCATACCTCAACAAAATAAAGGCCATATATGAAAAACCTAAGCCAACATCATAATTAATGGGCAAAAACTAAAAGCATTTCTCTTAAGATCAGGAACGAGACAGGGATATCTGCTTTCATTACTCTTATTCATCATAGTATTGGAATTCCAAGCCACAGTGACCAGATAAGAAGAAGAAACAAAAGGCATCCAAATTGGAAAAGAAGAAGTAAAACTGTCATTATTTGCAGATAACATGATAGTGTACATAGAAAACCCTATAGGTGCCACCAGAAAACTACTAGACCTAATAAATGAATTTGGCAAAGTAGCAGGATACAAAATCAATACTCAGAAATTCATGGTATTTTTATATACCAATACTGAACTATCAGAAAGAGAGACTTAAAAATCCCATTTACTATTGCAACAACAAAATAAGGTATCTAGAAATAAATTTAACCAAAAAGGTAAAAGACCTGTACTCCAAAAACTATAGCACACTGAAGAAAGAAATTGAGGAAGATACAAATAAGTGGAAGCATATACCATGTTCATGGACTGGAAGAATTAACATCATTAAAATGTCCATACTACCCAAAGCAACCTGTAGATTCAATGCAATTCCTATTAGAACACCAATGGCATATTTTACAGATGTAGAACAATATTCCAAAAATTTATATGGAACCAAAAAGACTACAAAAAGCCTCAGCAATCTTGAGAAAAAAGAACAAAGTTGGAGGGACCACTATATCTGATATCAAACTGTACTATGAGGCCACTGTAATCAAAACAGCCCAGTACTGGCATGAGAACAGACACAGAGATCAGTGGAACTGAACAGAGAGAGCCCAGAAATAAACCCATGTCTGTATGGTCAACATTCAACAAAAGAGGCAAGAGCATACACTGAAGTCAGTCTCCTCAACAAATGGTGTTGGGAAAACTGTACTGGTACACGCAAAAAAATAAAAAAAATAAAAACCTGACCTAGACCAACTTACACCATATACCAGAATAAACTCAAAATGTATAAAGGACTTAACTATAAGTTGTGATACCACAAAAATCCTAGGGGAAAATAGGAAGTAAAATTTTGGATATCTCAAGTAGCAGTATTTTCGCCTATATATCTCCTAGGGCACAGGTGGCAAACACAAGTCCAAATCCAGCCCTTGACCTTGTTTTATATGGCCTGGCACCTTGTTTCTACTTAGTGGCAGCACTCAGCTCTTGCCTAACTGTTAAGGAGTAGTTACATTTATACAGTCCTAAAATTACATTCAGCCCTTTGAAAACAGCTGCAAGGCTGATGTGACCCCCGGTGAAAATGAGTTTGACACCCCTGTCGTAGGGCAAGGGAAACAAAGGAAAAGTAAACAAATGAGACGACAAAAACTTACTGAAATTCAAAAACTTATGCACAGCTGAAAAAACCCATCAAAATGAAAAGGGAACTGACTATATGGGAGAATATATTTACCAATCATACTTTGGACAAGGGTTCAATCTCCAAAATATATAAAGAACTTATATGACTCAACGCCAGGAAGATAAACAATCTAATTAAAAAGTGGGCAAAGGACCTGAACAGATATTTCTCCAGGGAGGACATACAAGTTGCCTGTAGACATATGGAAGAATGCTCAGCATCACTAGCTATCAGAGAGGTGCAAATTAAAACCACAATGAGATATCATCCCACAGCTGCCAAAATGGTTATCATTAATAAATCAACAAACAACAAGTGCTGGGGAGGATATGGAGAAAAGGGAACCCTGGTACACTGTTGGTGGGAATGCAGACTGGTATAGCCACTGTGGAAAACAGTATGGTGTTTCCTCAAAAAATTAAAAATGGAACTACCTTTTGACCCAGCAATGCCACTTCTGGAAATGTATCCTAAAAATTCTGAAACAGCAATTGAAAAGAATATATGCACCCCTATGTTCATAGCAGCATTATTTGCAAAAGCCAAGATTTGGACACAGACTAAGTGCCCATCAGTAGATGAGTGGGTAAAAAAAGCTGTGGTACATTTACACAGTGGAATACCATGCAGCAATAAAAAGAAGTGATTTCTACCTTTTGCAACAGTATGGATGAAACTAGAAACTATTATGCTCCGTCAAATAATCCAGTTAGTGAAAGACAAACACTATATGATCTCACTCACAAAATGGAATCTAATGAACAAAATAAACTGAAGAGCAAAATAGAATCAGAGACATAGAAACATGAAGAAGACTGACAGCTGTAAGAGGGGAGTGAGAAGGTGGGGACTGCTTGAAAGAAGGTGAAGAGATTAGTCAAAGAACGTGTATGCATGATTCATGGACATGGACAAGGACATGGACAACAGTGTGGGGATTGTCTGATGGAGGGAGGGGGCTGGGTGGACGTGCAAAGGGGAAAATTTGGAACAACTGTAATAGCATAAACGATAAGATATTTTTAAAAAAGAAAACACAAAATAAAGGTGCGAGGCAAAAATCACTGGAAACAGATGAATGTTCAGTAAATCACACTAGCTATTGTTAGTTGCAAGGCACACAAATTCCTTCAATCCAGCCTCCTCCCAGTCCAGCTCTCTCCTCTCCACCACACCCTACATTCTAACCACATAGATTGCTTCAGTCTGTACCCCGCCCCACCACCCACCATCACACCAACCTCAGACCTCCACTCCTTTGCCCAAGCCATTCCATCTTCATGGTATGCTGGTTTCCTTTCTCTTGCCTGCTTTAAGAACTGTGACCCATTGTTTAAGACCTGACTTTAAATATTCACTCTTCTCTAGAGTAGTAAAGGAATTTTGGAGACTAGAGAGAAATGGAAAATTTCTCACTCAGAATTGGGAGATGGAGTTTAAAAGAATCTTCTTAATAGTCTCTCACATTTTGAAAAGTGAGATTTGCAGATACAAACTTGAAAAGAGTTCATTCTTGCTTAAAACAGCTATACCTGCAACCAGGGTGTGCCTCTCCAGGGAAGGTCCACGGGTTGGTACGTGACCCAGGAATATCAGCTTCCTTCTCTGGTTCTCCTTCCCATTCCCCTCCTCATAGACCCTCACTTGTTTTGTTCATACTCTAATTTTATTTTATCTTCTAATAACGCTACTTGTTTTTTCTTATTACAATTCTTTTCGTATTTCTTATTGATCTCTTTATTTGTCATATTATTATTATTATTCATTTTAAATTCTTGATGCATCTACTCCAGTAATTCTGCTTCGAATCAACAAATGATCATTGGCTAATTGTCCTCTTATGGTGCTTGTCCCAGGCTAACTGGAGGAGAAGCAGGAGACACACTTAGAAGTTTTTCTTCATTTTGTCCATCCCCTTGGAGTTTTTCACAGGTTTTTTTTTTATCCTTCTGATTCATACTTGCCTCTTGTTTCTGTAGATTCTCTGTAAATAATTCTAGGGGAGCTATTTAGCCATTTTATTATTTCCCTTAAAAAATCACATTTTTGCTTTACCTTGGGTAAAGAATAAGCTTTAAATGTTGTGTGTCTGCACTTGTTTTTAAGAACCACATTAGAGAGACCATAGAACTTTTTCTACTAATCCTTAACTGCTATGATACCTAATTAACATCCCTCTTTCCTCAGTTGGCTTGTTTGCTATTGAAACCCACCAGAATCAGTAAATCTCCCTAACACTGGCATGCCACTCACGGATGAGATTTCGAGTGGCCTGCAAACCTTGTCTTCTGTTAGTCTCCTCTTCCTCCCATCTGCAGATGTGGAAGGGTCAACCCTATTTCTGACTTTCTCGCTTTCCTGACCAGGCAGGCAAGAAAACATGTCAAATATCCCTAGATTCCCCCAAATTCTCAATAAATGCAGGATGACATGATGATTAGTCACCAATGTTAGAGTGCCCATGTTTGTTTCTCGCCTTTCAAGTGCTCATTTGCTGCCTGACCCTGGGGAAACTGCCCAAGTTGTCTGAGACCTTGTCCGTGGGGAATGCCTTAGTACTTCCTTCAGCTGGTTGCTACCAGAGCCCAAGGCACTTGCATCGATGTACTTTAGAATAGCACTGGGTACATGGTAAGAATATAGTTTTCTTCTTTCTCTTCCCATTTTTTCCTTCACCATCCCCAATCCTAAAAGATATATTTTGCCATTCAAGTAGAAGAGTAAAAATCTCTTTTTTGCCCTGAAGCAGAACCTTCTTTTCTGCACAAAGAGTTTTTTTTTTTTATGTCATGTGTCAGTTGTTGGGGATGTACAGATGGAAAGCTGGAGGGCCCATACCCTCATGGAGCTTACAGTTCTGTGAAGGAAGCAGGCAAGTTAATTGATGATTTTGATCAAGTAAGATAACTGTGTTGGTGCAGTGATGAACCCAAAGTATTATAGGAGCCTTGAAGGGGGCAACCCGTTTAGCCTAGGGATAGCCCTGGGTGGCTTCCTGGAGTAGGTGAGGTTTTAGCTGAAACTGTGATGTATGTGGATGTGTGTGTGTGTGTGTGTGTGTCGGGAGGCAGCGTATGTGGAATCCCAAGTAAAAGGAATGTGGAGGGGAGAGCAACAGACAGTTTTTACAAATAAAAAATGACTGGAAGAAGGACCCTCAGGTTTTGAGAGTGTAACTTCTTTATGAAGATGGATTCACATGAAAATTCCATGTGAAGAGGAAAATCTTGCAGTTGGTTCTTGTTGAAGGTCAAGATCTCCCCTGGTCTGAGCTGTGCTTCCAGGTTTCCACTGAAAGGCCACTGCCCTGTTTGGAAAGCCAGGGAAGAGAGACCTTAGGTGAGGATGCAACTATGATTCTGCTGTTTGAGCACTAGGGACACATAAGTCATTCCGTCACCTGGTTGATAACTCAGGTATTTGCATTTATTAGTCTGTTTTAGGGTTTGATCTCCTTTAGAGTCCAAATGTACATGTTCCCTATTCCATTCTTTCTAGGGACTGGACACAAAATAACTGGTCTACATCCTGTAACATAAATCTCTACACTCGTGGTTTCTAAGTCTTGATGCATATTAGAATTGCCTAGGGAGTGTTTAAACTTCCCAGGGCTCACATCTCCATCCAATTAATCAGCATGGCTGAGAAGGAACACAGCTGTCAGTATTCTTTTAAAGATCCTCAAGTGGTTCCTGGATGCAGAAAGGTTTTGGTACCATTGCTCTACTCATTGGAAGACAATCTGTTCTTTTCTTTGCATCCTAGATCCTTTTACGAAGTTTTCCATCTCTTTTGTCATTTTTGTGGTCTTCCCTAAATCCTGTCTGTATAATGTCAATGTTATTTAGTTAACTGTTTGAACTAACTTCACGACTGTGTTAAATGTCTCATCCCTCCTGCTCTTCACTGCCCTAGCTAACAAAGTTGGGAGTTAGGACAGAGGATGGAGATGAATGGTTATCAGGGTGGGGAACAAATGAAGACTTAGTAGATGAAAGGGAGATAGGACATGTTAGATGCTAGCTGTTTGTTTTTAGCTGGGCCTCTAATGAGATGGGGTCAGGACCTTTGTTCCCTCAGTGTCCTTGGTGGGCTCCCAGGAGACATGTCATGTATGGAGGACACTAGATAAACATTGTCACCAGGTGGATCATTGACCCCAAACCCCATCTAGTGCCCCATTCTGTTGAATTGACTGGGCCACATGAGAATCAGGAGGGTCCCTTTCATCTTCTGAATTGAGAGAGGAACAGAGGCAGGCAGCTGGCCTCTTGGTGCCTTTGCCTTGTCCCTCTGTGTCTTACTCTTGGTAGCAAGAGGAGGATTAGAGATAAAAGCTGAGAGGAAAATGAGTCGTTTTCCTCAGAGTCTGAGTCTTAACTGGCATGAACCACTAGACCCCTCTCTAGTCTTCATGGGTTTTCTGTGTTTTCCTGGCCATTCTCGCAAGCCAGATGGACCCCCAGCTCCACTTGGATGACCACAGAGCAAACATATCAGCTTGCTTTCAGGAATGGGTCTATATAATTTTATGAAGCTGGGCTTTGGGATATATATACCTACTAAATAACAACACACTGTAAACTATTTAAATATCCAGGAAAAGGGACTGGTTGACTAGATTTAATATGGCAGTATAATGGAATACTAGCTATCAAAACTCGTGTTTATAAAAGTTGATGACACTGGGATATATTCTTTAATGTATCATTTGAAAAGCATTATGAAAGTATGCACAGATTTTGATTCTGTTTAAAAGTCATAAACATAAAAAGGCTGTAACAAAATATACAAAAATAGTAGTGTTTTCATCTGGGTGGTGAAATCACAAATGGTTTTTGTTCCTTTGTGCTTTCTTAATAGTTTTCATTTTAAATCATGGATGTGAATTTCTTTGATTTCTGAGAAATACTAAATAAAATAAAACTATAAGTTGTATTTTTTAAAAAATGTTTGACTATGGAAGGCATGTGAGATCAAACCTGTGGGCAGAAAATTAATTACTCCTGGAGAAGTCATAAACAATGACCATGTTCTTGCGATGCTGGGATGACAGGTACTTAGTAGCTAGTTATAGAGAAAATCATAAGCAATCAAAGAAGAAAATGAGGGATGGGTAATGTAAAGCAAGAATTGGATTTCAAGGCACCATTCTACCTCACAGCCCTTCTGGGAATAGCCACTGATGGAACATTCAGTTGTCAGTATAGGTAGCTTCCTCTAGAACACTCTTACTTGAATTTAGGAGAGAGGCCTAGCAACCAAAGCCAGTAAATCATGCTTTTCTCTAACAGTGAACATATTTTCACATACTTTTCTCTCAATTTCTTTTGCTCATACCCCATCACACACATACATTTTGTTTCATTCAAGAAAATATATGAATATGGCTATTGTATTGTTCAGGATAGGTTAGGTTATGCTATAGTAACAAACAAGCCAAAATTTCAATGCCTAATGCACCAAAGATTCATTTCTAACTAACATCAAGTCCTTTAAGTTCTAGGGCTACTGTCTTTCAGTGGTGACTTGGTGACTGCAGGTGCTCTGATGTTGTCACTTAACTGTCTTAGTAATAGTCTTCTTTAGTCAATAGAGTGGTGGAAAGGACAGCTAGAGGACATAACTGTCTCTTCTGTGCTTCTTCCTGAAGCATTTACCTCTCAGAACCTGTCACTTGGCTCTGCCTAACTATGAGAGTGCTACGGGAGCAGGTGGAATGTTTGGTGAGAAGGTTTTACACATGTACATACATACACAGATTTTTACCTTTGCTTTTTGGTTCTACTCTTACCATGAAAGAGGACTATGATTAAGCCAAAGTTATTTATAACAGGCTTTCTAATTGAACTGAACTTTGACTTTTCAAGTCAGAATGTGTTCAACTAGCATTTAACCCCCTCAGAAGCTAATTCCTTTGTCTGCAGAACTTTCCAGAAAATCCCACATGTCCCATAAACCAGTCTAAATTATAATCGAACCTATTCATTCTCAAATTTTTGACCCAAGCATGAACTGAGTTTTAACTTGAGTCTTGATTTATAATAATGATTTATCTTTAAATCATAGTTTCCTTAAATGATCTGGAACTCGAGTGTGGGAGCACTTGGGCACTTGCTATATTTTAAACCATAGGACAGGAGAAACAGAAAAAACATATTTGTAGAATCTACTGTGTTCATTATTGTGCTTGGTTCTTTTATGTCTGTTATCTCCTCTAATATCCAAATAGTCCTAGGATGTAGCTATTACTATCTTCTTTTCAGATTGACAAAACTGAAGGCCAGCAAAGTTATGGCACAACTAGGATATGTCAGAATCAGGACACAAATTCAAGTGCATGGGCCTCTGAGGCACTTTTGACTCTCATGTACCACCCAGGTGATACTCCTATCCATCTAAGCATCTCATGACCTCCAGACACAGTTTTCTCATCTGTAAAATTGAAATGATATCGAGCTGCCTGTCACAACCATCGAAAGGATTAACTGGAAGCACGGAGCACATTGCTGGACATGTGAGTGTCCAATAACTGTTGCTATGGTTGGGGTCACTGCTGCTGTTATTATTTTACATGTGGCCCTGTTCCTCTGGTCTGTCTCTGCCCACACTGGAGCCCTCAGGTTTTTCTGTGCTCACATTCTCTTCACATTCAGTGAGGATCACAAATTCATGCAAAGTCTCAGCTGACACACACAGGCCATCTGTCACATTTCTTCCTCATCTAATAATGTCTCCTACAAAGCCTGGCTCAGGTCATAGACTCGAGCAATTCAGCCAATATCACTACTTGCTGCCAGAGAACCCCTAAAGTTTCTCTGTGCTAGTGGGGGGACTTGAAGAATGTGTGTATGCCCATGTCCATGTGTGACTGCTGTCATGCAGATACCACGCCTTCCATGTCTGCTGTGCTTTTTCTCTTCTCCAAAGCATTGCCCATGTATCTATGGTGGCTGGTCCTATGACCCGTCCCTGAGACAGATGTGATGCTCTCCTCCAAAATGTCCTCCCTGTCAAACACTCCTCTCTCAACCCGCGAAAACATACCCTGTTCACATGCTATGTCTACCTAAATTCTTGTCTCTCCAATGTTTTCATCCAGAGCTGCTCTAGCAAGGCCATTGACTGCAGAGCTGGCGAGCTCCTATTTTGAAGTGTTTTGTAGAAACATCATTACACATTAGGAAGAAGTTCTAAGGAGAGCTGCATTCTAGTATTTTTCTTAAGGTCTCTCCAAGACCCAGCAGGACGTGGCCCATAAGCTGTCAGTTTCTTCTTTCTTGCATGTGGATGGCACTTACCATCAACTAATCAAGCACTCTTCCTTGTACATCTGTCTCCATGCAGTTGTCACCCATCAGTGGCTCTGGTAGATGAGGAAAGGCTTTATGAGCCAAACTTAGACCTGTTGAGTCCTTTTAACACTTCTGCATCAGTCTCCACCAAATAGTACGAAGCTGGATTTCTCTTTTTACGAAAGAGTCCTGTTTAATGAACTGCTTTGAGATGAGGCCCTAGACATTGCATTTGTGTTGGAAAGAAGAACACCATTCAGCTTTAGTCTTCAGGAGAAACAGAGAAAAAAAGAGCTATAACCAGTACATGTCTAATATGGTAGTCACTTGCCACAGGTGGCTATTTAAATTGAGATAAAATATAACTAAAATTTATTTCTTCAATTGTACTAGCCACAGTTCAAGGGTTCGATAGCCACTTGTGGCCAGTGGTCACGTACTGAACAGCATAGAGAGAACATTTCGCTTATCACTCACATTTATTTTGGCCCATGCTGAACTTGAGGTTGTGTTCTGTATCCTAAGAAGTATTACTTTTTGCATTTTGTCATTTATTCAACTCTTCTTCCCTCAAATGCTCCATCTTGTCTGCCAAGTAAGTGAAATCATGTCAGTGCTACGATGTCATTCAAAGTAGATGAAGGAAGTCTGAAATGAGAAGGTGTAGAAATAGAGCAAGACCCATAAGTAGATCATTTAGCATGCTCTCTCAGGGAAATTGGCTTCTGGTTTCATATGCTGTCTGTTGAACATAAAAATAATCATGCTCCTTTTCTTCTTTTAAGTGTAGCCACATGTATGAGACCAGAAGCACAAGCTCCATTTTGTGAGCCCTTAGTTTCCTGCTAAATGATATTAGTAGAAGAATCCAACCTATGATTGTATTAAAAAGGGAAAATAACTGATCAAAAGGAGATGGGGGATTTGATCTTTCTACTGGATAAATTTAGTTGCCTGAGTGGCATTATTTGCAACTCATTCAGAAACTGTTTCAGTGCCAAAATCATAAAAGCATCACCAAATTTGCTTTTTTCTCTTCTCATTCAGGAGCTGTTGTTGCCTTTGGTATGGTGGGAAAGGGAGTGGGTGTGACAGGGAGGAGACAGTCATTCATAAGATTTCTTTATTCAAGTATTACTTTTAAAACTTTCTATCACCCTTTATAATTATCTAGTGAAATGTATAATCCAGTTCTCCTAAAAATGGGTGACATTTGAGTGCTATAAAATTAATATGAATGAGATGCTATGGACGTAATTGGTTACTAGAAAAATCTCATCTTATGATTCACTGTTAGAGACAAAAATGTGAGCCCAGAACTTCCTAGAATATCAATATATCTGATTCCTTTTGTACATTTTCCCAAGAAAGCAGTTTTTCAGGAAATAGAATCTCTGCTGGATTTTTTTTTTCTTTTGGTCTCTTTTTTGTCTCAAATTAGAAAGCTCAGGAAATGGCTGAAGTAAAAATTTACTGCACTTGAGTGATTTGGCACAGTGTATTTCAGAAAAACATTCACATACACACATTGCCCGACTTGGAATTGTATCCATTTGAACCATGACCTTTTGTGGTTTACGGGGTTTATCCCGGGGTTCTGGGTGTTGTAGCTCCACCATCTGTACCTCATCAAGTGCTCAGTGCTTGAAATCATCAGAGTAGGCACACTGAGTTCCCAGACCCTCCAACTGATGAGGCTGCTGTTACCGAGTTCCAAATGTGCTGTGAGCTGCCTCTAGAGCAAGGAGGGGAAAGGCGAATGTTTAAAGGTTGCTGGAGCACAATCTCATGCTCAACTAGCATGCACTTACCTTGTCTTTGCGGTTTATTAAGATTGGAATGGGGTTGCAGTTTGCCTTTGCATGATCTAGAAAGAAAGTTCTTGTTAAGCAAATTAAGAATGTGAATGATTTTATAAGGTATGGTAAAAAATATGGGTTTTGGAGTTCATTGGACCCAGGGTCATTCCTGGTCCTCTTACTTACCAGCTATGACTTTGGGGCAAGTTATTCACCGTCGGTCTCATTTTTTATGTGTGTGAAATGGGGCTGACAATTCCTATCATAAGAGGCTGCCTCAAGGTTTGTTTTTAGTGTAGTTACTACTAGCAGTTAAGAAAGCAAGCTATTTTTTTAAGATTTTATTTTTATTTATTTCTAGAGAGAAGGGAAGGGAGGGAAAGAGGGGGCAGAACATCGGCATGTGAGAGAGACATTGCTTGGTTTTCTCTTGTGTGCTCCCAACTGGGGACCTGGCCTGCAACCCAGGCATGTGCCCTGACTGGAAGTTGAACTGGCGACCTTTCAGTTTGAAGGCTGGTGCTCATTCCACTGAGCCACACCTGCTGGGGCTGAAAGCAAGCTATTTTTAAAAGAAATTTATAGAGCATTATATGCTTAATGAGGACAAAAGATATAAATATTCATAGCTTTCCTTCCTTTCCCACTCTCTTGGGAAGAGTGGGTGTTTGTACTGCCCAACTGGGAGCTCGGGGTGGGTGGGGGAGGCTGAGCAGGGTAAGCAATGATTAAGGTTGTGAGAGGAAAGAAACCTAGTGGGTAGATGAATTTACAAAATAACGGACTCTCTATAAAAGAAAAAAAACACTTAAAAATGTAATATAAAAGTCTAGAGGACTGAGAGAGAAGGGTGCTGGAAGTTTTGTGGGGCAGACAGAGAGAGGGAAGGAGGGATAGCTGCAGTGTGACATTCAGGGGAGCCAGGTGGGTCAAGAAAATTTTGGGCGTGTTGTGCGGTGAAAGTCTCCAGTTGTCAGTTTTTTCAAAGTCTTCTTCAGTCCCTATCTCACAGGGAGGCAAGAATAGCACAGTGACTAAGGTCCTAAATTCTGGACCTGCAGTTCCTGGTTCAAATCCTGCTCTGCAATGCTGTAGCCGGGTAGCCATGTGCAGCTGTACCCTTCTCTAAGCTGAAGTTTGTCCCTGTGAAATGGGTGGCCTCACCAGGCCTTCCATAGGGTTACCTTGAGGATCAGCTGGAAGAGTCTCTGGAGGATCCGATGGCTTCATGTTCGGTGCTTGGCAGATACATAAGAAATTGATAATGTGAACTCAGTGGTGTCATTCTTTAGAGTACAATAGTAATTTCCATTTGTTGAGTGTTTACTGTGAACCAGGCAGTCTTCTGTGGACTCTATGAGGATTAATTAATTTAATTTTCAAGAAAACTCTGCAAGGAAAGAACTGTTATTATCCCCATTTCACACGTGATAAAACTGAGGCACAGATGATTCAAGCGACTTGCCCAAAGTCACATAACAAGAGAGTAGCAGAGCTTGGGTTAGCTTCAAATGCTGCGATGCTAGATCCTACTCTTATCTTCTGTGCCATCCTGCACCTCATATATGAGTGTCTGATCTTAAGATAAACTCTGGGGCCACTTGCCGTCTTTTATAGGTGCTTGTTTTATACCCAACAACCTGGCTACTCACACTGTGGTCCACAGGCCGCCCAGGAACAGAGTCTCAGGCCCACCCCAGACTCTTGAAATAGGAACTGCAGTTTAACAAGCTCCCCAGGTGATTCACCACCATGTTCAAGTCTGAGAAGCAGTGTTTCAGAGTGTGAACCTGCGGGTACATAGACTCCCTCATTCATGTCCCCATCCTTTAGAGTGTCTAGCGCTGTACTTGCCGCCCAGGAGGTTGACACTTGATCCAAAAGTAGATCAAGGCATGTTGAATATGAAATCAACTGACAACCAGGTGAATAACGGAGTGAATGGATGCTCAGTGCTGCCAACCTCCAGCACAGCACCAGGCATAAAACATATCCTGTACATATTTCTTGAGTCGAGGTGGAAATGTTCTGTGATAGAGACATCGCACATACCGGCCTTCCCTGGATGTGCTCCGACATTTAAAAAGGCCAAACAATGCCAAAGCAAGCAGAACAGTGATTATGCACTTATTCTTAACAGTTTCAAGACAAGCTCTGCTCAACTGGTTCCCCTGTGAACTCAAGCTGATTCTCTTCCCTCCTGAGCTCTCTATTGTCTTGGCGTTGTTTGCAACTCATTCAGAACCTAATTAAGTTTCAGGATCAGTTTGTCCTGTTAGGGAGTGTGGATATGCTGAAGTAGTTTTTTTGTTTTTCTTTTATAACTTAAATTATCTGAGTGAAAGGGCAATTATAATTTGCTTCTAAAATTGGCCAAAAGTCAGCTTTCATCAAAATAATTCTCAAAAGACATTAGTCTCTGTAAAACCAGGATATTTTGTGAAAGACAACAAATAGGATTTAAATAGGCCATGGAAAATGTATTGATAATCTGGCCATATTTTAATCCTGTTCTCTAACAGAGTGTGAAATTACTTGTTTACTTCACATATCTGGGGCTAGAGGTAGCTCATCACTCGTTGACAGAGCCGTATTTTATGATCACCTTTCGGCAGTGAGCTTCTGCCGGGCCAAGGCCAAACAATTTGACTTCACTGGCCTAAGTGCTACCTTCAAGGTCAGGACTGCTGTTACCTCTCAGTAGCCAGAGGAACTCACGAACTCCAATATATCTGGTCAGAGCCTTCATTTGTGCCTGGGCAGGGAGGTAAGCCAGGAGTCATAGTAAAAAGTTGGGAGTTTTATTTTCAGTATCCCCACATTTCTTTCCTGTACCATATTCCCCCAGAAGTGATGGTTGTCTTGGTTTCATCATCAGTCTACAATATTAATCAAGTAGTTGAACACTATTGGGGATGAAATAAAGTATAAGAAGGAGTCCCTGACCTAAAGGAGTTCATATGTATATGAATAGCCACGATGGTGAAATAGGCCTCTTGTGCAAACTCTGTCCAGATCCCCTTTGTCAAGTTAATCCATTCATCTTCTAATGGCCGTGTTAGCTGCTAATAGCTCACAGCTGCTCCTTTCTGGAGAATTGGCTGATTGCTCTCAGCCAGTGGAGAGAAGGGACCAAACCTAAGTGTTTCTGCTTCCCTAGCATGACTGGTGGACATGGGACTGTAAGAGCTGGAGCCCCTTCCTTCAGGTGGGACCACCTCATGGTACATTGCCTGCGCCAGAGCCTCCCTTGGAACCCTGCTTAAGCTAGATTCCTGCTTGGGATCACCTCCCAGCTTCCTTCACTTCCTTTCTAGCCTGTTCAATTAATTGAGTGCATCTGCATCTTCTTCTAGAATGCTCTATTTAAAACTTGCAGAAAGCTTTTACTAATAAGCCTGAAGGAGCCAAGGAGGACACAGTATTCCCAAAGTGCAGTGAGACCTGAGCCCTTGGAGATGGAGTTGCCTGGCAGGACCTGGGTCACGTAGGGACATGGTCACAGCTAATGACCGGGGTAGGGATTGGGAACAGATATGCTGCCCTCTTTCTCCTCTCCTCTCTCTTCTGGGTCTGCAGCCCTTTAGTCAAACCCAATTCAAGCTGCCATAACAAAATATCAGACCGAGTGGCTTACTTACAAACAATAAAAATTTATTGCTTACGGTTCTGGAGGCTGGAAGCTCTAGATCAGAGTGCAGCATGGTCAGGTGAAGGTCCTCTGCTGGGTCACAGATTTCTCATTGTGTTCTCTCTCAAAGGGCCTGGGGAGCTTGGCAGGTCTCTTATGTGAGCTCTAATCCCATTCATGAGGGTTCTCACCTTATGGCCTAATCACCTCCCAAGGGCTCTTCCTCCTAATACGGCCTTTAAGCTTTAGGATTTCAACATTTGCATTTTGAGGGGACACAAATATTCTGACCACAGCAACAAGAGACTAGCTAACAATGAGCTGGCACTTAATAGAGGGATTATCTTCATTTTATAGATGACAAGATTCCCCTGTAGAGGACTAGTGCCTTGTGAGGTTGAGGAAGCTGTTGCGGGTTTTCCTGGGGAATCTGCAGGGAAACAGAATTCCATAAGAAGGATATTGAATTTCACTCCTGAGAGAATCTTTCAATGTCCTTACAGGTCTAGTCTCCCTCAGAGAAGGAGGAAAGGATTGGCTGCCTCTGGGGGATCCCTGTAGCACCGAACCTCCTGATGCTAGGAGTTATTGACAGGTTATCATGTGGAGATGGGGTGGGGCCTGCAGTGCTTATTTGAAGCTGCTGTTGCCATGAGTCCAGGATCAGTGGCTCTGTGCTTTTTCTCCCACCCAGTCATCCTCCTGCTTTCCCCACTTTGATTCTGAATCCTGATGTGGCAAGTGGGAGCTGGAAAGGGAAAGGTGAGAATGGACTTGGGCACTGGGAGCAGGAAATCAGACTCTGAGCCTCTGTCTTGGAGCTGATGTGCTGAGGGCATCTTGAGAAGGTGGACCAGAGTTTAGGGAAGGGAAATTTGGGCTGTTTCTTCAGGTGGGGCCACATACCTCTCTGGGCCATCACATAGAAGAAAAAAGGAGAGCTGGATTTTTGGGAGCCTTAAAAACTTGGAAAGTGATTCAATTGATTAAGCAACAAGCCTGTAAAATTTCACACAAGCTCTGCCCTTAATATAGAACTGGATTACACTTTGCAGTCTATTGCACTAATTCATTAATTGTATTTCACAGACTAAAAATTTTACTATGCAGATGTATGCAAATCATATAGGAAAACAGTGTTCTTAGTTAAGTGCACCGACACCTGTTGAAGGGTTTTTTTTTTTGTTTCTGTTTTTTGTTTGCTTTTTATTTGTTTACTTCACTGGAGCTGTGCCACTGGGTAGGATGTGAGATAGTATAAACAGTCAATATTTGAAACTGTGTGTAGAACAAGTTGCTAAGTGGTGACTGAGAACCTTGATCCTTTGACAAATACTGTGGTGACTGGCATGTCTCTTTTCCTCCTTTTCTTGCCTAAAACAGAATGAAGAAGATGAGCAACATTTATGAGTCGGCTGCCAATACGCTGGGAATCTTTAACAGCCCCTGCCTGACCAAAGTGGAGCTGCGGGTGGCCTGCAAAGGCATTTCCGACCGGGATGCCCTTTCCAAACCAGACCCCTGCGTCATCCTCAAGATGCAGTCGCACGGGCAGTGGTTCGAGGTAGGCTTGTCCACGCCGATGGACAGAAGCGTGGCTGGAGGGTTGGGGCAGAAATATTTGACATTTTTCATCTTTCAGTGGTTAATTTTGATAGATGAAAAATGCTAGAAATAAATATGATCACCATTCTGTTTGCATCGTGAGGTTGTGATGTGGTTGTTTTAGTGTTGTGGATATGTTGACATTTACCCTTAGTTTGTGTGGTCACTGTGAACACCATGGCCTCGAGGAAGGGCAGGGAGGACTGCCTTTCAGGGATCACATTATGTCCACAATGTTTATTTTTTTGGAGAGAGAACTTAATATTAGCTACACTTCAGTGGGTACTTACCGAGTGTCAGACACAGTTCTAAGTGCTTCACATAAAAATAACTAAGTCCTCACAACAATACTATGAGGAAACAGAGACAGACTGGTTGAGGATTTGTCGAGGATCTTTTAGCCTATACGTGGACAATCTAATATCTGTACCCAGGTAGTGGAGCTCTGGAGCCCCGGGCTGTTCATTGTCGTTTTATCATAATGGTGGGCACCCGTGTAGCCTTGGGTGGCTTGTGTGGTAATATGGCGCGTTGAATTCTGCAGTTGGGTTTTGTTTATTCAAAAGTTGGAACAAATTGGATGAGCACTGGATTTTAAGTTTTCAGTTTTTTCTTTCTCGCTTCTAGGGACCTGGTCTAATTAAGCTGGGCTTTTGAAGATCAGGCCTGAAGTGAATGGGGCGACAGGGAGAAGCAGGGGGTGCAGCAGAGTAAGCAGCTCTTACTGCTCTAAGGGGGCCAGGTAGTTGGTGGAATTTGGATCTAGGTTGGAAGCCCTGCTGAGTCAAGAAAGAAGAGACGATTACCTGCTTTGGATCCCTGAGGACAAATTCTTTGAATGTTCAAGACTCCTACCTGTCTGCAAATGGTTGAAAGGTGCTCCACCAGGGGGCACGTCTTCCACTTCACAGTAGAAGAAGGCTGTAAGGTTCCAGGGGCAGCACGCTTGCTCGTCAGTACCTAAGTGGCCAAAGCCACTTCTCTGCGAGGGAGGTGTGATGGAGGCTGGGGAGCAGATGTGCCCAGGTGAGGAGGCACTGTGTGTGGGGGTCGGGTGACAGATGGGCAGATTTGGGATCTTAATTTAACTTCAGGCTTATCCAGGGCTTATATTCTCAACTAAAACAGCACTCACAGGTACCTTAATGTGTAATGTTTATTTTTTTCCTTCTAAATATCCTTATTGACTTTGGTAGTGGGTTTCATTTTTTTTAAATTAACAAAACTAAGTGGATTTTCTACATCAGAAAAAAGTCACTCTGAAAATTAGAGAAAAAAATCTCCTAATACCCTCTTTACATAATGCTGTGATTTTTTGTAAATATTTCTTTTCAGTCTTATCATGTGTGTAAAATTTTCTTTCCTGATTTTACTACTTAGTACCAAGGTTTTCTCATAGTGCTATAATACTCATAGTTATAATTTTTAAGGCTATATAATATCCCATCAAATAGATTTAGTGAATCATTTTTCTATTTTTTCACTTTGAAGTTGCTTCCAGAAATACCCTATTTTGAATAATGCTGCAATAAACATCTTTGTGTGGCGGGGGGGCCTCTGCCTGCAGGGCTCCCCCTGGCCGCCATGGATGAGAATAAGTCTACCGAGATATGATCTGCTTGGGGAGGAAAGGTGGCGATCTCTCAAAGAAGAAGAGCAAAGAGCCTTTTCCTCAATGGGCTTTTATTGGGTTTGTTTGCACAGGAATACAGGTAAAGCTCATTAATCATTGTCAGGCAGTAAGGATCAAATAATAGATAACATACAAAGAACTCTGAGGGCCTATTTTGAGTCAGGGTCAGATAGCTAAAGAGCCATAAAACTTTGAGGAACAAATTCACTTCTCACTTGGACCCTTATCATTTAATTGAGAGAATTCTAAACAAAGCAGGTTTCACAGGATTTTACATATTCTTTCTTAGGCCTGATCGCCAGGAGAGCCCACCATTTCCAGCACAGGGCCGCACCACCCTCTGTCATTGTTTCAGGCTTAAGTCAGGCAGGGGAAATAAGGCATCCAAGAGATTAGGAGATTTCTCTCAGACAGAATGAGGACTCAGGCCATGTCAAAGCCAAGGGGTGAGGGTCCATCACCCCCTTTCTCCATAGCCCCTCAAGTCCTTCCCTGAGGGCTTCCACATGATCGTGCCTGTCTTAGGTTGTTCCCACCCTTGGGGAATCTTACCAGTCATTGGCTAACTGATCAAGCATTGGGGGCCAGGCAGGGTGAAGAAAAAGGAGCAGAAGTGGTGCCCCTGCGAGGGAGATAAGCTTTATCTCTGTAGTGGCTTCTGGTCCAAAGGTTGCCCACTCAGCCTTTGCCATGGGGGTTATATCTTCTGAAACCAGGCAGGGCGGTTCCCAACATCTGTGCACAAGGCTTTATTTTCTTTTTTCTCAAGTTTATTGGGGTGACATTGGTTAATAAGGTTAATAGATTGGTTATATCAAGGTTAATATTGGTATGTAGGTTTCAGGTGTCCAGTTCTACAATATATCATTTGTATATTTATTGTGTCAAGTCTCCTGTCACCATTTACCCCCCCTTTACCCTGTCCTGCCTCCCACCCCCTTTACTCTTGCCTGTCTATGAGGTGGGGTTTTTTTTGTTTGTTTCTTTAATCCCTTCACCTTTTTTACCCAGCCCCCAGGCCCCTCCCCTCTGACAGCTCTTAGTCTGTTCTCTATCCATGAATCTACTTCTATTTTGTTTGTTAGTTTATTTTGATTATTAGATCGCACATGTAAGGGAAATCATATGGTACTTGTCTTTCTCTGACTGGTTTATTTCACTTAGCATAATACTCTCCAGGTCTATCCATGCTGTCTCAAAGGTAAGACTTTTTTTCTTTTTCATGGCTAAGTAGTATTCCATTGTGGCATCATACCATGGCTTTTTTATCCGCTCATTTACTGATGGGCACTTAGGTTGCTTCCATATCTTAGCAATTGTAAATAATGCTGCAATGAGCATAGGGGTGCATACTCTTTCAAATTAGTGTTTCAGGTTTCTTAGACACATTCCCAGGAGTGGAATACATCTGGTAAGGGGTTAATATCCAAAATTTATAAAGAACTTATAAAACTTGACATCAACCCCCCCCCAAACAATCCAATTTAATGATGGGCAAACGACCTGACTAGACACTTCTCCAAAGAGGACGTACAGATGGCCAACAGACATGTGAAAAGATGCTCAGTGTCACTAATCATCAGAGAAATGCAAATTAAAACCACAGTGAGATACCAACTCACACCTGTCAGAGGCTTTTCCCTTCTTTTGAGAGGAGCCCCTAGGAGAGATTCTGTCAAAGTGGAGCTAGTGAGACAAAGAATAGGACACTGGTGGGCCTTTTCCAAAGTGCTCTATTACAATGTCATTCAAAATGTGGACCACCCCCAGCTGCAGGTCCACACATGCTTTGTTACCAATGTGCAGTGAGATAAGAAACTTGTACTGCAATGTGTACTGATTCACTACTTCCTTCACCTAGAAAGTTTTCACTCTTTAAAAACACTCTCGTCAGCTGAAATCCCAGGGTGCTTAGTGATATGGCTGATTTTGATTCTGGTACTTTGAGAAGCTTTTCTGATAAATTTTTACATTCATTAGAATGTAAAAATTTTCATCACAAAATACCTTCAGGATACAGTCAAGAAAACAGAGCCCATGCCAGGTAGCAAATAGGATTTAATTCAGGCAACCAACTAGTAACCAAGGACTTAGAAACAAAGAGAAACTAAGAGGGACTGCGAGGGAACCCAGAGACTAACCATGGGAACCTGACTCTTTGCACAGGGTGAGTGGGAGTGTGTGGAAGCCAGCTTGCATAGGCTTGTGAGTATTGGGCCAGTAACTAGATATTGAGGAATTTCTCAAGCCTGAATGTGAGTCTCCACACCACAGACATAGGCAAACATTTCAAATCAGGGCTTCTTTTCCTACCCCTCCCCGCCCCACCACGGCTTCCAGAGCCAGTTGTTGAACATTTACCAGCACACCACTGGGTGACAGGGACAAAGGACAACTCAACAGCTGGGCCATCTAGCAGAAGCTGGATCCATGGATGGAGGGCCTCCCCAGCAGGAACCGGAAAGGTAGCGGAAATGCAGATAGTGCTGCAGACGCTGCCTGGGATGGAGGTGAGGGTACCCTGGTGTCCCCCTCTGTTGTTCTCTGGTCTCTTGTCAGTGTTTTCCATTAACCAAACCTTGATGGAAGCCAGTTGGCAAGGTTTGCAGGCATGGAGTGTGTGTGAGAGCAAAGAGGTAGATGATTAGCACACAAACCACCTGACAACTCACAGAAATGTGGAGAATCGTTCACCCCCTCTTGTCATTAGTATTAACACCTACTTTTCAGTACAAATTCAGCCAGTGGTCCTATGCTACACATGGGAAGCACCTGACAGTCTATTTAAACCGTGTAGCTACTACTACCAGCGTTTAGTGAAGGTTAGCAAACTCGGGCAGTGACATGGGACAAGACTTGCTGATGTGTGAGTTGTCCTGTACCTAGCCCGCAGAGTATGTCTGATATACCGAGCGAGTGCTCTGTACAGAATTACAGAGTTGAGAGAAAGCCTTGCGGAAGAGAATTCACTCTAGCTGTGTCAGTTCCTTGGGGATCTCAGTTAGGGGGAGTCTGGTAACCGACCAAGTGAAGAAAAAAATAGAGGCCAAGCTAATTTGCATAATGAAGAGATTGTTGGGGAGTGTTAGGGCAAAAATAAAAGTGAGCTTATCTTTTATAGAGAATTTTTAAAAGATTCTATTTATTTATTTTTAGACAGAGAGGAAGGGAGGGAGAAGAAGAGGGTGAGAAATATTGATCAGTTGCCTCTTGCGCGCCCTCAACTGGGGACCTGGCCTGCCACCCAGGCATGTGCCCTGACTGGGAATCGAACCAGTGATCTTTCGGTTTGCAGGCTGGTGCTCAATCCACTGAGCCATGCAGCCAGGGCTATAGAGAATTTTAAAGTTGGGAAAAAGTGGCTTTCTATAGATTGAACTGTCTCTGTGATGTTGGAAATGTTCTCTGACCTGTGCTGTCCAATGGGCAGTCACTGGCCACGTGTGAGCACTTGGAAGGTGGATTGTGTGACTGAGAAACTGACATTTTTAATTACTTAGTTTTAATTAATTTAAGAGTAAGTATCCATAGCTAGCACAGTTCTGGGGTACCTTTGGTGTGCTAGAGAATGCAGCTGGGTTGGGGAGAAGAGGAGAGGGAGTTTGTAAGTACGTAACTGTGGGTCGTTCATGTTACAGCCGAAGTGTTTGTCAGGGGAGCTGTAACTGAAGATTGACATTTCCTTTTCATTACTCTTGATTGCTGGCCTGTGCTTTTGGTAATGAAATTCCAGCAGGGAAAGGGCCCATTATGCCAGGTCCGCAGCTCAGGTTACTACAGCAGTAGTTAGTACTACCTCAGATGGTCTTCCCATATGGAGGGAAGCTGTTTGCTCTTTTAATTGGCTGTCACTTGTTAGCAATAAAAGAGAACATTTGATCTCTAAGATGGAGCATAAAAATGAAAGCCTAATTTTTAGACCCAAAAAGACCCACAATCTGACCTCCTATACTGTTAATAGTATTGAGTCAATGAGGATACATTTATGTCTTTAAAATATTGGAAATCAATTGATTCAAGATGCAGAGTGGATTGTTCCTTTTTATAGACCAGCAGCATTTGGGAGATGGATGCCTGAGGACTGAGAAGACAGAGAGGATGGCTTTGTTCTTTTTGCAGAATAGGGAGATAGGATGGCACTTTTATTGGGTGAAACTTTTAGTAAATCCTTAATGGCCATGATGGTAACTGTGAGAAAGAAGGAAAGAGAAAACCTGTTGCTTGGAAATATATTCCAGACAGAGTGTCGGACCTACCATTTAATTTCCATAATTTAGAATCATACCTAGTTTTTAAATTCCCCTTGCACCTACTCCAGGCCATATATTAGCAACAGTATATATGGTGCCGTTCAGTGTAATGCTAATTTAGAACACATTTCATCTTGCAGTGAAGAGTGGAAATAATTTTCTCCTGATTTCTGGTGAGCACTGATAGGTTCACCAGCTCCTGGAAGTAAACAAGATGTCCAAGTGGGACAAATTAGCACTTCTCAGGGATTCAAAAGGCAAGGGCCCCTGTGCACCAAACACTTTCATTCGGTTTCCTGGAGCACATGCTCTATTTCCTGGGCACGTGGAATGTTCCCCAGGAAGCAGAGAGGATGCCGTGGCCCTTGGCAGAGTACTTGTCCTCATTAGGAAAAGCCACATTATTTCCCACACTACTAGAATGTTGCTCCAAACACCTTTCATTCCATTTTTCCATTTCATTTTAGTGCACAGTTATTAAGCCTCTCCATGGGAAGCTCTAAGTAATTCTGAGGACTAATTACCCTTGGATCAATTCTGTATGAAAACATGTTATGATGAACCTGGTGCTCTGGTGGATTGTTGGTAATAATAATAATTGTTAGTGATAATTATTGTGGTTATAGTTTAACACATCAATTATCAGTGGACTCTAATGCAAGATTGGTTATAATAATAATAATAATGAATCCACATAGCCCTTTATATTTACAAAGCCCATCTACTGACATTGCTTTACTTACTTCTCATGAAAACCCCATGAAGAGTAGCCAGGCATTGAAATTAACCCCAGTATGTATTGAGTATCATGAGAAAGACAGGTTGTATCCTCGACGGCCTTGGAGAGTCCAGAAGAACTCCCCCTATTTTAGAGACGGGGGGGATAAGAGCTCGGATGGTCATGTGACCTTGAGAAACAGTTCAAAACAAGGCCCTGACTTAAATCCTTCCCGTCCTTAAATGTGTACCGGGCGGACCATCTCACGAGGGCCTCGGTGACCTTTATTTGGAGGGGGCCTAAAACCGCTGCTCTTAGACCCCTCCGTTAGTTTCCGTCTTTCCGCCGCACGCTTCACCTACCCAGCTGTGTGTAGTTGTCATATGACCGAGCGTCCTGGCTAACAGCACAAAAGGGGAAATGTGGGTCCATGGGGGTAGGGTGGCCCGCTCCCACAGACGTGGGCAGAGAGCTGTTTTAGCAATTCCTTCTTCCCTAGAAGGCTCATAGGAGAGTTCCATGGAGCAGTCTCTTTCATGCGGGGGGCAGTAGTGAGCCATCGCCCTCCTGTGTATCAAGCTGGAAAGAGGAAGCCCAAAATAGAAGTTTCACCCCTACCTCAGATATTCAGTTTTCCATTGCTCCAAAGTGCTAGGATTTTATGAAAGTGGGTCAGGCAATATGAACATTTAGGTGACAACAAAATAAAGTTGCTAACTATATGTGTTGATATCAGCTGCATGTTAGCCATTTTATGTGTATGTTTTCTAATCCTCGTAACTATGCTGCTATGTAGGCTTTACTAATCAGGTAAGGAAACTGAGGCTGGGCAAAATTAACAAATCACCCAAGGTCATGCAACTAGTAAATACAAAATTTACTGGAACCTGGTTGACTCCAAATCCTATCTTCTGTTCGCTTTCCCAGAGGTTGCTGACTTGAACCTGAGGCCTCTGTCCAGTCTCCAGGCTATTTCGGTTGGCTTTGCACAGTGTTCAACAAGTTTTGTACTTGTGGACAAAACTTAAAGATCAGAAAATTGTCATAAAACTCTGTGTTTCTGGTCTAACATTTGAGTTACCAGGAAACCTGGCAACATGAGTCCTTTAATTTTTGTGCAATGATGAGCTGGAGATAGTTAGCTGCTCACACCCAGAGCCTGGGTGTGTCCCCAGGTTTCCCGCTGGGGAGCCAACCGGCTTCATTCGCCTCCCTTGCCCTGCTAGAAAGGCCCCTGGAGGTGTCTGAGCGTGGAGTACACTCCTGTACCCCCCTGAACGGGGTCTCTGAAGCATGGTGAACCCATCAATGGTGGACACAGACAAGAGCTGAAAAATGAAAGTTATGTCAATTAAAGCATTCTCTCTGGATATCACAAACAAGCTCCTTTCTCAAAAGATTTTCTCTTCTCACGTCACTGACTTGCAGCGTTTTGGTGGCTAACACCTAGCATGACAGATGATCAAAAAAAACAACAGTTTTCTTTACTTGTTCACAAAGTTTCCACTGTGGTTTCACATCAAACTCCCATTTGGGAAAACTTTGATGTTCCTTTCTGCCTCCCCCTTAACACATCCTTAATAAGAATAATTTCTTTTCTTAAGAAACAAACAAAAGAATGTTGATTTTGCTGACATTAGAAACCTTACCTTGAGCACTGAACAGAGAAGCAAAATGGCATGAAATATTAGAACCAGAAAATATTTTCTCCCGGCTGTCTGAGGTCACATCCCTGTGACCAGAGACTGAGGTTGCACGATGCTCACTCTGTGGGGGGTGCACTTGGATGACGGGATAGAAGATGACTAGGTTGCAGAATGGGTGACTAAGCGGCTTTCTTATCGCTGAAATCTCAGCATTGCCAATGTCATGAGATCCAAGAGCAGAACAGCACAAAATGAGACACTTGGGGCTGCAGGTGAGGAAATGACAATTTCAGCTGAAATCTTGTCTTGACTGTTAATTCTCTTGTGTGCCCTGAAGATGATTTATCAGCAGGAAGAATAATGTCTGGCCTCCTGTGGAGAGGAGAGCACCATGGCGTGGGCTCTGCTGTCTCTTAAGCTAGAAGAATTGGCACGTCACACTCGGGGCCATCTGACAGCGTCAGTCACTGTGGGTTTTCATAATATAGCCTGAGTCCCAGGATGAGTACTTGAAATAGAGAATTATAGGCTGGGGAAAGCGCTTGAGGCATCTGTGGTTTAGAGCCTACTGCCTCTAGCTGAAAACACCTTCTGCATTCCAGATAAGATGTTTTCAACAGATTCCAGGGAACTGGACTTACTATTGATAATTATCTCCTTAAGAGAATCAACTTTCCTTTGTAATTTCAACCCATTTGTTTGGTTTTACTAATTGTAATGGTAATTTATTGGTAAGGATACCTCTAATTTGTTGAGAGCAGTTATACGAGGCATCAGGTAATCTCCTAAGCAGGTGTATCGGTGCCTCCGTATTTAATGATCACATTGTGTGACTTCAGATCCGTGCCATTCATAGAATCCTCATGATGCTGTCAGAAGAAGGAGATTGTGATGACCCATTTTACAGGTGAGAAAGCTGGTACTCAATAGAAAAAGTCCAAGTGCAAGTTTACAAGAGTAGGAAGCAGTGGTATTAGGATTTGAACTCAGATCTCCCTGTCTTCAGGACCCACAACTCTGTTCCTCTCTCATCCTGGCCTCTGTGAAAGTAGAGTAACTCCTTATAACTGCCATTAGTCTTTAAAGTAAATGTGCTTTCCTCTCTTCAGAGAATTCAAGAATGTGTTTAAAACTGTTTGCTTTGTATTTTAAAAAATATAGATCTTGTGGTGAATACTCGAAACATCCTTCTCATCTCCAACTTACAGTGGTTTCAGCCTGCCCCCTACATGGCCCATGGGCTCAGAGCTCAGACTGTGAGGCCCAACTGCCTAGACTGCAGGCCCAGCCCAGTATGCCCAGGGCAGATGCCCAGACCCCTCTGTGCCTCATGTTTCTCATGTATGACATGGGTGTCATAATGGCACTGACCTCCTGAGGGCTGTTATGAGGATTAGATGAGCCCACACACATGGAATGCTTAGAACAGTACCCAGTATGAGACACTGAGTGCCCAGTAAGTGCTGTGATTATTGAACGTGTCATTTTCTGAGAAATCTTTTCTAACTGAAGATGCGCTGTTCAGTCTTCAGGTTTTGTGAGAACTAAGGCAATTTGAAGAGCCTGTGGTTAGGGGCAGAGAAGTGGGGACATGTCTGGAGGTCACGGGGGCACTGAAGCTGCACCCACTTTATTGATTTTGCATGCCCAGGGTCTGGCACCATGGATGCCTGTAATTTGCTTTCCTGGTCCATTTCCCTGTGTTTGCCTCCAAAGACACTGAATTCTTGAGGGTCATTCTATTCCCATTCAGGAGAATATGAACTCTACTCATAAGAACTTAATTAGACCATGAGGCTTATCCCTTTCACATTAAGTAAGATTAGGGGTGCCTGATATGGGAAGTTTCATCTAAAATGGTTTTGTTTATGTGTCTGTGCATAAATTCTAGGTAAGATGGTTGTAAATATGTTGGGCAGAGTCAGGAGATGAGGTTTGAAGGACATTTCCTTGCCACTCAGGGATGTGGTCTAAGGAGTGGTTTATAACCTGGTCCTGTTAACTCTAATTTTCCTTTGGTTTTACACTTCTTTATGCATCTCTTCTTTTCTTCTCTCTTCCCCTTTTCCCCTGTGAGGACAGCAGAGCAGGAGTACAAGGAGAGCTCTGTAGCTGCAGTTAGCGCTAGCGACCTGAGGCCTGGTTGCCTCCTCTTTCCCCTTTCGCAGGCTGCAACCGAGTTGGTCCCACTCCTGGGTCTCGCACCAAGGCCACAGGGAAGACATGATGAATGATTTGCTGAAAACCCAGCTCCTTCCTCCTGCTTTTCTCCTCTGTTTCCTTCAAAGGCCACTGAGTATAGATGTGGCAGCCAGTGTTTCTTGTTGGTTCTCAGGGAATAGATGGTTTTTAAGCCATAGAAATTCCTGGGTTGAGATACAGGTTCTTCCATGTCTTCATTCGAACCTTAGGACAGAAACAGTTTTCCATGTCCCCAGTCTGAGTCCCTGAAATGTTTGCTTGCAAGACTTCATTTGTGTTCTGGGAGGAGCCTAGTTATTTCAGAAGTGCTGCAGACATTTATTTGAAATATAAATACAAGTTTTTGCTTTTTATCCACTTGAATGAGGTAAGTTGCATATAAGATACATCAAAATGCATCTGTTTTACAATAGATGCATTGCTGCACTCAAAATATGGACCATTCCCTAAAATGTATTTTAATATTTGAAATATATAACAGAAAACAACACATACTTTCAACACATTAGAAACCACTAACTCTCAGATTGTGTTCCCATTGATTGGTGTTATAGTGACAGAAATTTGAACTTATAAAATAAATTTATGCTAATAAAATATCACTTTTATCTATTATGTATATTAGGGGCCTATGTAAGATTTTGGTTTACCATGGGAAAATATGGTTCCATCGCCTAAAAAATTTTGAAAAATCAAGAGAGAATAACACGAGAAGAAAAGTAAACCCAGAGCTGGTTTAGCTCAGAACCAAACTAAGATATAGTAGACGCTGTGACTCACTAAGCTTTGGTTCTACCTGAGATTACCACCTAGCAATTTAGGAAACTTTCATAGCTGACAGGCTTGATCTGAAGTTACCATATTTTTTGGACCATAAGACACACCCAGGTTTTAGAGGAGAAAAATAGGAAAAAAATTTTGAAGCAAAAAATGTGGTAAAATATTTAATAACATAAATAACATAATATTTCACCAATGTAAATGTAAACAGAACTCAACAGCAGCATTGACAACCATTATTCCTCCCAAATTTAGGGGTGGGGAGTGAGTTTTATAGTCCAAAAAATACGGTAGTTTGGAAACAAAGCCTATGTCCATCACATATTAACTTTGTGACCTTGAAAAGTCACCTAACATCTTGGAGCCTCTCCTACTACCTCATGTCTAAATGGTTTTTGTCAAGGTTAATGATTGGCTGGCAGGATAGTGAAGAGGCTGATGCTACAGACTGTGGAATCAGACCACTTGGGTTGTCTGTGTGATCTCAGCTTATGGAAATGCCTCAGCTTCCTTGGGCCTGCCCTTTCTTCATCCGTAAATTGGAGGCAACAGTAAAACCTGCTATGGGTTTATTATAGGAATGATATGACTCTTAAGAGTTGCATATCATACTACCCAGAGCAGAGTGAGTGTTTAATAAATATTAAATGGTATTATGTTTAAAGGAGATAATATGTGCAAAACTAATGTGATGGACACATCACCTAGTACTCCGTATACAGAAGGTATCATATAATACCTGTATTGAGGTGTCGCCCAGCCCAAGTATTCTTGGTCTTACTCTTTTGTGTAAAATAAGAGAACTTCTGGTGAGAAAATTTAACAAGTCTCTAAGTTTCTGCCAAGTTTCTGACTAACGATTTGGATTTATCTGTTTTGGCTTCCCCATCTAAGTCCCCTTATCCCCTGCAATCCCTGTATTTTGAAGAAGATGAATAAATAGTCTTGGAGCGACTGCATTCCACTTGTCCCTGTTCTCTAATCTGTGGATGGGAATCAGAGAGGCCAAGCTGATAACCTTAGCTTCCCATCTTTGCTGCTGTGCCATCTCCTAAGACTGTTTGGCAGTCTTAGAAGAGCAGTGACGAGTAATTCTTCCCTGGTGGAATCTCCAAATGTTCTTGGGGTCAGTTTATAGGCTAATTAAATATTTTATCTTGATTCAAGTTCAGAAATGTTCAACTTCCTATCTCAGCTTGTCAGTTTTCAAATCTTTATATTTCAAGAGCTTTCTCTCATCTGAGAATTTAGTCTTAGATATTTTCTTCTTGAGTGTGAAGATTAGTTTTTGTTGAAAGATTACAGTTTTGGAACTGTGTATCGGAGCAAGAAAATTTGATACCTTTTTAAACCACTCTCCTTTGAATTCTAGCCTTTTTAGAACAACTTCCAAAAACCTGGAATTTGGTGGGGGCACCTATTTAGGTCCACTCCTAATTGGAAATTTGCTTCATTCAGGTTGTTCTAGTTAATGCTGTTGCATAACAGTCATCCCCAAATTGAACAGCCATTTCATTAAACTCATGGATTGTATGCATTGGACCCTCAGACAGGGCACAGTAGGGGTGGCTTACCCCTGTTCCACAATGTCTAGGACTTTGGCTGGGAAGACTGGAAGGCTAGCAATGATATAAGGCCTTCGAATCATCTAAAAGCCTCTTCCCTCTCATGTTAGGCTAGGACTTTCATCTGGAGCACCTGCAGGTGGCCTTCTCTGCAGAGCAGACTCAGGGCGCGGACATAGCCCCTGCCTCTGAATGGGAAGGTGTCCAATGTTTGCCTCACAGTAAATCATGGACTAGATCTGGAAATGTTAGTTAACTATGGAGCTTCATCTTATTATCCCATGTTCCTATGACCACCTTAAAGGGTGTGGATAGGAGGGATGGAGGAATATTTATTATCCCAATTCCCATTTAGGGTGTTCTCTTAGAAGCTTGAAAGATGCAAATACTGAACTTGTTAAAAGAGAGACTTTCTACTGTACTCTGAATGATAAACTTAGGAAATGCATAGCCTGAGGAAGTACAACAGGACAAAAATATAAGCTGAAGTCTTTCCCCTGGCTTTAAATGCCAGTTTTAAGAATAATAAACAATAGTGTGGTGATTGCTAGGGGGAGAGGGTATAACAGAACTAAGTGGTAATGGAAAAAATACAGTAAAGATTAAATAAAAATAAATTAATGTAAAGAATAATACACATATGTGTTACCACCACTAGATACAACAGAAGAAGAAAGAGAAGAAAAAGGGGGCGGAGGGGAAAAGGAAGAGCAAATAAGAGCAACTAGTATCTGTATAGCCCTTCTACATTTTTTCCGTCGATTCCTTATAACAGCCTACTGAAATCAGTACTGTCATTTTTATTGCCAATTTACAGATGGGAGAACTGGAATTCAGAGATGTCATAATATCTCTAAGGTCTTACAGTCAGTATGAATGGAACCTGTTCTCTAAAATCATAGGACTTCAGATGCCAGGTCCTGTAGTCACAGCACGAGTGCTCTGCTGCTGGAGCCCACTGTGGCGAGTCCTGTCCCCTTCTTAGACACCAGTGTGCCCATGGCAATGGGAGCCACCAGACCCCAAACACAGTGGTCTCCATCTCTTTGCTGCTGGGTTCTTTTCTTGCATACTCTCTACCTGCTATCTTGAGATTTGCCCACCACATTTAGGAAACCTAATGAATATTTTCCTGTATAAGTTACTGACAAGAGAGCAGTTCATACTACAGTTGAGCCATGATTCACATACCAGTACACACGTAAATAGTTCATTTTTTTTATTCATTCAGTGATCATTTCTTGAGTTTCTACTATATGCTAGGCACTGGTCTATGGGCTAGGAATACAGCAGTGGACAATACGTGGCCCAAGCTTTTGTGCTAGTGGAGAAAATAGAAAATAAGCAATAAATAGATATCCTGCTGTCATGTAGTGGTACATGCTATGATGAAAAGTGATGCCTGGAAGGGTGTGGAGAATGACAGAGGGATGACTTTAAAAATTGGAGTCAGGGAACACTTCTCCGAGGAGGTAATGTTTGCACAGAACCCTGCGTGGGTAAGGGAGAGAGTGTTCCAACAGAGGTGCTTGCAGAGGCCATGACACAGGCATTTTCTTGGCTTGTTTAGAAGGAATAGCATGGAGGCAAGGTGGCTGGAGAGCAGTGGGATAAGAAAGCAAGTGAGAGGAAAGGATGTTGAAGAGGCAGCTAGAGAGCAGATCGTGTAGGGCTGTGTATGTCAGAGTAGGGATCCTGGGTTTTATCCCAGAGGTGATCAGTGCGGGGCATTGGAAGGCTTGGAGCAGGAAGTGATTTGCATGCTAAGAGAGAATGTTGTTTGCTTGTATCAGACAGTGTAGAGAGACAAGGAGATGCTGGAGACAACGCAGGGGCTACTGCATTTGTCCATGTGAGAGATTTAATAGTTTGGATCAGGTGGTAAACAGGGAGGGGATGAGAGGTGGTTTGAAATGAGATGTTTTTAAAAAGCAGACTCTAACTTTGCTGATGGATTGGGTGCAGGATATGAGGAGAAGAGAGGAGGCAAGAGTGATTCCAGACATCTGAGCAATTGGGCGAATGATGATGGATAACACTGGGGAAGAGCAGGTTGTATCAATAATTCTATAGTGAACATGTTTCTAATGGTGAGGGAGACAGTATGGTCTCACCATACTGTGGTCTGTGACTCTGGTCACAGACTATATTTGAATCCCAGCTCTATTTACCAGCTCTAAGATCGTGCACAAGTCACTTACCTCCATGTTCACATCTGTATAATGGGGACAATAAAAGTACCTACACTGTGGGTAGTTCTGAGGACTCAACACACAACAATGTCTAGCACTTTACCATCATTTTTACTCTTAATATAATTGTGTAAACACTTATGATCATTTTCTTAAGGGAAGTGTTAGGTCAAAGGTTACACACATTTTTAAGCTTTGAAAATTACCCAGTTGCTTGTCTGGAATGATAATATCAATGTGTTTCTACCAACTGTGAGATGCAAAGGAGGAAATTCTTTAAAAATTACCGGTGTGTTAAACTGGTTCAGGTTTAATCTGTAGATTCCTCAGACCACTGTCTTCCCTTCTTGCCCCAGTCAGAGAAGGAGCATTTGCTTGGCTCAGCATGACTTGAGGCTACTTAAATGATTCTAATTACATTTCTGTTCTCCTTCCAAAATTACTATATTCACATATATATTAATATAATATAATGTGACTGACATAATACAATACTAACATAATGAAAATGTAACTAATTAACATGTATTTATTAATATACAGTGAATGCGTATTTGCAGGAGAATGAAAGCATGTGAGAAAGAACTGTGGGTTGTGTATGTGTATATTAGAACTGAAGGATGAATCCAAACATCTCTGGGTTGTCATCTTTAATTCTAAATGAGCACTGTGCTGATGCTGTGCTTTATTTAAAGAGAGGAAGAGAAATTGATTTAATAACCTGTCATATTATACAACATAAAAAGAACTTGGGAAGAAAAAGCACTCTGATATTCTTAGTGGGAAGAAAAATATTATGACAGCTCCATGGAGAAATCTTTGTGCAGAGAGAACTAGTAGAAATTATGGTGATGAGTGGAAGATCTTAGAAAAATATTCTAGCTTCCATGGAATAAATTTGACCTCTATGCAACAGAGCTCTACGTTATAGAAGGAAATTTCCCTTTATTACATAAGAGGCATAAGAAAATAGAAACTCCAATTATTCATTTTTTTTCCATTTCTTAAAAATAATTTATTTTATCATTTCCTCTGGAGGTTTTAAAAATATTTAACTGAGGTGGAACAGAATAGCAAGTTATAATGTGATGGAATTGTAAAATTTAATCAAGGGAGTTCATCTTAGTGTTCAACTCTGGCATCCTGAAAAAGTCAGTTTATACTTTAGTGAGCAAATAAAGTTAGGTAATAATACCCTCCAACCACCAGGAAGACACCTGTGGGTTTATTGCTTATTGCCACAAGGGAGAACACTCTTCATGGTGAGCTGTGAAGCATCTTAGTAAGAGAGTTTAAGAACTTACAGAATGCAGGCTTTCGTTGGGTGTTTTTAGGAGAATTTAAGGAATGACTGCTTTCCGCTGGATAGGATGGTTTCAGGAATCCAGGACAATTCTATAATTGAGCCCCTTCATAGATCGTATCTAGGAGGGAGGAACAGACCCAGGCTAAAGCTGTAGTGGGGAAAGAAGCAGCAGTCACTCATTTTAACCAGGATGAGAGATGTTTAGTCGTGTGTGTGTGTGTGTGTGTGTGTGTGTGAGAGAGAGAGAGAGAGAGAGAGAGAGAGAGAGAGATCTGGACAGTGTTTATGTTTTTGTTTGGTTCAAGCATGATTATGGAGAAGTCTAGTTTCTGACTTGCTGCTTCATGGGCACACAGCGGCCTTGGGCTGTGCTGGTGTTCAGATGAAACTTCTGTTTTGTTCAACAAAACATGTATGTTTTATGCTGTATGTGCCAGGCCAGGTCCTAGCAACACTGGGGCCTCACTGACAGCACCAGGTCTGTCCACCAAGCCACCTCCCAGCTGTCAGGGGCTTCTTCCCTCTTGCTCAGAGTTAAAACCTGAAGTTAAGCTGTTCCACTTAAAAAACCTTCTTAACAATGGACCAATGTTGGCTAAACAAAATAGCAATCATACAAGTCTTAAATCTCAACAAAATAGCAATCATACAAGTCTTAAATCTCAACAAAATAGCAATCATAACAAGTCTTAAGCCTAAACCTTTTGTTTCTCTATCATTGTTATCCAAAGAATGATAATTATGATGCTCAATGTTGTATAAGTTATTTTTTTCTTTTTCAACTTAACCTCGTATCTCCCTTCTATTCTTTTCCTATTTTCCTGATCAGTCAGAGGGAAAATTCCCAGCAGCTCTTTTGAAGAGTTTCAAGTTTCTGCTCACCTCTCCGGTAGAAATCTCCTTAAGAAATAACCTGAGTCATAAAAGATGTGGACAGGAGAATGTTTTTTAAAAGATGAGATAGATGGTTTAATTTCTGTACCATTTATTAAGCCAACTCCTTGTGTTTTGAGGAAAATTATTTTCCAGAAGTTTCATTTTATAAGTATTGCCTGGTCACTGGCATTCATTCAATAAATGGCGATCAAGTATTTACCATAATGCCATGCACCCTCCTTGCCACTGTGTATGACAAGGGACAATTTTGGTCCCTGCCTTCATAAGGCTTGTGTTCCTCAAGGGACAGGAAGCTTTGTGATCCAAAATATTCTTTAAAAGCTTGAAAGAGTCAGAGGACAGTATTTTCAACTCTGATTGAAAGAGTTGGAAGAGGTGTCTCTTCCAGAGGTTTGGAAGAGACACCAGGTAAGGTTTTATAGAGAAGTGGTTACTTGAACTAAATCTTTGGTGATGAGTCTGCCAGGTAAACAAGCTAGGGAATCACATTGTTTAAAAAGGGAAGGTTGCTCAATGCAAAAAAGGATTGACTTCAACAGGAAAAGACAGCCCCTCCCAATGACCAAACCTTGATAATTGTGACAATAAGGTTCTTGAAAGGACCTTATGGAAGAATCATCATCTTTTTGGCTAGAGCTCTGCCTAAACCATGCCCGCAGGAGAGAATATCTCTTCTATTTTTAAAGACCTTTTGAGAAGGGGAATCCACAGTCATCCTAGGAGGTCGAGGAGTTTTAAGTCACACAGCCTTATTAGCACAGATGGTATTCAACAGCTCTCAGTGGGGAGAGGAAGGAACATCTCAGGAGGGATAAGGGGCCAGTTTTGAGGGTTTAATCTTTTGAATAGAGAATAATCCTGATACAGCCTTGAACTTGAATCACATTGCTGATGCCTTGGCCTTTTCCCATGAATATAACACAAGAGACTGGATATGGTAATGTCAGATGAAACAGTTGACTTCTTTTACATTATGAGATCTTGGGGAGGGATGGGAAAGCTTAAGAAAAAACTCACTAATGGACTAAATTTATGTTAGTCGCAAGGTTTCAGCATCATATACATCCTTATTTATATACTCTCCTATAGTGTTCCATACTTATTTCACTCACTTCACTGAATCATATTTTTGTCTTTAGATAATATACCCACTGTGTTGCTCGTGGTCACTGACAAACTCTAACACTCTGAGTCTATCTATATTTTTTAATTAATACACACATATACTTTCACACTTTTACTTAACTGTAGTTAGTACGCTTACCAAATGAAACTAATATCAAGAAGTCAAACAGCTGCCCTGGTAGGTATGGCTGAGTTGGTTTGAGCATTGTCCCATAAATCAAAGAGTCATGGCTTCAATTTCGGGACAGGACACAGGCCTAGGCTGCAGGTTCAGTGCCCTGTTAGGGTGTATGAGGGGCAACTGATCAATGTTTTTCTCTCACATCGATGTTTCTCTCCCTCCTTTTCCCTCTCTCTAAAATCAATAAGCGTGTTCTTGGATGAGGAGTAAAAAAAAAAAGTCAAACAGTAGGAGTTAGTCTCAGTTACACTTTTTTTAAAAAATTAGATTTTATTTATTTTTAGACAGAGGGAAGGGAACAAGAAAGAGGGAGAGAAACATCAATGTGTGGTTTCCACTCACTCCCCCTACTGGGGAGCTTGCCCGAAACCCAGGCATGTGCCCTGACCAGGAATCAAACTGGCAACCCTTTGCTTCACAGCCTGTGCTCAGTCCACTGAGCTACACCAGCCAGTGCTCAGTTACACTTTTGGTGAAATCTTTCAGAACAAACAAATCAATTTGCTAGGCATTCTTTATTCAGGAATGTAGGGTGGGGCAAGGTAAAATCCATGAGATCAAGATTTTTGTCTGTTTTACTCACCACTGAATCTCTAGCTTTTAGAACAGTGTCTGGTACCCAGAAGGCACTAAACAAATACTTGAATGTATAGATGGAGGAGGTTTCCTCTTGCTTATAGAGGTTATTGATGTTTCATCAGTGCTGAATTTCATAATTTGGAAGTTCTTCTATAGAGATCAGTGTCCCCTGTCTAGTTGTAGCACATCTGTTGTTAGTGGAATATCTTATTTCCTGATAGCAAATGGATTAAGAATATGTCTTCTTGTTATTTGAATCATCTAATTAGTGTGGAATTTTGTTTAAGAGTGTCTTTGGAAGAATGTCCTCTGATCGTTATTTTAGGTAATCTTTTAATTTCACAAATCATGAGCGTAGAGCTCAAGAAACTTTCCAAAAATGAACCCAATTATAACACCTGTGTCCAGATGAAGAAACAGAATACCACAGCACCTCAGGGCCCCTCTTGAGCCTCCTGTTCACAGCCCCTCAGCCTCTGTCAGGAGTAAACACTAACCTGACTGACAGCACTGATTGCTTCTGCCCATCTTGATTTTTATACAGAGAGAACAGGCTCTTTAGTGGCAGGCTCTTTCATTTAGCTTTATAGTTGTGAGATGCCCAGTATCACTCATAGTCTGGTGCGTTCATTCTCTTTGCTGTGTAGTGTTTTACTGTATGGATTGTATGGATTTTCCACAATTAGTTGGTCCATTCAGCCACTGGTAGACATTTGGGTTGTTTCCAGTATAGGCCTATTATGAATAATGCTGCTATGAACATTCTTATAGAAGATTTGTGGTGAGGATATGGATGTATTGCTTTGAATAAATACCTAGGAGTATGATTGCTGGGTCAAGGGTGAATATATGTTTAGCTTTAGTAGATGTTTCTGAACAGTTTTCTGAAGTGGCTGCACAAACGTACATCCCCATCAGTAGTGTGTGAGAGTGCTGATTGTTCTGTGTCTTTCCCAGTGTTCGATAGCACCTATTTTTTCATTGCAGCTATTCTGGAAGGTATGTAGTGTCTCACTGGCATTTTAACCCGCCTGATGAATAAGAAGATGAGCACTTGTATGTATTTGTTGGGCATTTGGATATTCTGTTTTGTAAAATACCTCTGTGTGATACACAGTTATTAGTTGTGTCTCTATTCTGCATATATGTCTCCGACCTCAACAGTTGCTCTTGTTTTAATCTATTTCTGATTCCCTTCTACAGTAGTTATTACCATAAGAATCAGGGTAATTCTTAGCTTTTACAGTCAGTTTTGCCACCACTCTTTTATTGTGGAAATTGACACTATTAAAGTCATTACACATACTGTTGATATTTGTATTGTTGACAGTCTTTTTACTCAAAATGGTATTCTTGACTCATAATTTTTTAACCAATATTAACTTCCAGGGCAGAGAGAGCACACTCCCCTGTCTGTCTTGTGAAGTTGTACAACACTTGGCCACCATCAGCTTGGAAGTGCCAGTTATAAATATCTTAATGTTGCTGGTTCTTTTTTTTTAACCCTTCCCAATTTACCCAGGAACCAGTTTTTTAAAATAGATTTTATTTATTGAATTTTAGGGAGAAGGGGAGGGACGGAGAAAGAGAGGGAGAAAAACATTGATGTGTGAGAGAAACATGGATTGATTGCCTCTCGCGTGCCCCCAACCAGGGACCTGGCCCACAGCCCAGGCATGCGCCCCACTTCCCAATTGAACCTTTCAGTTTGTGGAACAATGCCCAACCCACCAAGCCACATCACTCAGAGCCAGGGACCAGTTTTGATTTCTCCACTATTTCTTCCTTCTTTTATTCTTTCACATTTCCTTTTCCCTCAGTCTCAGAAATTTTTTCCTGGACTACTGAGGTAGCTTAATGATGGGTCTCCCAACCTACAATCTTTTCCCACCCCCACACTCTATCATTGCAGAGGGCACTCAGTGAATGCTTGGTTTTTCCTGGGAGGTGGTTATTGAAATGCTATTCCACCTGTTCTTCTCTAGGCAGAATGATCCCCCATCCCCAGAGGGCTGCTCCTGGTGCTTCTCTAACATGGCTCAGTGTGATGTCTGCTACCCTGAGTCAAATGATTTCTAAATAGGAACCTTCTGGTGGCACCATTATTAATTAACATCCTTTCTCAGAATATCTGAAAGAAGCTAGTTGGGAGAACAATGTGCTCCCAGCACAACTGATGAAGTTTGGAAGTTGGCTGCTTTAAAGATAGATAGATGATAGATAGATAGATAGATAGATAGATGATAGATAGATAAATAGATAGATAGATTGAGCAGCCCTTGCTAGTTATTTATGAGGAGTTTATGGAACTTCTCTCTTTGTTGTTCCTTCTTCCTATACCTACTTGTCTTTCAACTACTACACTATACCCTGTTCATACCCAATTATTAGTAGCTAAAGCCCCATACATACCACCAATTTATGTAAAGATTGCCTTTGCTGACAAAACCAGTTGCTTCTTGAGGGTAGGGACCAAGTCATACTTAACCCTTTAAGCTCTATAATTATAGCACAAAGTAGATGCTCAGTAAATATTTAATGACTGCGTGGATGAACCACTTATTAGTAAGGAATGCTATTTTGCCCGTGTTGGGTAAGGCAGACAAGTGGGACCTACGATGACATCGTGTCATTTTCCCACTGAGATGCTCCAGGGCAGTTGCCCCTATTGTTCACTCTGCTGAGGGTATTCTTCCTGTTGCTGTCATCACTGAGACATCTGCTCATTGTGGGTAGACCTTAGCCTAACCGTCCTTTCCTGAGGAAGTTCCCCTAACCTCCTCCAACCTTTAGTCTCCCTGCCCTTCTTACTAAGTTAAGGACTCCTCTCTATGCTTCCTTATATTTTTCATGTTATAGGAAATGCCATATTTTACTATTTGCTTATGAATTATCTATGTTTGCCTTTAAAGTACATGACCCAGGAGAGATCGGTCCATATGTATCTTGCTTTCATTGTATTCTCAATACCATACTGAGTTCTTGGTATACTGTAGGCTCTGAATAAATATGAATAAAAGTATAGGAGTGGTGAATAAAAACAGGATCCTTCCCTGTGAGTCTTGGAATAGTTGTCTCTTCCCCTTTCCTTCCTCCACCAAAGGACTATATCATCTATATACTCACTATTGTGCTGTGAAAATATAAAACCGCAAGAAAATGTAACACATTCAATACATTCCACAAAACCCCAGCAACATCTTTTATTTATGCTTTTGTCTAAAAATATTTCAGTACTGTAATATGCAGAAATAGAAGATACAGGCCCACAAGCTCTCCTCGAATTGAAAAGCGGGGCTGACTAATGGACTTCGGCTGCCTCTGCGGTGCATTGTGAATGGGCTCTCCCAGCGGTTCCGAGCTCATGGGTGCCATCCATCTACGTCTCAGAGGAGGCTGTGTTTGCTGTGAGAAACACTGAGGAGCTTTATTTAAAAAATGGCCAAATGAATGAATACTCCTAATATAATCGATGCTGGAATAATGTTTCCTGCTCTTCCAGCTTCAGCTGCAACAGGCTGTCAGAACAGCGCACTACACGGGAGGCCAGCAAGGAGAAATTCATGGTCTCACTGAGCACAGGCAGGATCGAGGCTGACTTCCCCAGCCATTCCCTTTCTGGAAGTGATAAGATTTATGCAAGTGCTTGTTTTAGGACTGGGCCAGTATGGAGGGGCTAGAGATGGGAGGGAAAGTAAATACTTCTTTGTTTACTTCCTGAAAAATTCCACTTGAAGCCTTGGCTTAGTTCTCAAAAGCCTTCAAAATGTACATTCACAGCAGCCCTGTAAGGGGTGCCTGTGTATGTCAGTCACTTACCTACTATTTCCAATCCTGCTTTCTCATTTCCTCCTAGTCCTTACTTAGATACTTGGAGAATAAGAGTCCTTCCTAGAGGTGGTATCCAGTATTTCCTATGCAATTTTTGAGAGGGAGTTGTCCCCTTTAACTGGCTGTAGGACTGTCTTTTCATGTGGAGTGCAACACGAGCTGCTCCTGAGATGTTCTGCTCTGGGATGAATTCCATTTTGGAGAGTTTGTATTTCAGCTCACATCTGCTAATGGTTGCTTTTATCTATTTAGAGGGAAGTAGGAAGTGCACTGGACTTAGGTGTCAAAATTGCCGTGTGCTTGAATGTCAGCCGAATTGGAGTTGGGCTAAATCTGTAAAATAAAACTAATAATTCCTGCCCTTATACCAGTTAGGACTTGTTTGGGCTGCAAGGGAAGTAAATAAAAACATTAGTTATTGAAACAAAACAAGTTTATTTTTATCTCATATTAATGGTTGCATATTTAAGAGCCTGCTAAAGCAGATTGATGGAGCCATTAGGAATTTCCATCTCCCACGTGGAGTTTCTGGCCCTAGAGGTTGCTTGCACTCCACCAATCAGTCTGCATTTCAGCCAAGGAGGCAGAAAAGAGGAAACAGGCACATGGCCCCTTCTTTTTAAGGGTGTTTTCTGGAAATTACAACACCTCTGCCAGAAGGTGTCCTGCCTCGCTGTTGGGGGGGCGGGGAGCTGGGAAAGGCAGCCTTTACTTCTGGGGTTCTTGGGCTACAGTGAAGGACAGGAAGAATAGATGTGGGGGAGTGCAATTACAAGTCTTTGCTGCCTTGAGGGTTAATCCTCATAGTATGAGGTGCAAGTGATACACATGCATTTCTTAAACTGTTAAGTCCTGTATCCTTGACAGATTTTATTTTAAAAATATTGTTAATACCATTTGTGTGGTAGGAATTCAGAAAAATTAGAACAAAGGAATTTGGGTTGTCCATTTCTTAAGAGGGCAATTGTTAGGTAAAATTTCATTCTGGAGAGGTATTGTTGCCATCTGTTTTATGAAGGATTGTTATAAGGAAAACATCATTCATTATTCATCCACATAGAGGATGAAGGAAACTGAGAGATAGATTGTCCATCTCTTTTGTTTTACAGATGAGGAAATGAGACCCAGAAACAGGGGCGTTATTCTTCAAGGTCATGACGCTGATTAGTGGCAGAGCCAGAATTAAAACCCAGGATCCCTGACAGAATAGTCAATACCTTCCCCAAATGAAAATCAACTGTAAAATGAGAGGTGATTAAATTAGTAGGGGAAGTTGTGGTAGAGAAGTTGCTAGAATTTTCTGCGATTGTAAGGGACTGGCATTTGCACAGATGAGTTGATCTCTTCAGGTGATCTCAGTCTCAGGTTTTCCTATTGGCAGGAGGTCAAGTTCACAGGGACTCATTCGATATTGTCCCTGTTTCCTTTTCTTAGAGTCGATACTGGCCACCCTACGTCATGCTATGGTCCCATTCTTTTCTCAGTCTTGAAATCTATTTAATGTTATACTTCTCCTTTGGTTACTGTGTCCCGAATTCAAGGATTCTTAGTTCTCAGCTCCTGGTCCTTTTTGTCCTCACAGTGTTTGCTGCCCACTTTTGTGACAGCTGTGCCCCAAGGGAAGAGAGGTGGGGGACTCAGTTTCCCCTGAGTGTTTCAGCCCTCTTTTCATCTCTCCCCTTGCATTAGGGAAACATTTCTATCAGAATGTGACCCTTAGCTTCTTTTGTGAACTGTGGCAACAAACACTTAACACGCTCCCAGCAGCACCAGCTGTCTCTGACTTGTCACTTGAATTTCTAAGGAGTGTCACTGACTAGTGGCTGAGGGGTCTGTGCTTTGTGTTTCCAGCTCGCTGTTTTGTTCTACTGCCGGGCGGGGTCTTGCTCCAGTTTTGTTCTTTTCTTTGTTCTCTTCTTTCCCTCTCTAATTTAAGATGACTTTGACTCTTTGTCCCAGCAATCTGTTTTCTGCTGTGTTGGGAGCTGTAGGGTCCCTCATTTCCTCCAGCAGGCCTAATTAATTCATCTGACTTTGCTATGCTAAGTGGAAAACATTCCGTTTACGAAACAGGAATTACCATATGAATCTATCCTGTCTCTATGTTATCCAGTCTCATTACATGTCACTTGTTTCTCCTTTGGACCTGTGTTTTTAAACTTGCATCTATGTGGCAGAAATTCTTCATTATTTCATGTCTATTCTCTTTCACTAACAGAGCTCTGCTTTGGAGCAGTATAAGAGATGCACAATTGCTACAAACTGTAGAAATTATGACTTCTGGTGATAAAAGGCCTAATTTAGATTAGTTTATACTTCTATTGCTCTGAAATTTTTATTTTTATTTTTATGTGTCAGTGTTTTGCTTACCTCAGCCAAGACTACACTCTGGATGGAAGCATGCCTTTTATTTACACATCTCTATTATCTCATTATAATGTCTTACCGTGACCATTGTACTATGACCAATATAGTAATAAAAATGGGAAGACATTAATAAATATGAGTGTGATTAAAAATTATAACTTCTAGCCTCCCTTTCTTTCATCTAAGGGTGGCCATGTGATAGTATTTCCCCCCACAACATGTAACTTATGAGGTGGGATCCCCTAAAAATCGAAATTATCTTCTGGAGGGCAGGCCCCTTGTAGTACAGGCTTCCCCCATTAGGTGAGTGTTCTAGGAACCCATCTGTATCAGTGTACTAGCTGGCATGGTTGTGAGAAGTTGTGTTCAGCTTCAGTGAATTTTTTTTTGGAAGACTCTTTCAATGCATGGGATTTAAGAGTGCATGCACCTATACTGCACTGAGTGTTCAGCAGTTTTTGACCAAAAACGACATAACCCCCATGCCCCACCCTCCCTATTAACCCGATCTCACTACAAGCAACTTTTTTTTTTTGTTTCCCCGGATAAAGAGAAGTTCTCAAAGGGAAAAATTTTGCTGATGTGGAAGAGGTGAAACAAAAATAGCAGAAGCACTAAAAGGCATCAAAATTGACAAGTTCAAAAACTGTTTTGAGCAGAGGAAGAAAAAGTGTCATGATGGATGTATTGCACAGATGGAGAATACTTTGAAGGTGGCTGAAGTTTAAACATGTAAGGATGAATGCACATTTTTTTAATAAATAAATTCCTGGGTTTTTTGGGGGGTCCCTCCTCATAGAAATCTGAGCTGGGGAGTTGTGTAAAAGTTTGGCTCCCCATAGATTCCAGATCCTTATTCTTTGTCCTTCGTCATTTGTGCTCCCTGGCATGTGGACATGACAGATGAAACTGCTACAGCCATCCCCTTTGACCATAAGAGAAAGGCTCAGAGGCCTGAGGAGACCTCAGCTCTGGAGTCCTGGACCACCGAATGAATGCCAGCGATCTCCATTCTCCAGAAATCTTTAGAAAAATAAGAAGAAAAATAGCCTCTGATGAGTTTGCCTCACTGTTGGGGGGACACTGCTGCTCTCTGTTAAATGCAATTGCTAAGGGATCTGTTTATGATTAAATGAACTGAGACCCTGTGGTGGACACTGTGGCATGCCACCCAGATCCCGCACAAGGAAGAACTAGTCACCTGGTCACTGGCAGTGCTGTCAGCAGGCAACCCCCAGCTGTCAGCCCTTTCAGGCATTACTCAGTTTCAGAGAGCCTCTTCACTCAAGGTGACTTCCGTCTGGAGGGGTCCACATTCAATAAATCATCAGTTGGATATATACAGGTCTGGCCATGTTGGTCCAACTTGGGACAACTCCAAAGGGTGAGAGCTCTGTGGGAGTGTCAGTGGCTGTCATTGAAACCACATAAGCTTGAGTTATATCTCTGTTATCCAGTGATTCCTTCCCCATCCTTCCACAGGTGCCAGTGCCCAGAGCATTCCTAAATATATACAGAACCTCTCTACTAGGTTCTATCTCTGGGGCCACTGCTCAGAGATATCAACCTGTGAAACCTGCTGAGTTGCGCTTCAGTCCACAGATGTGTACTGACATCCTAGCTGGTACCAGGCTCTATGCTGTGCCTTGATTGGTGGTGGGGAGGTTGGGTTGGGAGCACAAAGATGAATAAGACACAGTCCTTATCAGAAGTAACTCTGGTCTAGTGAAGAAGTAAGTAAGATAGATAAACAAATACTTTTCATTGTGGGTGATGAGTCTAATTATAGGAGTGATTATATGGGAATATATGGAGAAGATTGAAAAAACCTTCTGAGGTAATCAGAGAAGCCTCATGGAGAATGTGAGATTTGGGAAGAGTTTTTAAGGATGTGGAGGTGTTCACCATATAAAGTAGGTGGTAAAGGGCATTAAAAAAGGAAGAGCGTTCATTAAAATATGCAAGAGCTTGAAAGGGCATGGCATGATTGAAAAAGACAACTTATTTTTTTTGGTAGGAGGGGAAACAATCGAATTGAAGCCAGAGAGTAGAAGACATGTAAGTCCTTGAGAAACCTGGTATTTGTTTCTATCAGAGTAAACGTTATATGAAAATTTGAGGACTGATGAATGGCCAACTTATGGTCATGTAAAAGGTAGATTAGTTAGGGAGAGACCAGAGGTCAGCAAACCAGTAAAGAGCCTGTTAGGATATTCAGGTAACAGATGATAAGAGACTTAACTATGGCAGGGACTGGGGGTACAAAGAGGATGTAATAAAATTAGGAAATTTTGGTGGAAGAGTTGACAGGGCTTAGAGTTTAAATTGACATGGGTAGTGAGAAAGGAAGGAGTCAGAGTTGACTGAGAATTTTGGCCAATGAGATATAGTCATGGTACTCTCAAGAGCCAGGAGAGGGATTATGAGAGATTCAAGGCATCAAAGACATCAGGAAGACAGCTTGCGGTAAATTTCCAACCATGGAACCATCCTTGGGTTGCAAATACAGTTTTCTAATACACTGAGGTATTTATATTACTTGAAGCTATATACTTGAGTAATATTATTCAAAGGGAGAATGTAGAATATAAGAAAAACAAATTGGCAAAGAACAAAACCCCCAGGGAACAGCTGTTGTGTTTAGTAGGACTTAAATAAATACTGCTGAAGTGAGCAGAGTGACAATGACTAAGTATTTGTGTCCTCATTCCGTTCATTAATATGCAGCATAACTCCCTCTTTCACTATTCTAGAAAACTCTAGAATAGTGTGGAGGCTTTATCTCCTAGTATATTCACTGGCCAAAAGCTTGTTTATTTTTTGTGCCTTGGAACTCTCTTTATCATAGTGAAAGGAAAGTAGCATTCTCTCAAATTCTAATATCTTATTTTCCTTTTAACAAGATGGGGTGTCCCAAACTTTGGGTCACAAGAAGTGGCTGGCTTTCAAAGAAAACAGAAGAAATCTTGCAACTTCAAATTATGAATCTTTGAATCAGAAGAGTTTCCTGCAGTAAAATCTGAGCACCTAACCTATGAATTATTTGAAAGCAAGTACTGTCTGATTTGTCTTTGAAAGTCTTGGTGAGGAAGAAACATAATGACTTTGTATTGAACTGAATCAGGTGGAATTGAACCAAGCCCATAAGAATCTCTTCAAAGAAGTGATGTATTACCATTATTACCAGGCTCCAAATGTGGAGTTTTCTGCAAAGATGGGTGGTATATACCTGATTTCTGAAAAACTAAAATGAAAGTAAATATTAATATATTTGTATTGTACTCAACAATAAAACCTCAACTCCCTTCTTTATGAGGTAGTAACCTTAGTCCATTCAAGCTCCTGTAACAGAATACCATAGACTGGGAGGCTTTTCAACAACACAAATTTATTTCTCACAGTTCTAGAGGCTGGGAAGTCCAAGATGAAGGCACCAGCACATTTGGTGCTTGGTGAGAACCTACTTTCTTGTTCACAGACAGCATCCTCTCACTGTGTCCTCACATGGAAGAAGGGGCAAAGGAGCTCTTTGGGGGTCTCCTTAGTAGGAGCATTAATTCCATTCATGAGGACTCTACCTTCATAACCTAATCACCTCCGAAGGTCCCGCCTCCAAATACCATCACACTGGGGATTAGGTTTATCACATGGATTTAGGGGAGACACAAACATTCGATCAATAGCAGGTGGATACAAATGCTCAAAGTCAGGGGTAGCAGGATGTAGCTGACATGGGATTTATATATTGAAACTAGCAGCTTAGGTGAGTAGCATTTGCATTGTTGGACAGGGTTCTTTCTCCTCAGGTATTAAAGGCAAACCCATGAAACAGGTATTATTCATTCAAAGACTCACCTGTCATTTGTTTCTTCTGTATGCTAAGCACTGTGGGGTTTTTTGTTGTTGTTTTGCATTGCTTGGCACATAACAGGTACTAGTTACTTTATCCTTCCAGCATCTTCTGTGACATAGGCAATACAACTCCCATTTACAAATGAATAAACTAAGATTCTTTGGTTTGACAGACTTAGTCACACAACCTACATCTTTCAAACTTAGGTTTACTTGACTCAAAGTCTTATAATCTTTAAAACATGTACACAGTGTTTCCAGTAACCCTTCATTCAAAATATGCACAGAGCTCCAATCAAGGAAAGTAAATACAATTTTCAGGTGTCTTTATTTCTCTTAGTGTATTATCCATCCCAGGGACAAGAAATACTAGGGAATATGCAGACTTTGTCTTACTCAACTGTGTTTTGTTTCATGTCCTGCCATTTCTTTTAGTGTTTTATAGCAATAATTAAAATGAGCTCAATCAGTTTTTGACTTCTTTATATCTTGGCCCTCCTCTCCTTGAGTTCTATAGAACCAATAATCCTGTTAGTTTTCAAACTATTTCCAAAACTGTTGTCATTGTAATTTGGTAACACTTACATTTGTAAGTCTGTACTTAGAAACTACTGGCTCTGGTGGATTAGCTCTTTATTTTGACTGTTTGTATCTTCCAAACATAACTTCTGAGGCGATTGTTTTCATACTTTGTTGTGTGATGTGCCAACACAACTGGGCAGACAGGAGGTCTAACTGATGACAAACAGTTAAGAACCCAAGTGCCTTAGATTGTCTAGGTGACTTGAGGGTTGTCATATTCTGAGTTCATGAGAAGTAGATGGAGTCTAGGGGGTTATTGGTTTGAGATAAAGAGAATAAATGGAGGGAGATAATTACTGAATGGGAAAGTGTGGAGTGATGGGGTCATTCTGTAGATAGATGTGCTGTGTTTTCTGTTTTAATTAGGTTCTGGCCTAGGTTCTATTGGATCAGAATCATTACAATTTTTTTAACCCGAGTCATTACTCCTCTGCATCTTTGTCTACTAGCCTCTCACACAAGTTTTGACTTTTGATGTAAGGTTCTTGAGAAACTAAAGAAGCCTGGGCATCACTAGAATCATAGACAGAATCCAGGGACTACCTGCAATATGAATTGGATGGAGTTCAGTGGTTGGCGACACCAGCTGCTCATTGGAGTCACCTGGACAACACTGGCTCTCAACACTGGCTACACATTCAAATCACCCTTTGAAAGTAGTGAGGCCTGAGTTTCACCCCTGTTGATTCTCCTTTTATGGAATGTGGCCTGGGTAATTGAATATCCTATGGTGCAGCTTGAAAACCACTCAGACAGAGGTTGAGAACCACTGAGATATGTGCTAAATTTGGGGGAAAGTAGTATGGAAGAGGGTCAAAAGCAAATGCTAGCTTGGGTTGCAAATGTCGCCAAAGGAGGTCAACTGTAGGTGGCTTCTGCTGATGGGTGTTGGGCAGAGCAGAGCATCCTGAGGACTATTGACTTGCCAGCAGATGAGGGGCAGGCAAAATAAGGATCCAAGCTGGGATTTGTGATGGGCTTTGTTGGGGTTCTTCATGGATAAGTTTCACGTATAAATTATTATTTAAGCCACACATTTTTGAAAATGAAAAGAGATGCTAGAGTAATTACATTGAAAGAACAGGCATGAACCAAGATTATCTTGGAAATATTGGGATGCGTGGTTACTTCCGAATGGGTCTTGTTCATGACCTCTGGTGCTAAGAGCATCTGTCTAGTGTACACTTGGCCTTTTTACATATGTACAATTGTAAGTTGCTTTTGACCTTTGATAATATCATCACTCCAGCTCTACCAGCTTCTCTAGGCAGTGGTTCTCAACCTTAGCTGCACATTAGAATCACTAAGAACTTCTAAAAATACTGGTTCCCTCTCCTCAAGAAATTCAGATTTTGGTCGGAAGAATGCAGACATGGCTATTCTCCTTTTAAAGCTTTCTAAGTGATTCTAATTTGCTGCCATGGCTGAGAAGCCCTGCTTAAGAGAACAGGAGCTGCTGGAGTGCCATGTGTTTGCATCCCTTTGTGGAGGATTGACTGACAAGTGACATTATAAAGATCAGTCGTGGTCTTTTGTGTAATGGCTCTTGTTGCTCCTATAGCTACAACTTCTGGATGTGCTTTGTCATGTTTGCTGTTAAAATTATGTGACCATAATGTGATTTGAGGATTTATGGTCTTTAAGTTGCTGTGGCCTTATGAAGACTTTGGCAGTGATTATTTCCAAATGTTTCACTGATATGATGGCATTCAAAGGGGAACATGTCTTAAATCCCTTTTATAAACCTTTTAGAATACCAAGATAATTCCCTAGGATGCCCACTTGCAAAAGGGTCTCCAGGAATGACAAAGGATGAAAAGCACCTCCTTTTATGTTTTTAGTACTTATTAAATACTGCCTCTGTTTGTTTGTTTTAATCCAAGGCTCTGTGCAGATAATTAGAGCTTGTCTGTCCTCTTGTCTCTTACCTTGGGGCTGCTTGATTTTTGAGCAGAAGCTCCTTCAGAGGAGGGGACATCATAAAAGGGACAGACATCAGAGGAGGGGACATCATAAAACAGAAAGGAAACTCAATTGCTATTTTCTTTAATGGATCTGGCGATAGGGTTGAATGGAAGGAGAATATAAAGCTTGGGTTGAAAAGATGCTTGTACATTATCTGTGTGATGCAGTTCATTCATCTTTTTCACTCCTTGTGTTCTCAGAACAAATCAGGGTCAAACCTTTAATTCTCTTGCCTTAGAGAATTTAAAAGAAGTTTGAAGATATAATTGCGTGAATTAACTTATAAAACATGAACAGTTGATATTTGAAAATTAATAAAAATTCTTGAAGAAATGTGTATAGCTGTTCTTAAAAGTTGAGTTGTCAGGTTAAGAGACTTACTTGCATAATTTGGAGAACATATTCCCCTCCAAACACCTGTGTGGTAGTATTTCTATGGGCTACATCTGGTATGAGGTGTTTTTTTTCTCTTTATTTTTTTTAACCGCATAGCACCTGCTTGAAATTGCTTGTGTTGTTAGTAGAAATTAGGGTTCTATTAGATTTAGATTTCTCTGTGGATTCTACAAGAGTTAGTTCAGGAGTATAACTGATTGAGCAGTAAAGAAGTTGGGAGATGAAGAGGCAATGAGGACTGGAAGTAGGTTTCCTTCTGATGTTCCACAGAGGTTTTCTTTCACTGACCCTTTCTCCAAAAAGTAAGAGCCACAAAGAACATTCTGTCCTGAAGCCAACCCTCACCAATTCTATACAACTATAGAATGTCATATGTAAGGCCTGGGAGGATTTCTAGTCACCCAACTCCTTTCTGCAAAATGAAGAAGATAAGGCACAGAAAGTCAGGAATGTCCCCAAAGCCAAGCTAGTTCAGTTCCTGGCTTATTGCTCTTTTCACTGCATCCCACTGCCCACCCCAGGGCTCCAGGCACAGGTTTTGTAAACTCTACAGACAAGGAAGTACTTCTCGTCAAACAGAGAGGGATTGAATTGCTGCTAGAAGACCTATTTTTTTCCCTTTTACCTGAGTTATGTTACAGAATTCTACATAGGATTTTTAAGATAGAGAAAGAAACCACAGTTAGTTTTGCTACTAAAAATATAAAATATCCATGGGCCTACAAGGGTAAGTTCCACTGAATGCAGTTTTGAAACCTTAGAATCTGGCACTAAGATGGGAACCAAGTTATCTGTCAGTAGTTTTTCTTTAAAGAACATGAGAAGGAACACGTGAATGGATGAATGTGACTTACATTCTTTGTTTCTCTCATTGTGCTATCCCTGAAGGCAAAGATTTGACATCCACTTCCAGGTGTGATATACACATGGTCTAGGCCAGGGGAAGCCACCATGTTTTGTAAACAGAAATAATTGACAAAAACCGTTCCATGTTATTCTACTGAGTGAGCGGAACAAGTCTCCAGAGAGTTCAAATCCCAGCGTTTCCATCTACTAGCTGTGTGAAATGTCATGTTTTCTGCACTGTATTTTGCTCATTTGTAAAATGGGGACAATAACCTCTGTCTCAGGGGAATATGGAGTGTTCTAAGGCATGCCAATCCTTAGAGCAATATCTGGTACATAAAAGTGTTTAATAAATATTAACAATTGTTATCAGCCAAGAAAGATAATGCCCGGAAAATCCTTTTGTGGACATCTTCTCCAAGGTCTTATCACTTCTCAGTAGGTTTTCCTTTCTACCACCCATGTTTCTCATTCACATGTGTGTTCTTTTCCTCTTCCAATAACTTAGTGCAGAAATTGCATGTGAATATCCCATCGAGGTGTTGCCTGTATTCGTCATATTCTATACAACCATAGAATGTTAGAGCTGGAAGAAATCTATAGAATTTTTAGAATGTATAATGCCTTTTATTTTCTGACTCATTCGTAATGGCATTTTGGAATACTGTGTTTTTTATAAAACATTTTAATGTGGATAGCATGAGTGCATGATCATTATGAAAGAAACAATTAGATAGAAACTGTGTAAAGGGAAATGTTTGTCCTTAAGGGTTCTGCACATAGTGGGTGCCTCAGAGATATTTGCTGAATTGAATTGACTCTACAGATAAAGCCACATGGTTGGTCATTTTCCTCTTATTCATACTAGGTAATGTTATGAAAAGTTCCTGGCCTGTCTTGGAGGAAAGCACAATATATTGGCAAACAGAGGAACAACTCCAAACAAATTTCTTATTGGCTTGAATTTCATATATATTCCTGGTTTCAATGGCATTTCAGACAGAGGAGAACTCACAGAGAGGCAAATATATGAGACCAAGTACAGGAAGAAAGTTACAGTAAATTTTATTTTATATGAACTCAGTATCTGTTTATTAGAAAAGATCAGTCTTGGCTGCGGGGATAATGATGACAAATATTGCCAGATACATGATGATAGATATAACTGAGTAGAGTCTGGAAGTGAAACACTTTATAAACAGAGGCCCAAACAAATTCTTCAAAATTAAATGTTTGCAATATCACACACACCCTCACACACACACACACACACACACCCTCACAAAGCACAATTGGGAGAACAAATGACTACTCAGATCAAGGCAGAAATTCAGGAACTCGTGCTTTACCTAATTGTACAATTAATAAATGTGAGATGAAAAAGGAAACTGATGATTTTGAAACCCATCCAAATTTTGAAAAAGAAGGTAGGGCCACAGAAGGTAAAAGATCCTTTTCTTAAATACCTAAAGCAGCTTTCCCGAAACAAAGGCAGAGTCAACTTTCCCATCAGTGCTGTGAAAGATGGTCCAGTTATTGCAAGTCAAGAGCCAAAAATACCTGCTCATTCCTAGAAACCCTAGGTACTTGTTCTCTTTATGTCTGCTCATTGGATTCTGCCTCAGTTGGTGCAGACCCAGTACCATCATGGTGATAAGGGACAAGTTCCAGGACCAAGTCTCCTTGCCTTTGCATAGGCCAATCTTTGTCCAAACAGGCAATCATGAGACCTTGTTCAACAAATAGAGCAATGTGTGTTTTTGGGACCAGGGGAAAAAGTCCAACTACTGTGAAATGGATCAACTGAGATTAGACCCATCAAGACCCTCTTGACTATTGGAAACTGAAACCCAGAAAGAGGCTCATCAGAAATGCATGGACATGAAACAAAAGCTGGTTTCTCTTGAATTTTGTTGTATTCCTGATCAAAAGGAATAATGGGGACACTGGTTCTCTAGTAGGTTTGTCCAGACTCATGGAAAACATTTGCTAGAAAAGCATTTGGATGTGTTTGTTATGCCTTCATCACACAAAGTTGAAGTTCTTGGATTGAGTGCAGTTGCGTTCTTCAAATAAATCTGTTTCAGTTTTCTAGTAATCCTCAAAAGAAGGAGGAGAAAGAAGGAAAGACAGAGGGAGAGAAGGAAGAAGGGAAGTAGGGAGGGGGAGAAAAGAATAAAAGAAAGAAATACATATAGTCTCTGCTTAATGATGTTAAGTATTTCTTATTTTAGTAAGGGAGTGGAAAATGTTGATGTCTTAGTTTAGGTTGGAGTTCAAATGGAATGTACAAATATCTTCCCTGATTAGGATTTGAGAACAACTTAAACCATTTTTTAACCATTTTTGTAAAAAATTGAAGTAAATCTGCAAATAAAATGAACAGATCTATTCAGTTTGATGTCAACACATATTTTTTCAATAATTAAATACACTTATGTAGCAGCCACCCAAAACAATATGTAGAATAGTTTCATCACCTCAGAAAGGGGTGAGAGTGAACATCTTTTCCTTGTTTCTGATTGTAGGGAAAAGTATTCAGTGTTTCATCATTAAATAAGATGTTAACTCTAGGTTTGTTGTAATTGCCCCTTATCACACTCAGGAAGCTCCCTACTATTTCCAGTATTCTGAGAAGTTTTAATATGAATAGGTTTTTTAATTTTGTCAAACAATTTTCTATTTTTAAATTTAAATTTAATTTTTATTGAACTTACTGGGGTGGTGTTGATTAATAAAATTATATAGGTTTCAAGTGTACAGTACTGTAACACATCACTTGTGCATATTTTTGTGTCTTCGCCATCCAAAATCAAGTCTCTTTCTGTCACCATTTATCCTTCTTTTACTTTCTTCTACCTCCCCCACCCCCTTTCCCTCTTGTAAGCATCATACTCTTTTCTGTGTCTATGAGGTTTTTGGTTTTATTCTTAATCCCTTCACATTTTCACCTAGCTCCCCAACCCACCTCCCTTCTGAGAGCTATCAGTTTGTTGTTTGTATCTGAGTCTGATTCTATTTTGCTTCTTTGTTTTATTTTGTTCCTTAGATACCACATATAAGTGAAATCATATGGTGTTTGTCTTTCTTTGACTGGCTTATTTCACTTAGCATAATAATTTCCAGGGCATCCATGCTGCTGCAAAAGGTAAGAGTTCCCTACTTTTTATGTAGTATTCCATTGTGTAAATGTGCCGCAGCTTTTTTATCCACTCAAGTACTGATGGGCACTTGGGCTGCTTCAAGATATTGGCTGTTACAAACACGGAGGGGTGTATATATTCTTTCAAATTAGTGCTTCACGTTTCTTTGGACATATTTCAAGAAGTGGAATCACTGGGTCATATGGCAGTTCCATTTTATTTTGTGAGGAAACTCCATAATATTTTCCACAGAGGCTACACCAATCTGCATTCCCACCAACAATACATGAGGGTTCCCTTTCTTCCACATCCTCACCAACACTTTTTTTGTTGATTTATTGATGATAGGTATTCTGACAGGTGTGAGGTGATATCTCACTGTTGTTTATTTCTGGGCTCTCTATTCTGTTCCATTGATCTACTGTTTTGGGGCCAGTACCATGCTGCTGATTACCGTGGCCTTGTAGTGCAGTTCAGTATCAGGTACCATGATTCCTCCAATTTTGTTCTTCTTTCTCAAGATTGCTGTGGCTATTTGTTTTTTTTTTTTAGATTCCATATCAATTTTTGGATATTTGTTATAATTCTGTGAAATACACTTGGTATCTTGGTAGGAACTGTGTTGAATCTATAGATTGTTTTGGGTAATACGGACATTTTAATGATGTTAATTCTTCCTACCCATGAACATAATATATACTTCCATTTATTTTTATCTTCAGTTTTTTCTTCAGTGTCTTGTAATTTTCCAAGTATAGGTCCTTTACATCCTTGGTTATGTTTGTTCCTAGGTATTTTATTTGTTTACTATAATTGTAAATGGAATTGTTTACTCTTAGTTTCCTTTTTGATAGTTCATGATTGGTGTCTAAAAAGGCAAATGTTTTCTGGATATTTATTTTTCATTCTGCTACTTGACTGAATTTAATTGTCAGTTCTAGTAGTGTTTTTTTTGGTGGAATCTTTAGGTTTCTCTATTTACAGTATCATGTCATTTTCAAATAAAGATAATTTTACTTATTCTTTTCCAATTTGGATGCCTTTTATTTCTTTTTCTTGTCTGATTGCTGTGGCTAGGACTTCCAGTACTATGTTGAATAAGAGTTGTGAAAGCAGACATCCCTGTCTTGTTCCTGATCTTAAGGGAGATGCTTTTAGTTTTTGCCCATTGAATGTGATGGTGACTGTGGGTTTGTGATATATGGCCTTTATTAAGTTGATGTATATTCCCTCTGTTCATACTCTGCTGAGAGTTTTTATCATAAGTGGGTGCTGGGTTTTATCAAATGCTTTTTCTGCATGTATTGATATGATCATGTGATTTTTATCCTTCATTTTGTTCACCAGATTGATACAGGTTCCAACTTGGTGCCAGTGCTGGGTTTGAGGCCACTCAGCAAATGTCCCATGATATACCAAGTTTAACTACCACTCACTAGGTGTTTGTACACCTTTGTGGTGTTGTTGGGTCTTCAGGGAATCACCAGGTTGAGGCCAGCAGAGTTTATCAGGCCCAGATAGACAAAGATTAGACCATGTAAAAGGAGGGCTCTGCACTGGTCAGGAGTGTGAGGGAAAAATGTTCTTTGTTATAAACTACAACCCAGTCTGTCCCAGATCTGACCAGAGCCTGATCTCAGCAGGTGGGGCAACCAGGAGTCGGGAGGGTGGGGCTGCTGGGAGCCCAGAGAGTGGGGCTCCCAGTGGTGTATGCCCAGTGAAGGAGAGATACAAGTCAGGTTTACAAGAAGTGAGGAGAATGGCCCCTGCCCCAAAGCCACACAACTCAGTCACTGACACACCCTGAGTCTGCCTAGGAAGCTGACTTCTCAGCAGGGCTCAAGCTGCACCGTTGAAGGCAAGAGGGAGTCCAAAGGGTGGGGCTGTTGCATTTTCCCAGCCTGATGCCAAAAAAGATGGTGTCTGCAGTGTTGGAGAGGGACTCAGAGCAGGGATCCTGGTGGCTTTCCTTTTAGCTCTCTCCTCAGACACACAAACCCCAGTCTCTCCTGATGTGAATCTAGTCTACTCCACCTCCTTCCACTGGAGCCCAGAGTAGATGGCTGAGAATGAGATTTTATGCATTATTCCTTTAAGAGGGCACCTGTTTCTCCAGTAGACTCTTGTCTCTCTGGTGGCAGAATCCCCACTGATTTTCATAGCCAGATGTTATGTGAGTGCCTCTTCAAAGCTCTGGGGCCCTGGGCTAGAGAGACTGGCATGGGATTGAGTCCTCATACTTTTCAGGGGGAACTTTGCAGCTGAGGTAGCCCTCCAGGACCTAAGCCACCACCCATGGGAGTGGGGCCAGCCCTTTTCACATCTCTGCCCTTCCTACCAGTCTCAATTTGGCTGCTTCTGTAAATCTTTGGTTATATGACTTCTCTTCAATTGTTCTGCAGAACAATTCAGGTTAATTGTTCTGTATTTTAGTTGTAATTTCCATTTGGTCCTGGGATGAAGTGAGTATAACATCCACCTACTCTGCCGCCATCTTAGTAATTTTCTTCCATCTCTTGATGAATATGTTTTTCTCCTTTATTCTGCTAATGTGATAAATCATATTGATGCATTTTTGAATGTTAAGCCAACCTTGTATCTCTCAAATAAACCCCTCCTTGGTTGTGATATATTATCCTACTTATATACTGTTGGGTTTTATATATTGCTAATGTTGCAGTGGACACACACCAACATTACTGTAAACGGGTTGAAAATATTTTAAGAACAAAAGAATTCATGAATAAACAAAAGAATGTCTCTATTTTGGTTCTCCTGTGTCTCTTTCAAGAGTAGGTTTTGCTTAGCAAAAAGCTCAGGCCTAAAGCCTTCCCTTTGCACAGGTCAGAGTGCCTTCCACTGATGTGTGCTGTCACAGCTGCACGTGGTGTGCACAGGCGTTGCTGTGGTGGTTCCTTTATCACTCATGATAGAGAGGCTCATCCATGAGACTGTGCAGGGATCAGAAAAGAGCTCTTGCTGGGATCCTAGTCTGGGCTCTGCTGCTCCAGGGAATCTTTAGCAACCCACTTTTCCTGCCTGTGACTCTGTTCCCTCATCTTTAAAGTGAGAAGACTCAGTCCCTGAGACCTCTTCTGGGCATAAGATTCAATATGTCTGCAGGTGGCAACTGAATTTTGGGAAGGCCAGGAATAAAAACCAGACTTCCTGGGACCAAACTGTTTACTCCACGGGATTGCTCTGCCTTTCTCTTTCTAATAATTACTGTTTCATGCTGTCTGGAGGCTTATATTAAAATTGTCCAGCACTAGGAATGCCTATTCTCCCACTCTTCCATCACCAGTTCCTACAAAATGATTCTATAAAGGTTTTTCTACCAAGTTTCTATTAAGGTTAAGGATGGAAGCCAAACCCTTATTTTCCTTTTCAGATTTTTAAAAGTATAACTGAGGAATAAAATTGTGAGATATTTAAAGTATACACACACCCTTATGTAGTGACTTGATACTCTTTCCATACCTCAGAGCCGCTCTGTATGTATGATTCCTGTAGAGAGGAATGCTCCAATCCATGTGTTATGATTTCTCTGGTCCTCATTTATTCAGCTGGCCCTATTTCCTCTGCCCAACTGTTACACAGCTGGTGCTAAGCTCGTAGAATATTCTGCAAGTCAGCCTTTGGAGTTTCTCATTGAGTTTTTTGTTAAGGAGGGACTAAAAATACTACTTTTTAATTGAATGAGGAATATGCAAATACAGTCTCATATTTACAATTTCAAATGTTATAAATAATTCTTAAATCCTCTGAATCACTCACCTTTCCTGGTCACTTCCCAAGAGGTTAGCCATTTGGTGACTTCTCCTATGTATTTACATATATATGTACCTACATAAATATGAAATATAAACATAAATGGCATCATGCAATGCACATTTTTTCAGCATATTCCCTCATTATATTATTTCAGTAAAATATTAATATTATGAAGGCTTTGCAGTGAATGTTCTTATACCATTGTCTTATACACAAGTACAAGGAGAGGTGACAGGAAGTTGAACTGCTGCCTCATGGATTATGTGCATATTTAATTATAATATATAATATTATAGCAAAGTGGTGAAGAGCATGGGTCCTAGAGCCAGACTACTCAGATTTGAATCCCCGCTCCACTGCTTACTGGCTCTGTGGTTGGGGCCATTTAAGCACTCTGCAAAATGGGGATAAGGTCTCACAGGATTGTTATAGGGATTAAATGAGCTAACACATGTGAAACACTTAAAATAGTACTTCAGTGTGTCTTCCACTACACTGAAGCCAGGGATCACGTCTTACTCATGTTGTACCCCCAATAATATGCTGTACTTGGCACAGTTGTTAGTTTAACCGCAAAATGGCTGTTCTTCCACACAGACATAGTAGCTCCTTGTATAAGATGGAAAACGGAGTCAGAGTGGGAAACAAATGAGTGCAGTATATTGAGCAGCTGTGCTGGCACACCGCCGGGACCATGCTGGGTATTCTACATTCCTTACCTAATGTACCTGCCCTGTGAGGTCTCATTCTAGATTAAATGATTGTGGCTCAAAGAAGTTAAGTAACTTGTCCAAGGCCACATAGCTATCAAGTTTGAATTCAAATGAAGTGTTGTCCGCTTTCTGATCCAATGAACACTCTTCCCAGGACAAACTGTGCCTTCCATTCCTATAAGCACAGACCCTGTGAAGGAAGATATGTGTCTGCAGGTGTCATATCCCTATATCAAGAACCCTTAGAAAGCACTTTTTAAGGTAGCAGGTACCACCTTAAGATCTGTTTGACACTTAGCTGATGAAGGGAATCCTGGATTTTAGCAAACAAAACAAACAAACAAACCCCCCCCAAAACTTACATGTTTTAAATTTCAGAAAAATGGAAATGAATTGTACAGACTACTGCGACAAAGTGATAACTCCCAATATTGAGATACCAGTGAAGAATATTGCAAACTTTATACACAATGGGATATAGCTTCTGTTCTCACACTGAAAGTTAGATTTACAGCCTCAGATCAAAAATAAGGTACTCCTAGATCTTAATACTTGCATTTAGTACTGTATCAGTTTGCCTTTGATCCAATGATGCCATGGAACAAATAACCACGAAAATTCAGTGGCACAGAAATATGACCTAATTTAGTTCAGGAGTCTGTGGGTTGACTGATCACCACATGATTTATTTATGCTGGGTTCTTTTCGGTTGAGACAGCTGTTTCATGAGTTCCTCATCCACCATGCCATGTTCTATAGTGGTGACTGTGCAAGTCCCAAAGAACAAGAACCATCACACAGACCTTGTAAGTCCTGGACTCAGAGCTAATACACTTTACCTGCACTTCATTGTATAGCCAATGAAAGCAACATGGATAACCCAAAGTTAAGGTGTGGAGAAATATACCTATACATTTCTTTATCTATATATCTATATCTTTAGGTGGGGAAACTTCAGAATCACTCGACAAAGGGCGTGGAATCAGGGTGGGTGAGAAATCGGAACCAAAGGTATAATCCTAAATATCCTAGGAGTTCCCCTGAGGATGTTATTTGCTCCTCCCTCCAGCCTTGGTTGGGCAGCTAAAACAGAAAGAAGAGGTGATGGTATCTGTGTTCATTTGTTTCTTTTCTTTTTTTTCCTTCTTTTTGAATCACTGTTCTCATTCCTCTGCTGAGCTGTGATGGAATGCCTGCTTCAATCCACCCTCCCCCATGGGCACGTGGAGAGAAGAGTAATTTAAAATGAGCAGGCTGCTTTAGATTTTTCAGAACACCTGCATCTTATTTTAGAAGCAATTGACGCTCTTGGCCTGGTTTGTGCTTGGGCAATTTGGAGTGATTAAAGAATTTTACATTTCTCAAGTGTTGCTGTGTTCAGGTGAGCCAAATAGAGGTTGGGTGCAAATCTTCCTCAGTACTTTTTTTGAGGTACTTTTAATTACTAATCACCTAATAAAGTGGCTAAAATATGAAGTTCCCAGTGTCCCACTTTGAATTCACAGCAGAACAAATTTAGAAGCCTCCCTGGCAAGCTCCAACTCATTGTCTTGGTATATTTTCCCTTTGCCCTTATTTTTAAAAACAAAAAGTCCTCGCCTCTGGGTTTGTTATTTTTGTTCATGTGATCGGGCTTGAAGGAAGTAACTTAAAACTAATGCTTTCTTAGATGAGAATATCCTGGGATGGGGTTTAGTGGGATGAGATGAATTAGGGAGAAAAGAGTGTGGGTGGGGGATGGGGTAGAACCCAGAAACAAGATTGGCCATCGTTAATATCTGCTTCAGATAACCTAGAGATGATAACCATGATGCAAAGGGAAAATTTTTTTGAATTTTTATTTATGTATTTATTTACTTAAGATTTTTATCTTCTTATCCTCACCCAAGGATATGTGTATTGATTTTAGAGAGAGAGGAAGGGAGAGAGAAAGAGAAACACTGATATGAGAGAAACATCAATCGGTTGCCTCCTGTATATGTCCTGGCTGGGGATTAAACCCACAGCCTAAGTATGTTCCTTGACCAGAGATCAAACCTACAACTTTGTGGTGTACATGATAATGCTCCAACCAAGCCACCTGGCCAGTGGAACATCTGAATTTTTAAATGAAACCATCTTCCAAGGAGGGTGGATTGTACTAAATCCAAGTTCCATTGGTTGAATAGACTAGTGGGTTTGGAAAGAAAGGGTGGGTTCAGAAATGTAGCTTGGCCATAGGAGCCCAGAAGAGAAGAATGGATCTGCATAAAAGAAAAATATGGAATTCCCAAGAGCCTTCTACTCAAAAGTATCGTCTTGGACCAGCAGCATGGGTAACACACAGGTGCTTGTTAGAAATGTCGAATTTTGGGCCCACCCTAGACCTACTGGATCAGAATCTACATTGTAGTAACATCCCTAGATGGTTCGCATGAACCTAGAAAAAAAAGTGCCTTCGAACAGCCAGGATGGAAAGGGTTAAGACTAAAGACAGAGAGAGAAAAGGGAGATAGGGAGGCGGTGATGTAGACTAAGGAGTGGGAAGCTGCTTGTGAGAACTCACCAGTGATGGGTGGGCCAATGGGCTGTTAAGAACAACATTGCCTAATGTTCAATTTTAGTTGTTTGCTTTTCTAAAATATAAATTCCTTATCTGTATCACGCCCTACCCTTCAATAAGGTTTGTTCTATGTATCATAATGGCTTGTGGGGGTGTCTGCTTTCTCCTTTGCACATGTGTATAAATCTCAGGACTGTCTGAGTTTTATAGCTGAGTCCAGGTGAGAAAGAACAGAGACAGCACATGCAGCACAGAAGGGTGATTCAGGACCTGAACTGATCTATTGGAACTGGGAATCTGAGATAAGAGACAACCAAGGAAATGTTATGATGAGAATGTTTTAGAATACATTAATATATTTTCCCTTGTGCATTTGACCCTTGTGACCCCCATATTCAACCAGAAGAAATCTTTGCCTCAAGGAATGTTGGGATTATTAAAGCCACAGAGCAATCAGAGAGTCACTGTGCAACTTGTGATTATCTTGAAGACCATAGGGATTTTTTAAATTGTGAACTCTCCCTTTTACATATCAAAAGTCAAGCCTATCTGGCTCTGATGTAAACATTTTATTCTAAACTCTGATGTAAAAAGATCCAGACTATGAACATAGGAAATACCATATGACAAGAAGTAGACATGGGAGTCTTCAGCTGGGTCAGGACGGAGAGAGTTTAGGATCTAAGTCTAAAGTGAGGACTCTAACTCCCATCCCCAAGAATCCAGTTTCTCTATTCCATGGGCTTCAGTTCAGAAGATCTGATGAGAAAGAAACCACAGACAGATTGAGGGAAAAGCTGAAAGGTCTTATACCTGCTCTTGTTTGTAATTCTGTAAAGAAAAAGCAGAGGTAGCTCACGTTGACATGTGATGATCACGGTAGGCTTGAAATGGCATTGTAGAATGTAGAATGAGGACTTGATGCCATTTCCCTGCTAATGTCTACCATACTTTTCTCATAGCCTATGGATCATAAGAAAAGGACCAGACTTCAGTGCTTTCAAGAACTTCCCTATAAGAGCAAAATAACATTGCATGCTCTAGGGGGCAGTACTTAGAGAACATTTCAAATTGCTTTAATGGTCATTGGACAATTCCAATTGTCTGCTTTTACTTGTGTCAGCTTTGGTACTTCATATTTTCTCACCAATAAATAGTCCATTTTAGCAAACTTAACCCATTCCTTTATAGTTTTTTAAGTCTCCTCCATATTTGTCATGATAAAATTTTCCCCAGTGTTTTATTGTGAATTTTTTAAACATTCAGAAATGTTTAAAAGATTTTACCATGAACACCCTTGTAACCCCCACCAAGATTCTACTGCTAACAATTTACTGTATTTGTTTTATCACATTTCTACCCACTAGTCCATCTTTCCTTTTCTTTTTTTTCTAAATGAACTCCAAAGTAAATTGCAGACATGGTGATAGAATTTTAAATGAATTTTTTAAAAAAAATCTCTTTGAGCAGCGTAATAGTCATGTATTGTTGGTTGATGTATCTGAGGGTCCTGGCAGGAAAGAGGTGGCATGTCAAGTTGGCTAATTTGAGGACCATTTACAAAGATGGGAATGGCGTGGTGGCCAGGGACATTGGGGCACCAATGCCACCCTGGGGCCTGGAGGGGCAAGAGAAGAGAGTGCTCACTAGAACTAGAGTTAGAGCTGTGTGGAGGGGGCTGGCGGACAGGAGAGATTCAGGTCAGAAGGTGGAGAAATAAACCCTCCCTCCTCCCTTCTTCCAGTCTCCTGCTGGTGCTCCCCATTGACTAAACCCTGCCAGAAGCCAGACAGCCTGGTCAGCCATGAGAGCAGAGAGCAGAATGGGGAAAGGTGGAGAGTGGATCAGGAGGGGAAAATGGAAGCTCTTCAGCCCAATTTTGACTTCTACAGGGTCCGGCAGAAGTAACACCTGTTTGAGTGTGGTTGATAGGGTAGTAATATGGGTATAATAATTTATAGTTTTAATTTGAACATTTTGCCTAAAATGTCATATGGTGTGCTTGAGTGTGGTGTTGTTATGTCACAGAATTACATGCTTATGATTTTGTAATTAAAAAGATTTTGTAATAAAAAAGGGTGTTATTTGTGCCAGACCCTGTCTATCTGGAAGCATTTGCACCGCCTAAGTAGCATAAATATGAGGCAGAACATAACATGTTCAGCAGTACCTGAATGTTGAAAGAGTGATGTAGTAGCTCAAATGGATTTGTACGTGGTAGGTTCCCAGGAAGTGTCAGTTAAGTGAATATCAGAATTGTGAAAAACCTTAGTTTAAAGGTGATTGAAGCTGAGAACAAGAAAACTCTGTGGCTGATTGATTATGCTGTGGGCTTTTGTTTACAGGGGATCTCCTGTCTCATTAGATAAGATAGATGGCAAGACCAGCTGACTGCCAACTGCATGGAAGTGTGCTCTCAGCTGTGCGCATCTGGCCTCCTGCTGACTCACTGAGCCTGGCCTGCTGGCTGCACAGCTGAGAAAGTTTGAGACGAGGCTCTAATTTCTTTCTCAAAAGAAGTGTTCACAACCTCATGGTTTCCTTTAGATTTGGAAATTATAATACATAAAACAAGAAATGTATGCAAGGCACCATCTAGGCACTGTGGGGAATACAGGCAGGGCTGCCATGAGAAGCTTTTAATCAATAACAGAGTTCTAATGAGGCACAAATGACATCTTTCTTGCAAGTGTCACTGAGAGATGATTTATCTTAAGGTGGTTGCTGTGTGTATCCATATCATGATTTCTGCTTCCTCTTAATGTTGTGAGTCAGGCCAAGGGCAATCAAATAAAGAGGCCCCCGCTATACAGTGTAGTAGACACTTCTCATTTGTTTCCACGCCCAGCTGCACACCTCTTTCTGTGTTTGGGAGATGTCCATCTTGGGAGTTTGCGGAGGGGACACAAACCTCCTCTGCCCCAAGAAGCCTCCAGCTCTGTGAACTGGCCACAGTGGCATTGGACTTTGACTCAAAAGCCAGTGATATGAAACACCAGAGGCAAAGAGTTCTTTCTCTCTAGGGTGGTCACCACAGGGGCAGTATTTTCTCACCAGAGTCAGTCAGAAAGGAAGGTGTCAGTCATATTTTCTGGCTGCTAAGCCTCAAGGTTGGTTTTCAAGCCTTTCTAAAGTGCCTCTGAACCATCTCAGATCCTTTAGGATAGTCCTTTTCCTCCCTCCCTCCTTCCCTTCCTTCCTTCCTTCCTTCCTTCCTTCCTTCCTTCCTTCCTTGCCTCCTTGCTTCCTTCCTTCCTCTCTTCTGCTTTCCGTCCGTCCCTCCCTCTCATTTACTCTGTTTCTCACTCGTTCTCTTTCTTTCTTTCCTTGCATTTAAGAGCCCTGACTGATAAATAAATCCATGCTGCAGATACTATTATTACATATATGTGAGCAGACTGTGGACAGAATTCCTAAAGCAGACTTTTAAATGGCTAATAAACACATAAAATGTTCTACTCTGTTAATAAAAAAATAAATATGAATTAAAGTAAGATCTATTTTGTCATTTATCATAATTCCTTAGATTTTAAAGAGGATTATACCCAGTTTTGTTGAGGCTGTGTGTGTGTGTGGATGCTCTAAACCCCTTATGGTGGCCAGTGGTGGAAGTAGGATCTAATGAATATGTAAACCTTGTGTATAGAGAAGGTTGCTCCTCGCACTGTTGTTTATAGTAGTAAAAATATGGAAACAATAAGAACCACCTACATGTACAACAATAAGAAAGTTATTACATAAATTATGTTCATACAATTTAATATTGTTCAGTCGTTAACAATGAGATTTTCAAGCAATATTTGATGACATAAATCATGAATTAATGTCATTTAAAAAGAGAGATACTTAACTGTAGGGGTAATATGATCCCATTTCTGTTAAAATTATGAAAAAATATGTTATCATGCACAAAATTGCCAGAAAAAATATTTCACTAAAATGTACACACTGTTTATCTCTGTGTTATGAGCAAATGAAAGGTTTTAATTTTCTCCTTTATTCTTGTTGATACATTCCAAGTAGTCTTCCATAATCAAGCATAATTATTTTTTAAATCCATGGTCATGATTTTCTGCCTTACAACTTGCTTAATAGCTCATCTGCTATAATTAACATCTATTTTCTCTCTCCATTTGAATTTTTTGGTACCCTCTTGAAGTAGTGGAGTTTTTAATCAATGGGATCTCTAAAGTAGAATGCCCATATTTCTATGCTGGTTTTAAGACTAATTGTACTGCCCTGACTGGTGTGGCTTGGTTGGGCATCTTCCTACAAAGCAAATGTCTCCAGTTCAGTTCCCAGTCTGGGCAGTTGCCTGGGTTGCAGGTTCAGCCCCGGGCTGGGATGGGTACAAGAGGCAACTGAGCAATGTTTCTCTCCTCTTTTTCTCCCTCTCTTCCCCTCTCTCTATAAATAACATCTTTAAAAAAGGCTAATTGTACCCACCTGGACAAAACCAGCATGGGATATTTGAGGGGAATCCTATTGCTTTGGTATCTTAACACGTATTTAGCAGTAGCTTTGAATTCAGCCTCTGTTGATCCACAATCCTCTTTCCAGTTTTGCTGCAAGTTAAGAAAGAACCAGATTTGTTCTCTGATTAGACAGGGCCAGCAATACATTCAGTTATACTTAAGCATGTATGCCCAGGATTGTGGGAAAATAAATCATTAGAACATTAGTTTCTGAAACTACTAACACTAACTTTGACTAATAATGAAATAAATGGAATTTGCTTCTTTATGGAAGACAGACAGAGAGGTGAAGGGCACATGTATAAACTTATGAGAGACAAAACTTGACACTGAGTGGAATAGTGGAGGTGAGCAAAACCAAGCAAACATAATCACCTGGACCCAGGGCACAGCCACAGAGAGAAGATGAGACAGAAGCCTTAGGATATGGTGCCTGGAAGCAGAACGGCAGGGCACTGCCTGTGAGGAGCCACTGATGAGATGGTATTACAGCTGAGTGAGAACACTAGACTAAGTCATCAAGAGTCTGAGAGGTAGGTAGCAGATTGTATTTTCTAAGGATGGCTACAATAATATGATCATTTCTCATGTTCCTCCTAGAATAGGACTTGGACATCTCTGTCTTCAAGATGTGGGATCTAGGTAGACTTTTGACTGCAGTGAATTTGATGACTTCTGAGGGTAGGTCATGGAAGAAAAGAGAGCTTCTACCTGTTTGGGGTTTTTTGGTGGGGGGGGGTTGTTTAGGGTTTCTTTTGTGTGTGTGTATGTGTGACATATGCTCTTAAAACTCAGCTGTCATGTGAGAAACTCAGAATCTATAAGCATGTTAAAATGATTGCATTACACCACTAGGTTTGGGATGTTTGTTATACAGAATAATGACAGGAGTAGGGAAGATGTGAACTTCAATGGGTCAAAATCAGGGCATTTGGTGCAGAGACAAGGCTGGATCCCAAAGGACAGAACCAAGTTGATAAAGAAGGATATAAACAAATCAAGTCACCTAAATAAAAAATGACATTTAGCTAGTAGTAACTTCATGTTGAAATATCACTAAAACCACAGAAGAAAATCTATGACACCTTCAAACATTAGGAAAGACTGTCATAGCTCTAGAAGAGTCTTCACACACTTTAAATCCCATGGAGCTGAAGTGAGAATCTGAATAGGCAGCCTGCCATCTGAAGCCATTCCCTCGTGTGAAAGGAAAGGAAAGAAGTAAGGAAACACTTTCTCACTTCCTGACTACGGTCTGAATCAGACAGAAAACTGATCTTTTTACTGTGTGGGTATGAGTTTGTGAAGCCACCGGTTTATTCTATCCTTGCCATGCCTCCTATGAATTGTTCCTAGTAAATTCTGATCTGATTCATTACCTTTATCCACCTCTTGAATAAGGCCAAGCCCACAGCACATTTCTTACTACATCTATCCTGAGATAGTTTTCCCTGCCAATAGGCAAAGAAGCAGGTAAGGCGAGATGGGCTGTACTGGGGAAACTGGAGTGATACAAAGGATTTTTAAAGGCAGAGTTCTGACAACAAAATCCAGTAACTGAAGGGAAAAGAAGAACTCAAGGAGCTGAACATTGGAGAGAGAGGGGGCAGATATCTCATCAAGAATTTATTTCATCAAGAGTATTGGCAGTCTAGGCAATAAGGAGAGGAGACATCAGTTCATTCCAGAGGATCTGTGCTAAATAAATGTCTCTTAGATCCTGGAACTTATGCTAGATGCTCTTGAAGAATATATATTTACCAAGTGCCAAGCAGCTCTAAGTTATTTACGTGTTTTAAGTCATAATAGCTCCATGAGTAAAGCACATTATTTTCTCCACTCTTCATATAGAAAATAGGCATAGAAAGGTGTGTCTTGCCCCTGAATTACACAGTTTGTAAGCATTAGAATTTAGGCAGTCTGGCTATAATCCCTATGCTATTGACCTCTCTGCTATCAGGCTTCAGAGTGCTTAAATTAATTCCAGTTAACTTTCCAGAACTTAGAATAGAATCAAGGATGCAAACTGAAAAGGTTTATTTCATTTCATAAAAAATATAATAGAGAGAGACTCAGTTTTCAATTTACTGTGGCCGAGTTTTTTTCAAAAAGCAAAACATACAAAGCCTGTAAACATCCAGGAATTTTTAAAATATCTTAAAGGCAACCAAAATCAAGCTAGTGTCCAATTTCTATCACATTAAATGCCAGAGGAAACTGAATAATGTCTACATAGTCTTTGGGCAACAAGGATATGGACCTACAATTTCATGTCTAGTCAAGTTGCTTTAATCAACCATTTGTTCATTCCTTCATTCATTAAATCAATATACTTATTAAATGACTATTATGTTAAAGGAAGTACATGAAAATAGCTGAAAATTTTCCTTAGAGATGTTTTAACTGCCATGGATCCATATTTCGCCTCTATGCCTCTTGACTGTCTGGGTTCTTAAAGGTATGATATGTTTCTCTTGAAGACATTAAGTAGATTAACGGAATTGTGTTGCAGTTAAGGTTAGCTTTCAAAAGACTTAACTGCAGTTAAGTGGGAAGGCAATGTGAGCTTTAGAAGGCAGCCTCTGATGTCAGATAACATTGGGTTTGAGACCTGTGTCTATTCCTCGGCTGTGAACTCAGGAAAGATACTGATCCATTTTAAGACTCAGTTTCCTCATTGTGAGATGGAGTAATAATGTCATAAGGCTGTTGTGAAGATTAAGTGGGTTAATATATTTAAGTGGTTGAGCATGGTACCTGGCATAGGATTAATATTCAATATGCACTAATGATAATGGTGGTGGTTGTGATTTTGTTATAGTCATATATATACTAAGGAGTCAGTACTTTAAATCAATTTGCTAGAGCTTTTCAGCAGATCTTCAGTCCAGTGAAAACACATAACTGGAATCAAAACATTGAAAGAGTCCATTTTTCTTTTTCTGTTAGATGTTTCCCAAGCCATCTCTTTATCTCACCCAATATTGAAATGCAGTCTGAAGGAACTAGTAAGGAAAGTGATTTTTACTAAATAATGAAGGTATAAACCGGGAGTAGCAGGTGAGATAAAACTCCTAGCTCATAGTAGTCACACTTTCCCATGAGTGCTGACTTGTGTAGTGTGCAGAATATGCTTTCATCATATGGGGGCCACTGTAAAGAACTTCAAAAAGAAAGAGGACAGTTGTGGCTGGATAAGATGCAACATGCTAATATATACAGGCTCTGCAGTTACAAAAATAAAAAATGGGAGAGAAAGAGATTGTATTTTCCATGTTCTGTCTTGTTCCACGCTCCCAAGGTAGAAATCACACAACCAGCATGTACTGAGTGTCTGCTCTATGCTGGGCACTGTGAGGGACCCTGGTGGGGAAGAGCCATGTGAGATGGACATCACACAGCATGGTCCTGAGAGCTTAGCCTCTTGAGTTGGCAGCCTAAACTCAAATACCCATTCTGTTCTTGCAAAGATCTAGGCCCTTCAGTCCGTTATCCTCCTAGAATCTCCATTGACTTGTCTGTTAAAAGGGGATGATAACAGCACCTAAAACAATGACCATTTTGAATATTTTATGAGGTCATATCTAGGAAAACTGCCTGGCACATAGTCAACAAGTAATAACATGGTAGTAATTTTTGACAAAGCAATTTAACTTCAAGGAGCTACATTTTGGCAGATATTATAGATTTAAAATAAATAATGAGAACATGGCATGTGTGGAGCAAACAGAGATCATTTATAGAGGGAAGAGTTGCTTTTATCTGTCTAAGGGACTCAAGGAAAATGTCACAGAGACCTTTGAGAGAGAGCAGACATTTGTATATGCTGTAACTACAACACAGACTGGGGCCAGGGTAGGACATGGGAATGGCAGTGTGTGTGCAGAGTGGTCACCAAAGATAAAGAAGCAGAGGGAAAAAAAATCTTTCTTTGAATTAATTTCCCTGAACATCTTTACATTGCTTCCTTACTGTTCCCCTTCCCCGTGCTTTCTGTGTCTTTCCTCTGCTATATTCAAGGGACAGTCATCTGTGTGTGTGTGCTCAGGCCATACTCAGACCAGCTCAGGGGAAAAGACCAGGTCATGGCAGAAAGTCTCCTCATTCTCCTTTAATAATACAGGGCTGGGGAAACCAGATTGGAGGGTCACATCCGTGGCTTGGGATAAAGTGACAAAGGTCCTTACAATATGCTGGACTCACACACCAAGTACTGTCTATGCAACACATCATTTAATCTTCACAGCAATCCTGCAAGGGACGTCTCATCACCCCCATTTTGCATAGGAGGAAACTGAGGCCCAGAGAGCTGGAACTAATGCAAAATGTCACACTGTAGTTTAGAAATGATCTTATCCAAATAATTTGCTGAATGGCAAATAACTTCTTTCCTCATAAACATTGCCAATGCACATTACTTCATTTTTCATAAAATGTTTCTAAACTATGCTGATTAATAAATGCTCTCACTTTCCATGTAAACACTCTTTTCTGTGTGCACTGCCTCTTTGTTTGAGTGATGGGACCCCATGGTGTGTAAATAAGAGATGACAAGTCCTATAATATGTATGGGGGAGGGATGCATTTGAGAAAACAGAAGCACGCATAATGCAAGTAGCAAGCCCTGTCCCACTCAGTTTCTGCATAAATAACGTGCAGATTCCTTGGATTCTGCTAGTAACTCTTCCCATTTCCACCTTCCAGAAATCTCTGAGTCATGTTGGGCATGGTGTAGGGAGATGGGGGTGGTAGAAATAAGATTTGTTTTTCTCTGAACCTAATTATTGTTATTTCATTTTTTCTAATATGTTTTATGATTGCTATTATTGGGTTTTAATTATTTGTACTGGCAAGAAAGTTGAGATGCAGAGATGGCTGGAGGGAGCCCAAGAAACCACTGTGTATTTGTGGAAGGGGTGAGTTTAGGACAAAAATCACCATGTAGGACTCGGCTTATTGAGTTTGTGCTCTGTTCTCACGCGCCTCGCTTGCCCAATGTTAAATATCGTTCACTGTCTCTGGGTCTTTCCATCACAGAGCACTTTTCAGATGTGTGTCTGGTGGAATCAAGTGTTGCATGTTACTTTTAAAGATATGTAGATGGCATCCATTTCTCAGTGACTACTCAGTTGTGAAAAGATACGAGTTTATTTTTCCACAGCATAACATCACTTAATCTTTGTAAACATTTTTAAAAATATGTTTATTAACCTGAGAGAGAGAGAGATCAATGTGAGAGAAAAATATCAACTGGTTGCCTCCCATATGCACCCCAACTGGGGATCAAACCCACAACCTAGGAATGACCCCTGATTGGTACTTGAACCCTCAGTCTTTTGTTGTAGAGGATAATGCTCCAACCAACTGAGCCACATTAGCCAGGGCCAAAATATGATTTACTCTTGAGCCCTCATTTCTCCCTTGTGGTGATGAGAATGGTCCTAAATTTGCCTACTAGAGGTAATTTTATTATTTCCAGTTTACAATAATTTCATCCAACTTAAACACTGTCATTTTGGTATAATAGTCAATTGGGGATTTAAATCCATTCAATGAAAAATTCAGACTTTCTATCCAGGCAACACTTCCCTCTCAAGAAATCTCCTTTTCCTGTTGTCTTTCCAGTATGGTGCCGGAGTTATTGGGGCATATACACGGGTAGCCACACAGTGTCAGAGGAAGGGGGTCTGGCTCTCATGCAGCCATCTGGATTTTTACTGGCTACATCTGAAGTAGACGTCTGTATCCATTGTACCGTATGCCCTTGGACATGGATCCACTTGGACACTGGTGGAGCTCCAGCACCTGCTGATGCTCATGGTCCCTTTGATGTCCTCTCTTCATCTTCTTCATCCCACTTATAGGTTTCTTCCAGCCTATGGGCCCTTTTGGCCCATTTCCATTTCCTGTAGAAACTTCTGTAAACTACATATGGATACTGGGAAACAAGCATACACTCTCACTGTTTATCTCCTTCAAAATGCTATTCCACCATTTCTGTTCTGTCGTGGCCCAGGGCACTCAAAAAAGGCCCCAAGCCCATCTTGGGCCTCATCCTATTTATTCCTAAAGGTAGAGGCAGGGGTCAGGCTTCAATTTTCGTTTCAACACTCACATTTCTACCCTGCTGTCATCTTACAATCCCGATCCTGATCCCTATCTATATTTCTATTTCTCCATCTCCCTCTTGGCTTCTCTAACACAAGCAAAACTTTTATTTCCTCCCAGTGTGGCAGGAAACCACCTTCAGCTTTATATCATGCTGTCTGCTACTGCATGGTTTATAGCTGGCTCTGCTGGTGATTCCCCAAGAAGCTGTTACTGAGGGCTTCTCTGCTAACAGCACTCCCGGCTGCTGGGTCAACAACTCCTTCCCCAGAGAAGGACCTGGGTGGTGCACCTCCAGGCCCGTTACAATGATGAATGACTTCTGTGCTTGCTTAGTGAGGAACTTCTGCCTTTCTTTCTATGCACATCTAAATATCCTACATATCTCTTTGCCTTGTGGAGTGAAAGGAGAGGCAGTTTATACTTCTGCAGGAGGGAGGGCTCAGTCACCTCTTCATGGGAACCAAAAGTTGATGTCCTGTGCTCTCTCCTCACCACCAGGGCTGAGACATGAAGCCTTGCTACTTCCCTGCATAACACCATATAACTCCCCCTGTCACTGAACTAGCTCAGTGGTTCCTTCCTGGCCCTTCCAAGCTCAGAACCACAAAGGTGCCACTCTTGTTTTGGAAATTGTGAAGATAGTGGTTCAACCCTTTAGGAGGTGGTGATGGGTTGGGGATGAACTCTGTTCTGAAGCAGTGTGTGGATTCGGGCAGGAGGAAGACAGCAGAAAAAGTTGAAAAGAAGCCACCCCACTCCCTGAGAGATTTCTCCAGGGAGATAACACAGCAGGTGGCCTCTATCCAGGTAAATAGTCACACCTGAAGATTTCTCCCCACCACCCTCACCCCCAGATATTACGAACACCTATTCATATCATTCCTACTGCATAAGCAACTCCAAGTGCCTTTCCTGCCAAGGTCAGGTCATTAACAAACCAGAATTTGCGTTCTAGAAGCCCACTCTAGGGATGCATGGGAACTTCAACTAACATGATGCCCACAAAAAGCTAGATAATAAACACCCTAAAGGACTTCTTAAAAGGCTGTCAAGGACTCAGGGTGGCACCCGAATGTGCTGAAGAGCTATCCCATCCCTCTGAGGCTGACAGCTGAAACGCTAACACAAATATTTGTATTGCTGCTTTGAAGGTCCTTTGATTAGAATTCTAGAGTTAACCAGCTAGATATACCACACACTCAGCTGAGCAGAAATTTAAATCAAACTGTAGAATTAAAATCCTGTTGATAAATATTTTGGCTGACTGTTTCCTACTGAGGCCGGCATTTAGCCAACATATTTCTTAACTGAGCTGCGATTTGTTCTTTTTGGATTCCAATTCACTGGTTCTGTGTCACTCTTTGGCTGCTGACAGGGCTCACTGCAGAGGAAATTGAAATAAAAACGAATAATGATCCAAACGACTAATGGAATAAAATTGGAAGGCAATTGAGAAAATTACAGAGGAGAAAAATCAGCTGAACTGGGAGTAGAAGAGATAAGGCTGATTATGCTAACTCCTTCATAAAAATGTTTCTGCTCACCCCGCCAGATGTGGCTTCTCCTGTACGAACCCTCCCGGCGCCCAGCAAGGTCTCCCTTGTCCTAGAGGGATTTGTGTGTACACAATGGTTTCCTCCCAACTAGACATGGGTCCTTGAGGTTAAGTCCACCTTTTCCATTTTGTATTGCCTGGGACAGTGCCTCCCACATGTGAGGTAACTGAACTGTAACATAATTGAGCTAAAGGGAACTGTGAAATGACATAAGATAATTCCTTCCGTAGCAGGGGAGAGACCCGAGGACTGGGATGATTTAATAATCTGCCTGGGGTTATGTGGTTAGTGGCAACACAGCAACTAAACACCAGGTCTCCTCACTCTCAAGGCACAGTGTTCTGATTATAATAGTACATGGAAACACATGTAACGCATCAGCCTGCTCCTGCATGTGACAGAAAATGTAAAGCACAAACTGAAAGTAATCCATAATCCCACCACTCAGAATAATCACTATCAATTCTGTACTTAATATAGAAATGTATGAATATATATATTTATTCATTTATAAATATATAAAAATTTATATAAATATATAAATATATAAATGTATGGAATAGACATTTAATGTATTGATATCTAAAATATATATAGTATTGAGGTGGGACCCTTCCAAAAAAAGCTGGAATTATCTTCTGGAGGGTTACACAGATGGGACCTTTGTAGTACAGGCTTCTCCCACTAGGGGAGCGTTCTGGGAACCCATCTGTATCAGTGTACCAGCTGGCATTGTTGTGAGAAGCTGTATTTGACTTCAGGGAAATTTTTTTTGAAGACTTTTTCAAGGCGTTTGCCCATTTCATGATGGGTAATTTACTAGTGAACCTGCCCACACTGTACTGAGTATTCAACAGTTTTTGACCAAAAATGTCATAACCCCTGTATGCCACCCTTCACCCAATCTTGCCCCAAACAACTTTTTTGTTTGTTTCCCTGGATGAAAAAAGTTCTCAAAGGGAAATATTTTGCCTATGTAGAAGAGGTGAAACAAAAAAACAGCAGAAGCACTAAAAGGCAACAAAATAGAATAGTTTAAAAACTGTTTTGAGTAGTGGAAAAAGGTTTTGATAGGTGTGTTGCATCAAATGGAGAGTACTTTGAAGGTGACTGAAGTTTAAACATGTAGGAATAAATGCACAATTTCTTATAAATAAATTCTGTTTTGGGGGGTGCTCCCTCATATAATCTCCATGTAAGTGTAAATAAATGTTTATTAATATTTTAATTAAATATACATTAAATACCATAAATTAAACAAAATATGAATATATTTATATATAGGTATATATACACTGATTTTTAAATTCATTTTATGCTGTATTATAAACATCTTCCCACAGTATTGTATTAATTACAGACTACTTTAAAAATTTCATTGTGTAGGTTTAACACAATTTTTTTCTTTTTCTTTTTATTGTTTATGCTGTTACCATTTCTACAATGTAGATTTAGAAATTTTTCAAAATTTTTACCATTATAATGCAAATATTTTCTTGCAAAAAATTTTTTTTTACTATCAAATATAAAGATATGGGGGCCATCTTTGCACATTGTCTGGGTCCACACCTCACATTCCCTTACAAAAGTAATTTCTAAAACCTAGTAATAAACTATTTTAAGGCTTTCAATACATATTACAAAACTATTTTCTAAAACATTTGCACCAGTACATACTCCTATTAACATCATTTGACCCTGTTGAATAAGGTGTTGGGTTAAAATTTGCTTTTATTTATTTATTTATTTGCTCAGTAAATATGTGATACACTTTCTTTATTCTTTATTTTGTTTTTAATTGTTATGCTGTTACAGTTGTCCCAATTTTTCCCCCTTTGCCTTCCACCATCCAGCCCATGCCCTGCTCCCATAGCCTGTCCCCACACCTTTGTCCATGTCTGTGGGTCATTCACACATGTTCTTTGTCTAGTCCCTTCCCCTTCTTTCCACCAGTATTCTCCTCCCCCCACCCCTCCACCATCTGGCCACTGTCAGTTGGTCCATGAGGCATTAATATTCATTATCTGAAAACTAATAATATAGTTTATTTATTTGGTCTGAGTAAGCTCAAATTTTGATGTTTTAAATTACTATCATTGTCAGTGTTAATCAGGTACATTTACTAAATATATACATACCCATAGGTGCATGTCTACATACATATACATTTATATATGTCTGCATGCACATAAACATACATATAGTAAGTTTTGAATTGATATTCTCTAAGAATATTGATATTTGAAAGATATTCTGTAACATTGTCCTGTCACTTGAGTTTATTTGGTTCTGTTCTATGAGATGCTTATATTCCTTTTTCTCTAATCTATATTTTCTTTTGGTTAAAGTCTTTAAGACATAATTTAATGTTGATCAACATTATAATTTTGATATAAAATTTTAAAGTTCTTTAATTTGCCAGTGAGTTTTTTAAATTTTAGAGTTATTTTTAAATATCATAGTATATCACCTACAGATATAAGCTTGTCGAACGCCTTATATACCTTGTTTACTCTCTACTGGTCCCTGTGGGATAAATTTGTCATGAGTATTAGCTGAATTGTGTCTGTTCGATTTTGAGATATCTTGGATATTCTAATAAGACTAGTGCTTCTAAGCATTGATAACAGAACTACATCATTATCTTGTCATTTGTACTTTTCTAACATACATTGTATATGACATTTTAAAAATACTTCCGTGCCTAGAGATATTCAATATGGATACCAGATAATTTTTCCAGAATTTTAGAAGAACAAATAAAAGGTTTAAAATTATTTTTAACATTTTCATTTCAAAATAATTATATAAAAAATAGTACAGAGACCAGAAAAGACATCTTTATAGCTAGGAGCCTGGAGCTGGGGATGGGGCAGAGAAGGATGCAAATAAACATGAGGTTTCCTCTGGGAGTGATGAAAATGCTCTAAAAATAGTTAGTGCTAATGGCTTTACAACTCTGTAAATTTTTAGTGCCCACCATTCAATTGTATACTTAAAATGAGTGAGTTTTATGGTATGTATATAGTGCTTTAAAAAGCTCTTAAATATTTTATCAAGATGTACACCTGAAACTAATGTATGTCAGTTTTACTCAACAAAAATAAGGGATTATATTTCTTTTAACAAATACATGCTGAGTTCCCATGTTCCCTTTACCAAGCTTCCCTCAAAGATAATATTGTATGTAAATAACCTTAATGCAATTATCAAGACCAGGAATTTGATCATTGTATAATAGTATTACCTAAATGACAGATATTATTTTGGTTTTTATCAATTTTTGTGCATGCATTTTCATTTTGTTATTTTTGTGGGGTATGGGAAGTGTATAGTTCTTTATTACATGTGTAAATTTGTATAACCTCTGCTACAATTACAGTATAGAGCTATTCTGTCACCTCCCACAAACACTCCATTGTGCTACCCTTTATAGCCAGGCCCTTCCCATTTCTAATCCTTGTGGCAACCACTATACTATAATTTATTATTTGATAATTTTAGATAAAGTGAAGTCACACATTATGTAACCATTTGAGATTGGCTTTTTTTCCCTCAGGGTAACACTCTTAAAAAGCCATCCAAGTTGTTGTATCAAAAGTCTGTCCTTTTTTAGTGCTGTATAACATTCCATGGTATGACTATCCAACAACTTGTCTATTTATGTGGTGCAGGGCATTTGGGTCATTTCCAGTTTTAGGGTACAAACATTTATGTATAGGTGTTTGTGTAAATATGTTTTCATCTCTCTACGGTGTATCCCCATGAGTGGGGTTGCTCAGTCATGTTAAGTATCTGTTTATAAGATACTACCAGTTTCCCAGAATGGTGGCACCCTTTTACAGTTCCACAAGCAATGTGTATGGGGCCCAGTTGCTCTGCGGCGCCTCATACATTGCTCTCAGGAGCACCTGAGAATGCCAGTATTTGCTGTTCTAGCCATTCTGAAGGTCTGCAGCCCTATCTCACTGGGGCTTTAATTTGCATATCCCTATTGGCAGTGATGGTGAACATCTTTTCATTTGCTTATTTGCCATCTGTATATCTCTGGTGAAGTGTATATTAAAGTATTTTACCCATTTTTAAATTAAATTGCTTGGTTTCTTACTATTGGGTTTAGAGAGTTCTTTACATATTTTGCATATAAGCCCTTTGTTGGATATATGATTTACAAATATTTCCTTCCAGTCTGTATCTTGTCTTTTTGTTCTCTTAAGATGACTGAAAGTTTTTTGCTTTGATAAAGTCTTATCAACTCTATTATGGATCATGCTTTATCCAAAGAGTTCATATTTAAGAACTCTTTGCCTAACCCTGATCATAAAGGGAATTTTTTTATTTCTTCCTTTCTAAGCTATTTCTTTTGCTTGCCCTGCTGCACAAACTAGAACATCCTTTGTTAGGTAAGAGTGGTGAAAGTGGACATACTTGCCTTATTCTTGATCTTAGGGAGAAAGCATTCGGTCTGTCCCATTGAATATGATACGAGCTATATAGGTTGTTTTCTAGATGCTTGTTATCATGTTGAGGAAGTATCCCTCTGTTTCACTTTGCTGAAAGTTTTTAGCATGACTAGGTATTACATTTTGTCAAAGTCCTTGTTCTGCCTCAATCAATATGATCATGTGGATTTTCTTTTTATGACTGTACATATGGCAGATTGCATTAATTCTTTTCAGTATTGAACCAATTTTATGCCTGGGAGAAATCCCAGTTGGTCATGATATATAATTTCTTCTATACTAATATTTTGTTGAGAATTTTTTTGTCTATAATCTGGAGGACTGAGGTTCAAATGCCAAATGCGAATTTCACCTAAAGCCTTTGAAGTGCTCTTCTGGTCTCTCCCACTTGTGCGCCACCTAGAGGCCAGCCTGCCATTGAGTGATATTTTTTATGCCACAGTTCAGTTCTCAAAGCGTTTGCTGTGTTCATTCTCATTGGTTCCTTGCATGGGCCAGTGCAGGGTGAGCCTGAGACGTCAGGCCAGATCTTTTTCCCTAGCTCCATCGTCTCAGTGATCCTCTCCCTACTCTCTCGTTTGAAGGAGGAGGGAAGTGGAGAGATGCTGCCTCTGCTTACGTTTGCTTTGTGAAGGGTGTGGACAGTCCTGTAGAGTTCCGCTTCACTGTATCCACCCCAGTCATGCAGGGGGTGGGGGTGGACACGGTCTCTTCACCGGCAGTTGCCCAGTGGAGGAAGGAGTGTCGATAGGGCTCCACTCCAAGACTCTTTGGTGGATGCTACCACTGGGGAGAGGCAAACAAAGGGACACTGCCTGAATATTCAGGATATGCTGGTGGCCAGTAACAAGGATACGACTTCTTTTGCAGGGTGTTAGCAGTGCAGCTGGGTTAGCAGGTCCATCGCACAGGGCCTCCCTGTCCTCAGTCCTCGGGATAAAGGAAGCAGACCTTTCCTGGGACTTTATTTGTTTATTTTTTTTTCTGTACCTTTGCTGATTCTGTGTTGCAGGCAGCTCTAGAAGCAGACTAAGACATATTTGAGATAAAAATAAACCCCAGGGAACTTGCTGTCAAGTCTATTTTCTTCATTAGAGCAACCATCTTCTTGATTCCAGTTTTCAAAGTATTCTAATAGTTGCTTTATGCGGGTCTAGGGTTTCAGTGGTAATTAGCAGGAAAAATAAGGTGTCATGTATTTTATTGCATCCTGACCAGGATCAGAAGCTATGCTTTTATTTTTATCACTTGTGAGACAAAATTTGTTTGTTGTATTTGTTATTAATTTTTATTTCTTATTTGAATTCCTGTTTATATCTTTTGGTCCATTCAAGTGTGATTTAAGTGTTTTCATTATTTAATATGAATATATTACTTGTTTATAGTTATTTGCTGTAAAATAATTTTTCCAGCTTTTTAAAAAATATTTTTTATTATTTTTCAAAAACCCATAGTTGTTCTTCTATTGCAATTTCTTCCTTGTGCATTCTAACATCAGATAAACAATCATTTTTTTCAAATTCATTTACTTTTTCACACTTAAATTGTAGTGTATCTTGAATTTATTTTTATTCTATGTTGAGAAGTGATGTAACTTGATTTTTTTCTTCCAAATAGTTAATTGTCTCGACATCTTTGTTTATTTAGTGATCTCTTTTCTACTAACAGTTATAATTATTGAATGAATAAGCCCTTTTTCCTTTGAAGAAGAATTTCTTCACCACCCACACCTTCTAGTCTAATGAACCCTCTCTTGCAATTTAGATAAGAGAATAAAATCTAACTTCTCTCATAAAAAGTGACACAAAAAGATTTTTCTTCTCTTCACTTTTTTATCCCTCTCTCATCAATCTACATCTAAAGGCATAAACAAGTACATGAACCAAACAGAGAAATAAGAAACATAATTTAAAAGGAGATAATTAAGTCTGGCTGTCCCATGATACTAATAAAGGAAGAAAATGCAGGAAGATAAAAATTATTATAAAATCTGAAAAGGTAATTTAAACCACAGGCTTTCACTATAGTCTGCATTTTTCTCCCTAGCTTTTGTCTTAAAAAATGTAAAACATATAAATATTCATTGTCATCTTCAAAAATAGGGAGTTAAAATTGGTGTTTTGTGAAGAAGGGTGTTTCTCAATTTGCAGATATTTCATATTTTTCTGCTTAATTCTTTGAATTATTCAAATAATTTTAATTGGCCATTTTAGTGGCTATATGAATTTGAAGACATCCATCTCCCCCTCAATTGTCCCTGCTTTTGTGCAGATGGGGAAAATATGCTCCACATGCCAGTTTCTTCTTGCTGGAACATGTGTGGCTCTCATAGTGGGGGAAGGGACCATGGTGAGAGGCAGGGAAAAGGAGAGACTTGGAAATGTTGGAGGCCCTTGATGACTCACTGGTGACCTTTGCAAATCTCCCCAATTTTGATGAATTATTTTTGAGCAAATTAGCCCAACCAACTTTTATATCTTGATACTGTTGGCCAGCTCACCTCTGGTACAGATGGCGCATTTCACTGTAGAGACTTGGAGGTCACCCTTGTTCCCAAAGTGACCTCAACTGACCTGTCATTTACTGTCACTCTCCACAACTGGCTGGACTTGCTGTATAAGAGTATCCCTAAGAAGCCCCTCCTCCCCCAAAGTATAATGATATATTGCTATAAATGTCAATGATAAAATATAAATCATAAACCCATTAAATAGAACTTTGCAAATTTGTCATTGAAGATTCAAGAGTGGCCTGAACAGGGAGGAATGGAAATTAAAGGACAGGAATCTTTTCTGACCCAGAAGGGAACTAACATTTTAAAGCACCTGCTTGGTGGTATCACATATATTCTATCATTTCACTGTTACCTTAGTCTGCAAAATAAGCACAATTTGCCCCATTTTGCAGGTGAGGGAAGATGAAACTGGGAGAGATGATGCCTCTAGCTCAAGGTTGCAGAATTAGTTAATGATGAGGGATAGCATTTAACTCCAGACGGTGGACTCCAAAGTCTACCCTACTGCCTTATGGCACTAAGGACAAAAGATATGATTTTAGGGGAAATCTGGACACAGGATTAAGAAATACCGAATCACGCAATGAAATGGCCCTTTTGTATTCTTCCTGTGTATTCAGATGATGATGTCAAAGGAAAGCTTTGCGTGGTATTATATATTTTTAGATCTTTTTAACATTTTATGTTCTCCATGTTCAATAGAGATGAGAAAGATCTCAGGCTCAACACTAGGCCAGCAAGAGTATCTAGTTAGAATTTCATACATTTTTTCTCTTCATTGTATGTGTTTTTATTTGTCTCCTTTATTTATGGCACCTGATAACTAATTTTCTGTTGTGGTAGTGATATACAGCTTTATCTGTTTAGATGGATACACTTACAATTTTAATGTGTCAATATCAAGAAAAAATAATGTCTAAATGTAAGCATTAGGAGTATATAAAAGACTAATATGTGGGAAGCGCATATGATGCTATAAATTCTTAGAACAATGCCAATACTTGAACAATGTGATGTATAATCCTGTCCCCTCGGGCCCATGACATTCATCCCACCTGTCATGGACCACTGGACTTGAGAAACAACAGCACCAGGACATGACAGCACTTTCCTTACAGGGTAAAGAAAAATTTATTGTTCACAATTTTGAGGAATTTCTAACAATGTTACATGCTAGATGAACTGCTTAGAAAAATTATAGATTTTTTTTCCTTTGAAAGCCCTCCTTTACTTCCAGGTAAGATTGCTTTTACCTGCGGTTCCACATGGAATTTAAAATTTGACATACAACAACCATTCTAATAGTGTCTTTCAATATATTTTCTAAACTGTCTATGCTGAAGTTAATCTCAAGGGACAGCTTCATTCTCAGAAGCATCTAATGCAAGGTTTTTCATATTTTTTCAACAAATGTTTATAGAGTACTTACTACATGCTAAACCTTGCACCCTTGGGATATATCAGTGAACAAAGTAGATGAGAATTTACGAAGCTTGCCTTTGTGGAGCTGGTTAGGGAAGAGAGACAATAAATAATATCTCTATGTAAAATAAATACATATGTAGAAAGAAAACAAAGTCTATAGAAAAACAAGTACATAGGGCAAGTGGACAGGCAGATGGGTGCTGGGATTCTGTTAGGGTGGTCTGAGCAGGCTTCCTTGAGAAGATGGCATTTGAGCAAAGACTTGAAGGTGGGCACGTAAGAGGATTAAGGAGCTACCATCACATTTCTACAGTGCAGGGGTGCCCCTGGTAGCAACAGTGGAGGGTGGAGAGAAGTGGAATGGTTGCAGGGGAAGTCTTCAGAGGGAAATACAGGAACAACAACCTATCTTACCTTTTCAGAGGCCCATGCTGTCAGCCAGTTTGAGAATAATCTGGTGAGGAGCAGGATGAAAGCAGGAGGACCCCAAAGAAGGGTGTCTGGGACTAGGGCAGAGGTGGAGAAAAGTGGTCACATTCTGGATGTCTTTGAAGGTAGATGACTCTCTTGGCAAATTGGATGTAGAGTGTGAAAGAACTTGTTGACCAGAGGGCAGCAGCGCAGAATGTGATGCCTGGGAAGGAACCCCTACAGCAAAGGCATAAATATGGAGAGGGGTGTGGTCCTTGGACAGCTGTATTTTAATGGTGTTATCTAAGCTCCAAACACTTAGTTAATTCAAGAGAAAAGATATATAAAATACTTTTTTTTTTGCCTGTATAGCCAAGTAAATCTAAATGGTGAGCACTACCACTTCCTGCCATAATCTCTCCTAGTGTCGACTTTTGGAGGTATGTGCACACACATGTGCATGCATGTAGGATTTTGCTAATTTCTACCTCTACCCAGTGGCTTGATTGAAATGCAACACCACATTCTGCTGTAAACACGCCTGATGGCAGTGATGTGTATAAGTTATTTCAACAACAAAGGACACATAAATCCAACCAATTTCTCCCCATCCTTTTGTGGAAGGGTGTCACTTCTGATTTATTCTAGCTCCATATCTACAACATTTGTCAAGCAATGCTCCACTGGGCTCTTCGCTCCTTAATTTGTTGTTTTTTATAGTGCTGTTACAGGATCATTTCATAGGATTGTGTAGTTAATGTTCTGGACGTCTTTCCTTGTATTTGCTGCCTCATCAGCTCCATCTTGGATTTAAATGTGGATTCCTGGCCCTGATAACTTTCACCTTGTGCTGGTGAGGTTGGATTGTGGATAAGAGGCAGAAACTAAACTGCACCAGTGAAATGTAAGTTTGGTGGACTTAATAGGAACACACATTTCATTTGACAAATATTTACTAACCGCTGGGAAAGTGCCAGGTACTGGGATTATAATGATGGAAAGATACTGTCCCTACCTCAGGGTACAGCATTCCAGATGAATGATGATAAAGCCTGGTCCGGAGCAGTGATTTTCAAGCAGCATGTCATGGCAGGCACACTAGTGTGCCACGAGAATTTTTTAATCATGCAACACCTGACTATTTAGTCAGGAGCACTGACCTCTTTTTCTTAGATTATCAAATGAAATGAAAACAGCCAGTACAACAATAGCCATCCAATGTAAGTGAATCAAAATCATAGCTATTTTTTGTCAGATCACCAAAAAACATATTTTTGGTGTGCTGCAGAATTTTAGGAATTACTTTATGTGTGCCATGAGATAAAATGTTGAAAATAATGGTCTTAATCAAATGATTTTGATCATAGGTGAGAGAGAAGGAGAGGGGTTTCAAAACTGTATCATCCATGTACATAAATAACAAAGACATTTGTGTAAGTTCTCAGGAAATAAAACAATTTCACAAGTAACATACTACTTATCAAACTTTTCAACAAAAAGCATTTAAATATGTGATCCAGCTCACCAAGAGATTAGTCAAAACGAGTTCAAGAATAAAATGTGTGAACTCAACAATTCCCCTCCTTCATATTCATCCAAGATAAAAATATATCCATACAAAGACTTATATAAGAATGTTCATAGGATCTCTATTTATAGTAGCCCAAACTTAGAAACAATTACTTGGAAACAATTCAAGTGAATGAATAAACAAATTGTGATATATTTATATCATGTAACAAATTATAAATGCATACAATAATGTGAATAAATCTCATAGACATTTTTTGACTAAATGAAGCCAAATATAAAAAAATACATACTGTATGATTCCACTTACATGAACCAAAACTAAGCAAATCTAAGTTAGGATGATAAAAGTCAGTACAGGGAGAAGCTTGCTTGGATTACAGAAATGTTCTATATTTTGATTATGGTATTGGTTAAATTGGTATATATATTTGACAAAACTCATTGAACTGTACTATTAAAATCTGCACATTGTATTGCTGGGAAATTATATGTCATTAAAAATTATTGAGATATAGCCGAGGCTCCAGCAATCAGAAAATTTCATCTGCACCTTTAGGATCTGAGCAATGCAGTGTTGTATCGGCTTGCCCCGGGCTTGTAGGGATGCTACCACCATATATATGACTTTCTGTGTTGGGTATTTTTAATTGTTGTTTCTCCCTCATTTTCTGTCATTTAAAATGCACTCATTAATTTTTAATTCATCTTGGTCAAACACATAATGCATGTCACAAAGCAGCTTTTTGGAATCTGCCGTGTCCTCAGTTTAAGAAGACCATACAAGGCACCAGTGATGGCAAGTAGCTGCTGTGAAGTGTGTTCTACAGCTACTCCATACTTCTCTCCCACCCCACATGGATGAGCTCCGTGTTTCATCCTTTTGTTTTATCTCATTCACTTCCCAGGTGCTTCCGTTACAAATCAAACTGGAAGAGCCACCATTTTCCTACATTTCAGTTTCAACTCAGTGCACTCCCTTATGATATAATAAAATTAGACTAAATACTAAAATTAAATACTCTAAAATTGACAATCATTATGGTAAGAACATGAGAATTTACTAGTGATTTGATTCACTCTTTGGCTTTTTTTTTTATTTATGGCTATTTGTGTTTCAATCATAAAATGTTCTCTGTCTTGCTGCCCTGCCAGTTGTATCCTTTTGTCCATTGCTGCTATTTTCTGCCATTTCAGATGAAATTAATTTAGACGCTGCTACTGTAGATGAGCCCATGAGAGTGTCACAGCAGCCATGGGTCACTGTGACTACTTGGTTTATTGCATCTTGTTTCACCCTTGAGTATATGCACATTAAAGTAATGTGTACAGTGAAGCAGGTTTCCATTGCTGGCCAAGCTAAGGAACTTTGGAATTGTTTTTACAATGCAGTTTTGATTCTTTCCTAGAATATATTTTAGGTAATTGAATGTGTAGTTGGCCATAGAAGCATTTAGGAACCAGGCTGACCAGGCTTGATGGTTTTTTCCTAAAGTCACCCTGAGGCAATTTCTTTTCTTCTCCCAAATACCGTATTTTTTGGAATATGAGATGCACTCCCCACCGCCAATTTGGGAGGAAAAGGGGGGTGAATCTTGTAGTCCAAATGTAACTTACCTGGCTCATTGTGTGGGAGGGGGGACAGCTATGGAGTGGGGTCACAGGAGGCAGGAGCAGGGTTGCCGATGTGTTTTCCTTCCAAATTTGGGTGTGTGTGTTTTATAGTCTGAAAAATATGGTACACATCTCTGACACTAATGCTTTGGATGCATCTTTTTTGAATCCTCTAAGAGAATTGTACAAGGTAATTCAATTTTTCCTTTTTAAAGTGAAATATAACATATGTTATAACTTCAAAGTACATGAAACAATCATCAAAGAATAGTGAAGATCAAGAATTAACAACTCAGGCTGTTTGTGGAGACTCAGAATTCTTGGTTTTTGGTGACTGACAAAAGAACACCCAGAATTCCTAATGTGACAGAGTATGCAGCACATCTCTGAGATTACATTTACAGGATAGGAATGGCTGTTTAGAGTTCAGTGAGTCCTGGGTGCGTAGCTCAGTTGGTTCTGATGACACCAAGGTCACAGGTCCATCCCCAGTCAGTGCACATACGAGAACCAACCAATGTTATACCAATAATGAGCTATCAGAAAGAGAAACTAAGAAAACAGTTCCATTTACTATTGCAACAACAAAAATAAGATACCTAGGAATAAATTTTTCCAAGTATGTAAAAGACCTGTACTGTGAAAACTATAGGCCACTATAAGAGCATTGGTAGACATGTGAAAAAATGCTGAATATCACTAATTTTCAGAGAAATGCAAATTAAGCCTCAATGAGATATCACCTTACATACACCTGTCAGAATGGCTACCATCAATAAATCAACAAAAAACAAGTGTTGGTGAGGCTGTGGAAAAAAAGGAACCCTAGTGCACTATTGGTGGGAATGCAGTCTGGTGCAGCCACAGTGGAAAACAATATGGAGTATCCTTAAAAAATTAAAAATGGGCCCTGACTGGTGTGGCTCACTGGATTTAGCACAAGCCTGCATACCAAAGGGTCACTGGTTCAATTCCTAGTCAGTCACATGCCTGGGTTGTGGGCCAGGACCCCAGTAGGGGACGTGTGAAAGGCAACCACACATTAATATTTCTCTTCCTCTCTTTCTCCCTCTCTTCCCCTTTCCCTACAAATAATTAAATAAAATCTAAAAAAAATTATAACTCCCTTTTGACCCAGTGATTCCACTTCTGGTAATATACCCCAAGGATTCTGAAACACCAATACAAACAAATATATGCACCCCTTTGTTTATAGCAATACTACTTATAATAGTCATAATTTGGAAACAACCTAAGTGCTCATCAGCAAATGAATAGATAAAAAAACTGTAGTATGTTTATATAATGGAATACTATGCAGCAGTGAAAAAGAAGAAATGCTAACATTCTGCAACAGCATGGATAGACCTGGAGAAAATTATGCTAAGTGAATTAAGCCAGTCAGTAGAAGAAAAATGCCACATGATTTCACTTATATGTGGAATCTAATGAATACAATAAACCAACAAACTAAATAATAACATAAACTTAGATATATAAAATAGACTGATAGCTACTGTTGGGTGAAAGATGGTGAAGGGATTGACCAAAGAACGTTTATGCACAACCCATGGACAGGGATGACAATATGGGAATGGGCTTGGGGTGGGGAGACAGTGGGGCTGGATCAAGGTGGGGAAAGGGAGAAAAAGTGGGAACAACTGTTAACAGCATAAACAACAAAAAATGAAACTAAAAAAAGATTGGTACTATTTCTTTCATTAGCATTTTCTAGAATTCAACAGTGAAGCCATCTGCACCTAAAGATTTGTTTGTGGGAAGATTATTAATATAAAATTTTTAATATATTTAACAAATACAATTATTATTTATTTCTTCTTGCAAAAAAAGAATCAACCAATCAAAACACAAACAAGTGAATCAACAAATTGATGTCTGTCTGTCTCTCTCTAAAACCAATTTTTAAAAAGGGCTCAATGGCTTGCCCTATTGAATGAGAACAGTGTTGAAGATGAGGTTTAAGGAAGGGTGCTAGCTTAAAGAGCAAGTGACATAAATTTCTTCATTTACTTTATATTCTTCAATTCAAAGTGATTCAGTGCAAAGGAGCTCATCTCAAGGAGAGCTAAAGAGAGCCAGGGACGTGAGGAATCCAAAAGCTGGGTGGGACTCTTCCCTGAGAAAGTACCTTTTTCTTCCCAGACCAATCTTGCCTCTTCCTTTGATCCTGTCCTTTATGGGGTAAGAGAACAGATGAGAAGCAGCCTTCTTAAAGCTCTGCAGTGGAAGGTAACGCAGTATGGTAGAAGTCACTGAACGGAGTCGGAAGGACAGGGGCTAGTCCTGCATGCTCTTAGGAAAATACATCTTTGTCCCCTCAGCCCTAGTGTCCTTCCAGCCCTCTCTGACTTTCTGTGACTCCAGCTTAAACCATTCTCAGTTATGAAATTGTCCTTAAACTGTCTCTGCTTCAGCCCACCTAGCTCTTCTCATGTGGTGTGGTTTGTATCCTTTAATCATTTGTGTTAGTTTTAACCAAATGATCCCTGGACTCAACCTCCCTTAGACCTGTGCAGAGACACACTTTTTGGTTGTCTGTTATAAGCAAACACTCTGTGTACACACACACACACACACACACACACACACACACACTTCATTTATCCTCATCCACAACCCTGTGAAATGTTTTTTTCCCCTCATTTTGGAGGTGGGAGAGAATGGACATTTATAGGAATTAAGCAATTTACCCAGGACATAGCTTGTGTGATTCAGGATTGGACTCCAGGGCCTATGATCTCCCCTTTGTCTTGTTCCAACTCCCTAAAATATTCACTAGTTTTATTTATTTATGCAGATCCAGGACTTCTACTGAGTACCCACTTTGTGTTTATCTCTATACTGGGGATTTGGAATGTGTGTAAAATATTAATTCCAGCATTCTTTTTTCCCTTTAGGAGTGAACACAGTCCAACAGAGATACCATCAAAGCTTTTTAAAAAATGTTAAATATCAGATTCTATCATCTTTCATTTAAAACCTACAATAGGAGACACTATATAAAATGTAAAATGAAAAAATAAAATAAAAACAAAACAAGAGTAGGGTGGAAGAGTTCTGGTGGGGCAAGGCATGGCTCCTGAAATGATGCTGAGGGGCGTTCGGGGTCAGCCCGCCCTGTGGTGCAGCCCCAGGTCTACGGTAAGACCCAGTGCAGGTGCAGGGGGTGGTTCCACCTTCAGTGCGACAGGGTCCTGGTCCAGCAGGAGCTAATACAGGCACGTCTGCAGGGTTCTCTGCTTTTATCACAAGCTGCTCTGGGCTTCTTTAATTTTTCTTTTGATTAGTTCTGGCTTTACACTCTATCCATCCAAGGTCTGGGGCATAGGGTCTGGGCTCTGGGTAGTGCTTTGGCTATCAGCATGCTGAAAACAAATGGCCTGTGTCTTTGAGTCTGCCATTGGAGGCTAAGCAATATTGCATGAGTTGACTGAGAGGTCACTGTGTGCTGTAGCCTTAATGAAGTCCAGGGACCTTGGCTGGGCCTCTTTCCAGTGACCCAAATTACAGTCATCATCCCGGGGAAGGATTTTATTGACAACTCCCAACCTCACCCTTCGCAGAGAGCATATATTCTTGCCTGCCTTGTACTTTTTGCTAATATCCAAATTACTATAGTCAAGGCAAATCAGGATGTGACCAAGAAGCCTCTGACATTGGTGGGAAAAGACTGACTTCTTGTATGTTTCTTCATTCTCACATTCTTCTTAGGATAAAGCTCTACCTTAGAAATGACTACTCATGAAAGTTACCACTTTCTCCCTTGTGGATTAAGCCTCAAAACAGTGGAAATGGTTTTGCCAAATTTCAGCTGCCATTTCTGAGGATGCTGCAAGAATCATGTACGTGGTTCCTATTTCTCACTGTTAATTACATTTGGAATAAGTCATTACTAGGACACCAGAAGCTGCTGAGGAATTTCAGGACAGGCCCTTTGGTGTGTCCTGTTTCAGCAAAGGTCAGGGGACTCGTGGCCCTGCCATTGGTAGCAGAAGTTAAGGGCTCATGCTTCCTGAGATGCAGGTGAGAGATCCCACTGGAGTGCTGCTATGAGAACTTTCAGGAATATCAGACCTGTTTTACTTCCTGCTCCCTACTCTGTCCACTGCAGGCCCTCGCCAAAGACACTCATCAAATCCTAGGTACTCAGAAACGAGAGGAAGGATACTTTATCTCCTGCTCTAGTTTATCCTTCTTCTCTGGTCTGCCTCATAGGAAAAGGAAGTAGAAACAATAAATAGCTAGAAAAAGTTCCTCCCCCAGGATCCTGTACTTAATGAGCCCTATATAACTTGCTGGCTTTTTTTTTTCCTGTGAGAAAAATTGACACAGGCTTACTTACTTAAGTATGCATAAAACTGAGACACAGAGAGACTAAAACACCTGAATAGACCCCTGACTGATATTAACCTGAGTGGTTCTACCCTCTTTCCCACCACATCCAACCAAAGGATGAGGCCAGGTACCACGTCATGTCACATTTCTGTAAAAGTTGCTGGCATCCAATGAGGACTTGAATTCCTTTGATAGTATAGTCAAGAGCCCTCAAGTATGCTGCCTTTCAAGGGATGGGTAGTTCTCTCTCTTTTTTTAAACTTTGAGTTATGCATTTCATTCTAAGTCACATCCCTCTGTTATTATTGGATAACAAGAAAGATATCAGTACGTCTGATCTGAATAACTAGGTTTTGATTTCACAGAATCACGGAGTCACAGAGTTAGATGGGGCCTTTTAAACATCTCATTTGATTTAAATGACTTATCCAACTAGTTAGCTACGGAAGTCAGGTTTTCTGTCTTGCACATTAGAGTCTTTAATTCTCTGAGAGTTTAGCATGTGAAAGATTCTCAGTGTTGGATTCTGGCCTCTGGCCTTTGAATAAGGAAACAGGCTTTCACTTATTCATTCAACAAGAGCTCACTATGTATCTCTTCTGTGCTAGGTGATAAAAGGCCTCCAAAGAATCATGAAATCATTCTGCAGCCAGATCTGACAATCTAGTTCCCAGTTCCAGTGCACACACCAGTACCTCCTGTCTTTTTTCATTTAAATAAATGAAGAGAAGATGTATCTGGCTTGCTACACTTTATATCAGACTAGAAACAAAATACAGTTTGCTATACGGTCTTGTGTAAACCCCTCAACATGCGCTTAGCTTTAAATATTTTGCAGTGTGACTGATGAGATCCGCTTGGCCTTCATGCCTACCCTTTAAGGAGGGTGTGATGGCAACATGATTTTACAACTCCAGTTATTTTTGCATTGATTAGAAAGGGCCTGAGTGATGCTTTGCAGCGTCTCCATTATTTGCTTTCAGGAAGGTATCTAATTGCTCTGTGCTCAGTGAAAATGAAAGTCTTGACCCTGTCTATATTCAGAACACATGGCACATTTTAATCTCAGCAGCTCACGATGGTAGTGTGTGTGTGGATGTGCCAGCCTCCAAGAGGCTGGTGTCTGAACAGCGGCACCACCCAGCTCGTGGCTTACTGGCAGTGCCATAGTGGAAAGCTCACGAGTGTTGAATTTACATCAAATACAGCTCCACCGGCGACAGGGTGTGGGATCTTTGGCAAGCCACTAACCTCGCCAAATGTCCGTGCAGTGAAAATAACCCAGCCTCTTGCAGCATAGCTATAAGGAAGCATAGTGCTTGACACGTAGTAGGCTTTCAGTATGTGTTAGTTTCCTTCCTCTTTTTCCTGTATTACATTTAAAAAAACAGGGAGAGACGTGTGATGTGTGAGTTGCCACTTATTTCTGTGTCCTTACTGAGAAATGGGGACATTATTTTGGAATAAGTTGAAGTATGTGGAACTGGAGTATTTCTCAAATGGTCTCTTAAGTAGATGGATTTTTCTGGGACTGCTGGAGTGAGGCAATGACCTGGATATATGTTCCATCCGTGCAAGCGAGGCACCCGCAGACTCTGTGACATGGGTTCTAGGAAGACACTTGGTTCCCTGTGCAGATGGAAAGACCAGCCCAGCCCCAAGGACATCCCCCTGGTGGCTGAACAGCACCTCATGGCCAGGCTCTCCCACTTGTTAAATTAGTGAAGTCTGAATGATGTGGGAATATGGGAGTAGGGTGGATGTTTAAGGAAAAGAGGTATAAATTGATTTTTTTAACCCTTGTGAATTTATCCCATTAGAAAGGGATCCACTGCACTAAGACTGAAGTCACAGTGGTTGGCCTATGCTGGTCTAAGCATCAGAACAACCAGCAGAAGGAAGCATAATAATCCTTTTGTGAGATTTCTTGATAAAGAACCAATTCCAAATCCTGCGGCGGGACTCTGGTAGGGACCCCTACAGAGGTGGCCTGATTGGGGCTTAAAAATCTAAGTAGCTTACTTCAGAATCTGAAAAAAAAAAAAGTTTTATTTCTTGTAGTTGCCCAGTGCATCAGTTGAGTTTTACTTTGGTTTATAAATCCAGTTTCTCTGAATTTACAGAATTTAGGAATTTATTAGCTTCCTCTACCCTGGTGATTAGGCATACATGTAAAATAGCAGTTTCCCTAGATTATTGAAATGTTTACCAAGTCCTTACTTTCTGGAAATGTTCTTTGGAAATGCACTTCTATTGGTCATGAGGGAATAGGCAATTCCTTGAGGAGATACTCATGGCTGATTTGTCAATTAAAAAAAAAATTCCAAAGGAGTCTATCAGGGCATAAGAATCCCTAGAGAGATGCAGGGATCTGGGAAGCAGGATCCTGCAAGGATTTGGACAACATAAGAATATAAAAAATAAGTTGACCTGATTTGTGGGCATAAGACTGAGTGGGCAACCTGCAGTAATGAGTGTGGGAATTTGCAGTGCCGTGCCCAGCTGCACTCCTTTTTGAAATACACCCCGGCTTCCTTTTGTGAAATGAAATCTCCCCCAGTTTGTGTAGTCTTGGTGGCTGAAAAATTTCATGTGCCTCCAACTAATGGAACCATGCCCTCTCTGCCCTCTCCCTGGTACAGCCTGGGGCAGCCAAGATGATCTCTCTCGAGGCCTGCGTCTTCAGTGCATGACTCAGGCTGGCAGGAGTCTTTGGGAGTCATTCGTAACAGCCACTACACCAGCAGGATGGACAGCATTGGTCCGGTCTTCTTGCAACGAGGAGGCCCCTGGGTTCCTGGTTTCCACCTCCCACCACCCAGGGCTGTGTGAGTCCTGCCAATTCCCAAGCCTAGTTCTCCAATCTTCCACTGATTCCCTAAATTCCTAATCTTTCCCAACAAACACTCTTTTGCGTAAATTGGCCAATGCTAGTCTCTATTGCTTGCAACCGAGCAAGCAATAGAGACTAATCTAGTCTCTAACAGTAACTGATCTAGACTTTATTCTAAACTCATCTCAAAGTACATTACACCCCCTTAACTAATATGCTGGATTATCAGTGGAGCATTCTCATGCTGAAAGGGACTCTTGTAATCCAACCACATTCTTTTTCTGCAGTCCTGAAGTGTGTGGGCCGGGGAGGAGACCTGGGTTGATTACAGTTTAAAATGTGGGAACATTGTGGCATAAAGGTTACGTGAGTTGGCAAGATACATGAGTCACCTTTCTCAACAAATGGGAAGAGAGGGAACACAGCCCCCTCGACACCACTGTTCGGTTGGTAACAGGCTGAGTTGATGTTGGACAGGCAGGGCAATGGTGTGGCAGGGAGGGCCGTTAATGACCCAAGAGAGTGTCCTTTCACTTCCAATTGCCTACCAGAAGTATTTCTTGCTATTCTCTGCACTTGTTTCCTCACCTGTAAAATGAACAGCCCCTTATAGAATTATTGAGAGGTTTCAATGAGATGAGCATGAGTTGTCAGAGCCCCATACATAGCCCAGGACCTAACAAAGCACTACAAGTTATGATGTTGACCATAAGGAATATTTTCTGGACCCCAGAGTCTCTACTAGTAAGAGATGTTTGTGAGGATTATATGTGCAAAGGAAAAGCAAACATTACTTGCACAGTATGCATGGGATAGAGAGGGCACCCAGACCGCCTTTCAAAGCATTTGCTGGTCAGCTCCCCAGAAAGCTCTCAGCACAGTCCAGGGTTGGCTCCGGTGCAGAGAGCCCTGTTCCCAAGGTCATGTCCTTCCCTGAGTAGTCCCTGTCTGTTGACTGACTGATAGAGGTGGAATAAATGTCCTGGCCATGTCAGACCACTGTCAGATAGCTCTGTCAGGCCAAGTTAGCTCTAGAACTTTCCATGAGGTCAGCCAAGTCTGCTTGTGGGCCTTTATCACAACATAACATCTTTTTCTGCCCGATCCTTCTCCCTTCCCTTCCCTTCCCCAAATGTCAACCACAAGACATTTATTAGGGAACCGCATTTATTTATTAGGGAATGTGGTTCCCTAACAAATATCCTGAACACTAAACTCGAACACTGCTTCCAGGGGAAGCTAGTCTACAATCCCCTGTGTTGGGCATGTTACACTGAATTCTTTTTAAGAACCTTATGAAATACCTATTACTTATTTCATTATAACAGATGAAGGAATTGAAGCTCCAGGAAGTAAGCAATTCATCTAAGGAAGCACATTATGTGATAAAGCTGGGATTCAAACCAGTTCAGTTTCCCAAAGACTGTGTTTGGAGAAATTATTGATGTATCATTTCTTGGCCTAAAAGAACCATTTTCTCTCCTGGCGTAAGCAGCTGGGCTCCGGGCTCTGGGCAGGGCCAGTCATTCTGTCTGCACAACTGTCGAGGTGGCTCAGACGAGATTCCCTTTCCTTTCGTCCGTATTCGTCAGCATCCTTCTTTACTCCCCAAGTTAATGGCTATTGTTTCAGCCTAAAAATAGCAAGTGTCAGCTTTTACACATTTTAAAAAATTTTAATATAATCACTTAAAAATAGGCTCTAAAATTTTGTTTTCTTTCTATCGGCAACCACGGTTGCTATGGAGTTCAAGTAATAGATTGTGATGTTTAACACTGAATTAATTACTACTTCTCACTCCCAGGGAACATCTAATTATACATATTCATGCCAAGCAGGATTTGGTTTTCTCAAGCAAAGTGAGGTGTGTGCGTATGTGTGTATCCTTTTACTATATATACAAGGGGCATGAGAAAAGGGTCTTGGTTCGTGGTTCTCTAGAAGACTTTTTTCCCCCCTTAATTACATGTCTACTAAATCTGGCTTATATTAAGATCATATCTCTCTCTTACACACCCAAATGGCTTTTCCTGCATGCTGATGGTAGACTTTTTCTTTTGTTTTAACCATCATGACGAGGTAAAGGATTAAGATTTCCCCTCATTTCTTCTTTCAGTCTTGTTTTCTTGGTCATGTGTATCACGAGGTAGTGAGGTATTACTGGAAACAGCATGTATCTTTTGGATTCAGATATACCTGAGTTTGAATCTTAGTTTTGCTACTTAGTTGACTTGGAGCAAGTCATGACTGAGTATCAGGACTGAATAGCAATATTAGGGCTGAACCTCAATAATGTATTCTAGAATTGTATACCTAAAACCTATATAATTTTATTAACCAATGTCATTCCACTAAATTCAATAAAAAATACACTACAAAAGAAAATACTAAAAAATAAATAAAATGAAAATTGGGATAATTTTATCTACCCCATGGAGCTGTTGCAAAGATTAAATTAGGTCTTAAAGAAACTTAGCACTGTGTTTTTCAGCCTTTAATGTACAAGGTGGAGATCTTGTTAAAATGCAGATTCTGATCCAGATAACAAAGTCAGGCATCCAGCCCCAGGCTCTGCCTGCTGACCAGGAGAGGGCTCTCCCGTTGATGCCTGTGCTGCTGGCCCATGGGCCACGCTTCCAGTAGTAAGAACATAGATGATGCTACACATAGAATGTGAGGTCAATGCATTTGTAACTGTTAATGTTAATGTGAACCCTTAATTAGTTATCCTACCCCTTTTTGCACAGAAGAGTGCAACATCCGCACCCATTCGCCTGTTGGAGAAACTCCGGCGTGGGCAAGCAGGCCATGCAGCGTCAGCAAGATGAGCCTACTGGGTGTCTCTGCCGCTTATTGCGACCCCCCCACCCCCAAGCTTCTATCTTTCCCTGTGCGGGCTGTTGCAACCCCCACTGCTACTCATGGGAGTTACCCAAGCATGTGTTAAGCAAAGAATATAAATCCTGTGGTGTTTTTATAGACTCAACTAATAAAGCAATTTTGTGTTTTACTAAAAAGAGACCAGTGTTCTGACACTGACAGTAAAGCAATGAGAAATTTACTCCTTTTGATTGACTCATCAGATGACTTTTTTTTTTTTAATTGAATCTAGGTGTTCATTTGAAAAAGCAGTTGTGGCTCAAAAGGCTAGGGAGACCTGAGTGGCTGAAATAGTGCAGAACAACATAGTGCATTTTAAGATTAGAATATGGCCCCTTGCTGAAAAGATCCTGGGATTCTTACAAAACAGGAGTTGGCAACCTTTCAGATGGAGGTAGGCGGTGTTTTATTTATACTCTTCGTTTAGGGGAGGTGGTGAAATGCCTCTTCTCTGAGAAGGCTGGGAAGGGACCTCCCTGTGTTCTTTCATCAGTGGCTCAAGGGAGTCCTTCTCTCATTAACTTCTGCCTTCAACATCAGCAGCACAATCCCATGTCTCCTGGGCTTCCTGGCTTCCTGGAACTTCTGTGTTCTTCTAGCATGCCCTTTTATTAATAAATCGTTTACCCCTGGCCGTCCTCTACTGCTCCATCCTTTTGGATCTTGATCCAAGACTAATACATACCTGCCACGTTTTCCCCCACTGGTGACCTTGCTGACCCCAGGGTCTCCTTCTACACCACCACATGACATGGTGGTATCACAATAATAACCTAAGTCCTTCAGTGGCCACCTAGATCCATCATGGCTTGATTCCTTTCGAACCTCTCTGACCTCCTGTCCTGCATACTTGGATACACCAGGTACATTTCTACATCCGGGCCTGAGGTGTGGGTGTCCCCTTTGTGTGGAACTCTTTACCCCCAGAGAGCAGCCTGGTTAACTCCTTACTTTCCCTTCAAGGGTGAACCTTCTCCATGAAGGCTTGCCCCAGACGACTCCTTTAATACTAAACTGCAAATCAAGGTCACTCCCACGTCCACATTCCTGGTCCCCCACTCTGCTTTCCTTTTCCTTCTTGTTTTCCACAGAGTCCCTAAGCTTCTGTCCTGATGCTGCAAACTACAGTTCCAGTGGAAATCTCTCCTCGCCCCCTCCCAATGTGACTGATGTGGACCAAAATTTCTCTTTCCTCCTATATTAGGTAAATGAAAGTCTTCAGAGACATCAGAAATAGTTTTTCCTAAAGAAAAGTTAAGGCTGTTGATGTGCCTTGACTTTGGTGGTGGCTACACAGGTGTGTGCATTTGTCAAAACTCATCAAACTGTGCACTTTAAGTGGGTACCTTGTGCTGTATGTACATTACACCTCAGTGAAGTTGTTGTTTTAAAAGAGGACATACCTGTTCATCCCGGGGCATGGGGTAAGTGTGAGGTAGGCTGATATCACAGAGTAGAGATGGTTGTTGGCATTGAGGAAGGTCGATTCCTTCCTAAAAAATAGTGTGGACAAAGAAGTCAGTACACATTTATATCATGCAAATCACTTCCTCTGGCTTTGAATGGCTGGAGCAAAGGTCTCAGTGTTCATGTTGGCAATCCTGTTGCTGGCTCTTCTCTTGTTTGCTGAGTTTCTCTTGGAAACCCAAAGATTAGAAATCTCTGGATTAGCGTGACTTTATGTGATTCTGAACTGAGCCGATCCCTGTTTTATTCCTGCAAAGGGGTGTAGATTAGAATTTTTCACTCTAAAAATATGGAGCTTTCATCAAAAAAAAATAATAAAACAAATAAGCAAAACCCGTCATCTTTTTGTTGAAAAACAAGCTAGTGAAAAGGACGTGATTGGACTCTTCTTGTATTGGTACAGGGTGCGGCTAAGAAGAAACCAGATAGCACACTCCCCAATGCACATACTTGGGTGTCTGAAGGTGCCCCTCCTCCCACTTTTTGATTTTAAACTCTTTGAAATGAGGGAGGAAAGGGAAGGCCTACATCTTGATTGGGCCACACCCACCCTGCTGGCAGGGAAGGTTTGAGAAACCTGTCACCTGACTATCAGTGTTAGTGTTGGACAAATTAAAACCTTTGGTTCAAAACTTCAAAAGTGTTAAAATGCTTATAGAGGCATTTTACATAATGCAATTACAGTGGACAGGACTTTTATCCCTAAAACTTACTCCAAGTATTACATATGGGGAGGTTCTGGCATCTTCCCCTAACTGGAATAGAGGGAGAGCTCCCTGTAAAGTGCTACTTGGTTCACTTCCACGTGTGGTGCTCTCCACTCACAGAAGTGTTGTCAGGGGGTGTGTCTGCTTCTCTCCTGCCACCTGCAGTGGGAACCTCGCTGGCAATGATGAATCTCTAGTGTGAATACAGGAGGTGGGGTTTCCCACACATGCTGTTTGTCTTCATCCCTGGATGCCCCCAGTGCTCATCCCGTTCTTATCCATCAGAAGTTTCCCCATATGGTCTTAAGTAAAAAGTATTCAGTACTGTTCTTGTCCCTGTCACTTTATTTAGACTGTTAGCAATTTGTCCAGTTTCCTGATACCAGAGCCTATTTTCTCATCTCTCTCTAGAATGTCTAGTGATGCTGTCTGATTTTTATGCTGAATAATTCTTCCTTCAGATCCTTTACATCCTATGGATATTTTTAGATTGCTGCTGTGTCCACCTCTACCACCCACTGTTGCTCCCCACTGTGTCTGCTCAGCTAAACTATACATATTTAATTCTTCTAATCTTTCTTTATCCACCAGAGCCTCCAGTCTCTTAAAATTGTGTTGCTCATCTTTAGACCTCCTCCTGATTGTTGGTGGCCTGTGACCCTGCAGACGGTCTGAGATGATATTTAAAGGCACTGCTAGGATCACATCTCAGTGTTTCAAACTTCTGCTAAAAATAAACCATGCCGAATGAAGGGATTCTGGTGGTAGTCATTAAGGATGTTTGTCAAGCATTTTCAGTTCTCTGCCTTCTGAAAACACAGTAGGATTGTACTTCCTGGGCTCTTATGATTGGCATTGACTTGTGACTAATTCCAGCAAGTGAGTTAGGGGTGATGAGTCCCTTCCAGATCAGTCAAACACCACTTTAGAATGTTTTCTCTGTGGAACAGTGGCTGACGGTGTTTAAGATAGTGGCTGCTCTGTTAGCCTGATTCCTTGAGTCATTGTGGGATGAGCTGAAAGCCCCCCACAGAGCTATGGTGTCCTTGTGACAAGAACAAAAGGATATTGTTTTGTTGGTTTTAGCCTCTGAGATGAGAGAGCTGTTTGTTACTGTAGAATAACCTAACTTGTCCTGGCTGATTCAACTCTAACAGATACTCTGAGATGCTCCCATGTATAAAGGTGTCTCCGTCATACCAGCAGCCTGCTTACAAGACACTTTAGAGCCTATGAACACAGCAAATTGGATACAGTGTCATAACAAATCGACGCCTTCACCTAGACCCTTGTCATTTATCAGTCAGAAATGGGGCCCAGAGAAGATGACACAATTGGAACTTCTTGCCAAAGACCCAAGATAGGGAAAAATTAAGTGACCCCCATATCTTCAACAGAATTTCAAAGCTGCAGCAGGTATAATTAAACACATTGCATCTTGTATTCAGTACTGCAATAACAGCAGGAGTAAACATATGTTCTGGGACTTTTCCTCCTAGAACCCACTGCTTCATAGCACGCAAATCATTCCCTTCTTCATCTGGCTTCTATCTGATATTTCTATTTAAGAATGAAATTAGTGACTTCTTTTGCTTTCCCCTGGAGAAATAGGTTAATGTGTTTCTTCCAGACTTACATAAAAGGGAATATTGAGATAACCTACAAAACCATTTTTAAAGGATTCTGATTAATTTAATATCACCTTGGTTCACCACACTTTAAATTTATATGCACATATGTGCATGTATACATATGCATGTATATATATCTATATAAATTAAAACAACATGAATGGATTTTTACTATTCTTACTTCTGCTGTTCTGTTACAACTACTTTCACTTCTCTCTTTTTAATCTTTGTCAACATGGAAATATATTTTACATGCTTGAATACTTGTGCTGTATTCATTTAAATATTTATTAAGTATTTGCCATTATTTCATGAATTCTTTCATCTGTTACTACATGGTCTTCATAGATTTTCTTCCATTTCATTGGAATAAGTTTCATTAGGTTGAAATTCCATTGGGTTAAATGAAGTGAAAAATAGTCAAATAGACTATTGAATCCACAAAAAGTTTTCTTACCTGTTTTTCAGTGGCTGAATGTTTGCCGATTTAAACTGCAGGATAAATCTGCTTTAAATACCTTTATGGATTTATTTTAAAATCTGTTTTCTTAGTGTATAAATGTGGTATTGCTGTCTCAAATGTTTACTCTTCCCTTTATTCTTCTCTGGTGAACTCCTATTTATACGTGGAGATCCAACTCAAATGCCCTCTGCTTGGGAAGATGCCCAGTATTCTCCCGGGTGCTCCCTCCAACACTGTGCATATATTGAAGCACTAACTGTTCTTCAAATCTTGAAATTTTTAATCTATCAGTCTGCTTCCACTGGCCTCTGAGCTTCTGTCTTACGGGATATATGTAGGGGTGCAGGGGTATAATTTTCCTGGGTGTCACCAGTGTTGTCAACAGTTCCTACGAACACAGTAAGTGCTCAATAGGTGTTTGTGGAATGGAATGAATAAAAGGTTAGGTGCACTCCCAGGCACACAACATCACCATGTGATGTTTGACATTTCACCCCCCGGGCCGTTGGTATCAAAGCAGAGCTCAGAGAAGTTCAGATTCTTTGGATGGATTGACAAAGCAGCAGGCTCAGGTATCATTGTTTTTGTCCCTGAGCCCTGGTTGCTTCCATGACTGGACCTTCACCTTGCTTTGTGTTACACTGTGCTAAATATTTGTCTTTGACTTTTTCCTTTTCCTGGGCATTTATTTTGTACCTTTCCTCCCCTCACCAACTTAAATTTCTTTGCTTTACTCCCATTTTTAAGTCTCTAACTTTATTGATTTGTTTAAAATTAGAATTGTGCTTCCCAGACTTTGTGAGGTTTTGTCCCCCAGTTTGGACAGCTTAATTTCCATCCTCTTGATTTCCTTTTGGGAACTATAAACATTGCATCTGAATTGTAGCCCTGGGTGATTTAGACCATCAGTTAGGGCATAGGAGTGAAATTGTGTAGTGTGTTGTCTTTTTCCTTTTAGATTTTATTTATTTATTTGTTTGTTTGTAATCTTTTAAAAATATTTTTATTTATTTATTTTTAGAGAGGGAAGGGAGAGAGAAAGAGAAAGAGAGAGAAACATCAATGTGCGGTTGCTGGGGGCCATGGCCTGCAACCCAGGCATGTGCCCTGACTGGGAATCAAACCTGCGATGCTTTGGTTTGCAGCCCAAGCTCAATCCATTGAGCTATGCCAGCCAGGGCAGATTTTATTTTATTTATTTTTAGAGAGAGGTGAATGGGAGGGAGAAAGACATCAATGTGTGGTTGCTTCTCATGTGCCCCCTACCGGGGACCTGGCCACAACCCAGGTGTATGCCCTGAAATGGGAATCAATCCAACAACCCTTTGGCTCACAGGCTGACGTTCAATCCACTGAGCCACACCAGCCAGGGCTAATGTGTTCTTTGTAGGCCTGAATACAACCTGGTGAGAGCACAGTGGGATTCCTAGCAAGCACTATTGGTTTCTGAGCCCTCCCTTGACTGATCATTCTCCCATACTTGAATTTCAAGCAATACCCTCCAACACTGACTTTCTGAAAAGCCATGTTCCTACCTTTACTGTAAGCTGTGTGATCTTGAGCAAGATGCTTTATCTCTTTCAGACTCATTTTCCTGATCACGATGTTTACAATTATCTCATATAGATGAAGGAGTTAAATGAGATGATGCATATCATATTTCAGTTCCTTCACATAATACCTTATACAACATTAGCCCTTCATAAATATGGTTTCCTTTTTATTTTGGACTATGTTCAGCATGGTTCACTGTTTTAATTGTTTTTTTTTTATAACTTTTTTTTAAAGGTTTTATTTATTTATTTTTAGAGAGGGAAGGGAGGGAGAGAGAGAGACAGACAGACAGACACAGACATCAATGTGCGATTGCTGGGGGTTATGGCCTGCAACCCAGGAATGTACCCTGGCTGGGAATCAAACCTGGGACACTTTGGTTCCCAGCCCGAGCTCAATCCACTGAGCTACACCAGCCAGGGCTTGTTTTAATTGTTAATTTAAGAAAGTCTACATGTCCTCTCTCCTGGGACACTCAGTAGACTAAGAACTTTTACATAAGGACTAATTTAAATAAGATTCTCAGAGAAAGAATTAGAGGCAAGGTGGGGACAGAAGGAAAACATTGAAGGGTGTATTCTCAAGAAAGGTAGCTTGAAAAACATGGTGGAAACGCCAGTTTGTACCAGGTGACCATCCTGTAGGATGTGAAGCCATGCCCTGGATTGTCTTTCTGCATTTTCTCTTTCCCTGCCCCAGTGTTCCATTTGTAGTTATTAACATTTTTATATATTTCGGTCTCTTTCACCTCCTTCTTCTTGTCTTCTTCCTCATCCTCTTTTTTCTGTCTTTTCTCCTTCTGTTCTCCCTTTCTTTCCTTCTCCCTCCACCTTCTCTCCCTCCCACTCTTCCTCATTTGAACTTTTTTTCTTGTGTGTTTCACAAGAAGATTTTTGGCCACTGCCAGGATATAACCTATAATCCTGTTATTCAGAACAACATGCGGCAATCATTTGATGACCTTAAGAAACACTGCCTTTTCATAGACCACTTGAAGTTATTGATTCCCTTTTTGTGTTATTTTTGCAACTTCCTCCAAAAATCTACTAGATAATTATGACCTGTTCACACTCTTACAAGTGACCATTGTAGGCTGTGATCTGTTTGTCTGCATTTGGTTTCCTGTTGGCATGTGTTCCATTGGTTTCTTGTTAACCCTGGTGTATTTTATTGTTAATCTTACTGGATTTTTATTCCCACACAGTGGTGGGGCGACCCTGCACATTCTGCTGTCTTTCCTAGGTGTCCACTGAAGTTTTCTGGGTGAGGGGAGAGTGCTCTTTTGGAAAGTTACCACAAACTGCCCTGGCTGGCATAGCTCAGTGGATTGAGCGAGGGCTGCGAACCAAAGTATTGCAGGTTTAATTCCCAGCCAGGACACATGCCTGGGTTGCAGGCCACGGCCCCCAGCAACCACACATTGACGTTTCTCTCTGTCCCTGTTTCTCCCTCCCTTCCCTCTCTAAAAATAAATAAATCTTTTAAAAAATTACCACAAACTTAATGCCTTGAAACAACACAAATTTGTTATCTTAAGTTCTGTATGTTACAAGGCAGATATGAGTCTCCCTGACTGCAATCAAGGTGTTAGCAAAATCACATTTTGGGGTGAAGCACCTTCTTTTCTGAAAAAGTGCTATTATTATAGTGCTTAGTTCCCCCCTTTTATGAAATCTGTTATAGCAAATTCTTTTTTAAACACTGGGCAAAGAAGAAGTTTATTCTCTTTCATTTCATAATGTAAACTGGCAAATTATCAAACTTGTTTATGTTAGAAACCTCAGTGCTATGTCTATTAGCTAGATTTCCTTATAGAAGACTTCATTACTTGGCCCCAATATTTTATATACATGTAATTTGTATGTTATATATATATACACATATAGACACTTTATGCAGTTGATTTGATAACAATATTAAAGGTAGTTTTGTTAAAATTTTAAAGGACCCAAGGCTTTGAGGAATGAACAGGGATGACTAATATAATCTAAAATCAAAATGGCCACTTCAGATAACACAGTGAAATGTAATCAACAAGATGAGATTGATTAGCAATGAACATAAAGGCCCAACTCTACATCCCAGTAGTCAAATGCAAGGATACAGGAAACAGAAGACCTGACTCAACTAAAATTTAATCTAGCGCTTTGTCAGCTATGAAATCAGTAAAAGGTCAACAGCATGATTGAATGGAAATTACGTGTGTGTGTGTATGTGTGTGTGTGTGTGGCTTTATTCTCTCTTAATCAATAGATGAGATGTCATAATCCACAAAATGGTATTAGTAGGGCAGACATTAATGACTAAGTTGATAAACAGAAGAATGTACTAAAGTGAGGAATCTGTGTGGTTGGTGATCTGAAAATGATATTAAATGATTAATAGTCAAACTACTCAAAGACACGACAGATAAATGTGAATAATGCTAGGAGGAGGAGTATTTTCTCATAAGCCCAAGATTCAGATACTCACTAGGAAACTGATTATCCACATGCATTCCTGAATTGAGCAGACAGATATTTATGCTAGATAACTTGAAGATCTCTTCCCACTCTGGAATTATATGAGCCTATTTAAGGAGGTACAACTTTGGCCTAACTGTCTCTTAGAACACTTGCCCTTGGTTCCGTGACACCATACTGTGAAGAATTCCTGGCCACATGAAGAGGCCATTGGTAGGTGTTCCTGCTGACAGCCAGCATCAGCCACCACCGCTAGTGGTGAGGAAGGCTTCAAGGTGACTCCAGCTGCAGTTACAATTAGGCTGCAACTTCCTTAGAGATCTGAGTGAGAATCACATAGTTAAGCCTACTCAATGCCTAGAATGGTGAGAAATAATAATAATAAATGATGGTACATTTTTAAAAAAATACTATTAAATTGAGGGTGGTTTTTAGCAGAACAGGGATACATAGAAAACAGGAACAGCACATTGGCTCAGGGGCAAAAACAACACTGAGAGTGGTCAAAGTTGTTGGTATTATAGGTTTATGGTTTCACTGTAGCTTCATATACTAATTTTTTCCATCCACTTCTTTATCTTGCCATAAATACTTGGAAAGTATGAGAGCTCCCTATCACTTACATCTCTGCAAAATTATTCTTCAGACTAGCTATTCAGATAATGTATCACCCCAAGGCACCAAGAGAAGTAAGAGGCAGTCTTCCCAGGGAAATGCACATCCCTCAGTGTTGCAGCAGGTACCGTGTGATTCATTCATGCACTGGTTAGATGGGAGTGAGGATGGAATCTAATCTGCTTCTGACTTAAATAATAAACCATCTAAATATAGTAGTTTAAAACAGCAACCATTTATTTAACTCATTGCTAGGTGGTTAACAATTTATGCTCTGCCTTGCTGAGTAGTTCTTCTGGTCTCAGGTGAATTTTCTCATGTGTCTATGGTCAACTACAGTAAGGCCTGGCTAATGCCAAGGGCAAGAGGGATGACTGTACCACATGTTCCTTGTTCTTCAGCAGACTAGCCTAGGATTAGTTACATGATGGTGGCATAATTCCAAGAGAAAGAGTGGAGGCATGCAAGTATCTTAGAGCCTTGGCTCAGAACTGGCACTCTGACACTTCTACCACATGCCATGGGCTTTGAAGCAAGTCATCAGGCTGGTCCGGATGCATTGGGTAGGCAAATATATTGTAACTTTTGATGAGCTAAATAATTGAAGTCACATTGTAAAGGATGTTGAACACAGGGAGGGGTAAAAATTCAATTTTTGCAATAACTTAGTCCTGGTGTTGGTTGACCAGTAGTACGAACCTGAGTAGTTCAAACAAACTGGTAGTGCTAGTTCTGTAGACCAAGCTATGAAGGGCGATCTCCAAAACAAAAAGGGCTGGATGCTAAACGTTTATTTACAAGACTGGAGTCATATTCAATGAAGATATGCTTCCGTTCATAAGCAGTTTTCACAGATATTTACAATTTGTATTTTTGTAATACTTGCCAACTCTCTGAAATTAACATTCTGTCTCTAGCACCTAGATTTTATTTGGCTACATCATGGGGATTCTTCTTAGGGCTGACAAAGTTCCACAGATGTAAATGGTAATAGTGAAACCCAGTGCGAGTAGATAGAAAAGGCAGAAAATGATATCAACTCTCAGAACTTCTATGTGATGTTAGAATCAAGGAATCTCAAACCTTCAGTGCCAAAAAGGGGTATCAACCAACCACTGTAACTCTGATGGTATAGATGAATTAATAATAATGATGTATATGAGTGTGCGTATGTGTGTATGTGAGAGAGAGAGACAAGGAGAGACTGGTACTGTGAGGCAAAAGAGATAAAACAAAATGAGATTTATTGTGCCAGGAACTATATATTATAAACTCAGGTGCTTAGTGATGGAATCAAACCTTAAATAGAACCTTAATTTCTTATTTAGTATAAGGCTACAAGTTCTTATTTATGGTTTTCCTTTTTTTATAACTGTCATTTTGATCACTGCATAATGTTCTCTCAATTAGAAGTATTGGGTTGACCAAAAACTTCATTTAGTTTTTTCCGTACCATGGCTCTAGTGGTGCTTAGCTGTCTTTAACTTCATTCGAAACAATTTTTTTTAGATTGTATTGTGACAGCTGTCAAATAAGTGTGCATTTTAAAAAACATCAAAATTGGTGAAATTTTCTGCAGCCATTTTAATATTGAAGATGGTAGAATATATGCAACATATTCAGTGTGTTATGCTTTATTGTTTCAAGAAAGGTAAAAATGCAACTGAAGTGCAAACAAAAAAAAGGGTTTGTGCAGTATATGGAGAAGGTGCTATTACTTGATCGAACATGTCAGATGTGGTTTCCTAAGTTCCTTGGTACTATTGACATTTTGGCCAAAATTCTTTGCTGTGGGGCTGTCTTATGGATTAGAAGATGTTTAGCAGCACCCTGGTCTTTACACACCACAAACCAATAGTAGGAAATAGCTAACATACTCAAAATATCCAAATCAATAAAGTCATTGGTAAAAGTGAAAAATGTGTCTTTTATTTTATGGAAAAACATAACGGACTTTTTGGCCAACCCAATACATAATTTACTTATCCACCTCCCTGCTGTTTAATAGTTACCATATTTTGCCTTGTATAAAGCATACTTTTTTGCCCAAACTTTTGAGGGAAAAATAAGGATGTGCATTACACATGGGTAGTACTAATTCCATACCTATATAAGTGTTTTATTTATGCTTATGCATTAAAAGTATAACTCCAGAAGGCAATAACAATATCCATATGCAAAATAATAACCAGGGATATGATAATCAGTTTTGTTTCTAAATATAAATGAATAAATAATTGAATTTAAAAATTAAAGTGAAAGATTTTTTTCCTGAGAGTTTGGGCGAAAAATATGGGTGTGCATTATACTCGGGAGTGCATTATACACACCAAAATATGGTATATACTGTCTAGTTTCTTATCGTTCCAAGCAGTGTTGCAATAAACATTTCTGAGCAGGGTGTGTTCTCCCCCAACTTGTGTATGAGCTTCAGGAGGGCAGAGAGTTGTCTGTCTTCTGTGTCTCTAGCACCTGCCTAGAATGGCGCCTGGCACAAAGTAGGTGTCTAACAATGTTTTTTAATTTCTTTTCTCACATTTTAAATTCTTTACTCAGGAAAGATTTCCAGCGGTCTATGCCCTAGAAGTGTTTTTATCCAAATCTTTCCTTTATGGAGAATAAATCACATGTACAACATTTTTTCCATGTGAAAAACGGGATCAAGGCGAGCATCAGCCAAACCTTTTACTTTCATTTTCTGGTAAGAAACAAGGAACTCACTTTCCGTGGGCCTGACCTGACAGAGAAGAGGAGAGTTAGCTTTTTCTAACACCTACTATGTGCCAGACGCTGTGCTAACTATGATACTTGCATCATCTTGTGTCATTTTCACAGCACCCAAGATATCAGTGAAATTATTATGCCCATATACAAGGGTCAAGTGGATTGTGCAACTTGCTCAATTCCAAGGTCACCCAGCTGGCTAATGGTAGAATCAGAATTTGAATTCAAATTTGTTTGATTTCAAAGCACTTTTTTTTTTTAAACCTTTCACTGCCTACCTGGAAACCAAACTAGATATGTAACTTCAAAAATCCTCTAATGAGCCAACCTCAAAAATGTCTAATTCTGGTCCTGTGTTCATTAAACTTTTCGGTCTGAGCTCAGGATATTATAATAATATCCAAGGGTTGAAGCACCTAAATCGGGAACAATTGTCTCGTGAGTTGCTGACCTGTTCTATTGTGATTTTTGGCGCTGTGTTCTCAAAACCTGGTCCCTCATTGCAGATCATCAGATGTGTCTACAAAGCCGAATTCTGGCCTCATTGTTTGATTTTGTTCTGAGCTTTCAGATCCACGAACACATTTGGGGGAGGTTCCAGGGTTTTACTCTGGGAACTCGTTGTGCTTTGGGGATGCTGCTAAGGGTCTCTGCTTCGACATCTGTTCTCTGGGCCGTCCACAGCCTTGCTGTGAGACTGGTGCAGTGCGACTCGGGTCTCTCCACTGAACAGTGCCTGTCAGCACTCTCCTGGCCCCCTCCCAGCTACACAGTGCGTAGCCAGCATCTGCTGACTGTCTCATCCCACTTCAGTTTTGGAACCCAGAAGTAGCAGCTGGACAGTTTGTCACCATTTTTTGCTGTGCAAACCAGTGGAGTTTGTAATAATCTACTATTCTACACCCATGACTAGAAGTCTGAGGCATTTGAATGATATTCCTTAATATTCTTGGTTGTTTTTTTTGCCTCGGGATCTGATGTTTCTATGGGCCTGAGTCTCTGACCCGTTGGAAAGGAAGCTTTGTACTCTGCTTTGACTAGGTCCATGGAACCTGATTGTCCCCCAAATCCTGGGACATGTTCTGTATTACTCTTTTCCTCTCTTATTTTGAATGTGTTGCCTGTTTGGCATGAAACTGACCCTTCTTTTATCTTATGCTTGAACTTCCCCCACCCTATGTCCTTGACCTAGAAGGGCGGCTCATCTGATCATTGCCATCTCATCCGGGGATCCAGCAACGCCTCTCTCTCTCTCTCTATGTTCCTGTTGGCTTCTGGCTCAGGTTTTTTGTTTATTTATTTGTTTGTTTGTTCGTTCCTTTGTTTTGAATCCTAGCCTTGCTTGTGCTCAGTGCCATTAGGCAACGGACCCATCCTGAGTCCCAACACTGAGCATTTACGAAATGCCTATCAGCACTCACAGGCCTGAGAAAATACAAATGACGTGTGCTGCCTTTTATATCCTGAAACTTTTTGCACTGTGATGCCCTCCTGGTTTTGAGAGTTACACAGTGGTTGAGTATTATTTCTGTCTTTGGTAAAAAGCACTGACTCCATAGCTCTCCAGTCTCCCCAGTTTCTCTTCTGCTGACATGTAACGGCCAGAGGCCTCAGCAAATGGAGCATCTAGGTTTGATTCCTCTTTTCTTTCTGTTTGGGGTCACAAGTCAACTTTTTTTGCCTTAATTATATCGATCTAACTCTTCTGCAGTGGTATACATGGTCTGGAGTGATTGGACAGGAAGTTATTGTGAAATGCTGGAAAGTGTAAAAATAAACCTGACCCATTTCAATCAGGAAGGCAGCATGAGCCTTTTAGAAAATTCCAGGCACTGCCTGAATACTGACTGATTGGCCTGCTGCGGGCATTGCTCAAAGAAGCAGGTCATTTCTCTGAGGCCCCTTGCACAAGTGACAGCGGCTGCCTGCCAGGGCCCCCCAAGGAAATGTGTGTCCGTGTACCACACATCAGGGTTCTGGAAACTCGCTCTACTTGATGTAAGCCCCTGCTGTTATTTTGAACTTTGTCCTTTTTCTCAAATCTTTCTTCTTTTACAACCAACACGGAGTCCCTTGGAAATCTTTCTAAATGATCCCTTTCTGTGATGATATGATGAGTTCGCCCCTAAAATAGCCCTCCATCCACATTCTTTTTTCTTTTTATCCTCCTTGGGGCCTTCTTTATTTCTCTCACAGAAGGTTGAGTAGGCAGCTGCCTATTAAGCATGTCTACCTTTGTCCTTGTCTTTCTCTCATTGCTACTGGTGGGGGGGGTTCCCCAATATGGACCTGATCATGTCACTTATTCTGAGCATCTATCCAATGTTCTCTCTCATTTGTTCAAAACCTTCATTGCAAAATTAAGGCCTTGCCCTTGGGTTGGCATTCAAAGCTTCTCCCTTCTCGCCAGGATTGTTTCCAGCCAGGCCTTCCCAGCAGGCACACGGGCGACATCAGTGGGAGAGACGCCATGGGAGGTCCTTGCTCAGGCTTCATAGCCCCACAGAACCCACTGCCTTAAATGGAATCAGAAGAAACCCTCCTTTTCTCTTCCATCAAATATGTTGGCTAGTAATGTCTCAGATCCATTCGAGCCCTGACATTTTAAGGGTCTATAAAATTAAAATATTGGTACATTTAGGATCAGAATCCTGAGTATTACTTCCTTTTTGCCTGTGGTGGATTGATAGAATGTGGCAGAATTAGCAGGGTGGTCAGATGTGTGCAAAACCATTGTTCTGTCATTATGGTAAAGCTGCAACCCCAAAGCTACTCCCATCCCACCATTCATCTCTCCATCTAGCCACCTGTAAGTATTCACTGGACAACCACTCTATGCTAGGCATTTGCAAGGAGCTGAGAGTATGCAGGTTTTTTAGATAAACGGACTCTGTCTTCCAGCAGCTTGCCAGGTAAGAGTGGTAGAGACCTGGAAACAGCTGTATTATTGGGTATTATGAGAGCTGCAATAGCAATCTTAACAGTTACGTGGGGAGCACAGACTCCCTTGGCGTGTTTAGGAAAGGTTTCTGGGAGAGATGTAATGCCTCAGATCCCTTTGAGCTCCAATGTTTTATAGTGTGTATAAAATTAAAATATTGATACATTCAGGGTCTGAATCCTGAATGTTATTTCCTTTTTTGTTCGTAGTGGATTATAGAATGTGATGGAATGTGAAATACACACACACACACACACACACACACATACACACACACACAGGGTCTCACAATAAACAGTCCGTGTGAAGATGGAGAGCTCATGATTTGGGCTGTTGGAAACTAAAGCCTTCTCCATCCCCACACCTTGTATTTATCTTCCACAATAGAGAGAAGGCAGTGGCCCTAGTGGGGGCACTAGCCCCAGGGTACTAGCCCTAGGGTAATCTGCAGGCCGTAGAGTTATCATTCTGGGTATGTTTTACAGTGATTACACTAGGTGAAGGGAATCCAGACTTTCATTTAAAACAGGGTGTGTGGGGGCCTACCGTTAGTGATAGAGCACCATTTACGGTAGCTGAGAGATGGGAGGAAGGGAGAGAATTGTAGAAGAAGATTATTCCAGTTTATTTCTTAGTTTGGAGACTGGGAAGGAAGAGCAAAATATTAGAAAATAAAAATAAAAACAAAACACAAGAGCACAATAACACAAGACTCATAGGTACAGAGAACCAACTGATGGTTGCCAGAGGGAGAGGGCTGGGGAATGGGTAGGAAAAGTAAAGGAGAATAAGAGTACAAACTTTCCGTTATGGAATAAATAAGCCACAGAGATGGAGTGTATAGCACAGGGAATGTAGTCAATAATATTGTAATAGCTTTCACAGTGACAGATGTTTACTAGACTTATCGTGGTAATCTATCCTAAGATATATAAATGTCAAATCACTATATTGTACACCTGAAACTAATATAATATTATATGCCAGCTATACTTTATAAATGGAGATAGAAAGAGACTCGACTTCTGGGGTTGAGCGTGTAATGTGGCGCACAGATGATGTCTTGAGTTGTACACTTGAAGCCTGCGTGGTTTTATTAACCAATGTCACCCCAATAAATTCCATTAAAGATCTTTAAACATCAGAGCAGGCAGAAAATAATGTCACTTCAGCATGAATAATTCTGTGAGTCCCTCTTGCCTGTAGGGTGGATTCCGTGAGATGGGACTGAAAGCACCCTTGCAGGCTCCCGTGGGAGAACTCCGAGCGGATCCCAGCTCCGTGGGTGCCGTGTTTCGGGCGAGGTTATTGTGGTGGTCCCAGTTGCTAGTGCAGCTGCGCTCCCTGCCTCAGTCTCAAAGACATTGCATGGAGTTTAACCTTTAATGAGTTTATTTTTACCTCAGGAGCAAATCACGGCCCAGCTGTTGGTTTCGTTTCTAACTCAGTTATATCCAATCTTGTGGGAATAACTAAAAAAGTTAAAAACAGTTCCAGAGTAGCGTTCATGACTATTTTTCTTTCAGGGCCAGTTTTCATAACTCCATAAAGTGAATACATACATCTTAGGTTCTTTGCAAGCGTCTTGTCAGGAGAGTCTGGAGAAAAGTGCCTTCACTTCAATATGGGGCACATAGTTCAATTTAAATCCCGAAGTCTAATGGAGTTAAACCCTGCATGATTTTATCTCTAAGACTTTCATCTGAGTTTTGGTTGAAAAACAGGAGAAAAAATACAAACTTCCAAGTAATCACTTCTCTTTGTGAAATTCAGACTGTGATGCCAGTAGCATTAAAGCCATATTAGCAAAACATTACCCATTTTCCATCACCTAATGCCCATTTAACTATCCTAATTCAGCTAATTATTTTTCTAGTAATTTCTTTTTTAAAATTCATATTTTCATTATATTTTTCCATTACCATTTAGTCCTCTTATACTACCCTCTCCCCCCAGCAGTCACCACATTGCTGTCCATGTCCATGAGTCCTTTTTCCTTTTTGCTCAATCCCTCCACCCCTAACCTCCCCCCAGCTGTCATCCTGCTCTCCATCTATGACTCAGCTAATTATTTGATCAGGCGGAGAAGAAAATGAGGCAACTGCCTTCTTTATTCCCAGCACTTGCCTAGTTGGAAGACAATTGGAAGGTTGAAAAATTTCTTCTTTGGACTCCAACTACCTCATAAGACTATTGCATCCCTCTCAGCTTAAGGGTCACCTCTTTTAGAAGTATCATCTTAACTACCCCTTCATAGGCTAGATTAGATGATGTTCCTAGGTGTGAATTTTCATAACACTCTATGTGTATCTTTAACATCAGACTCAGGTTTTTTTGTGTGTTTGTAAGTTACCTGTTTCCGTGTCCAACACTCTTCTACTGTGATATTCTTGAAGGTGGATACCTGTTTATCTCCCCATTGTCTTGCTCAGGTTGTGGAATGGAGTAGGTCCTAGGCAGTGGCTGAGTAAATTATTGTCTACATCTTCATCTTCATCTTCTGCATTTTAGTTTGCAGAAGTCTACAACTGAAGCCTTTGAGGAGCATTCTCCTCCCGATTATGGCAGAAGTTCAATGGTAGAGCATTTGAGCTCCTGTGTCCATTCACGGGGCAACTTCACTCACCCTTCGCACTTATGGGCAGGCCTCCACTGGTTCATTAGTGAATTCAGGTGTAAAAGGCAATGATGTGTGACATCTAAAGAGGACAGTCGGTCTACCTCAGAACAGCCACTTTAGTGTCAGTGAACAACGACCAAACAGCTTGCCTTTCCAACTCGAGTGTAGTCATACTTAACCCATTTTCTGTAGCTTTTGACTTGGGTGTATTCATAAGGTCTGTCAGTCGAGCCGCCCCTAATTTCCATGTCACGGGTTCCTGTGGAATAGGACAAAAACATGTATTAGGTGTCCTGGGTGTTGGACCCTTCTGGGGCGTTTATTGGGCAGCCTGTAAAACAGTCTACCTGAAAGGCTTCTGGTGGAATGCCTGGTCATCTTTGGCTGCATTCTGGAAGGGGCCTCAGTGACAGTCAGTCTTGATTATTAGCCAGTGGCAAGAACCCAGTAACCATCATGGTTTTTTCATGCTGGAAAAAATCATGGGCAAATCCCCAGTCAATTGGATACATTCTGTGCTGACTTATCCAGAGCCCTTGCCAGTCTGGGGATGGATACTTGCTCAGGAAATAATAAATCCAAGAAGACAGATGGAAGCCCAAGGTCACTGCAAATTAGAGGGGCATGAAGTATTCAGCTTTCAGCCTATCTCTTTGTGACAAATGAGAATGCCAAGAAAGGTGGTCTTGATGTGGCTGCATTTTGATCCAGAATTCAGACTTTCATACCTTAAGGCTACCAAAGCTGCCATGACCTACGGTGCTTAATTATACAGTATGGAGTGAAACTTAAGTAAATACATGTCTGAGGTTGGAGGCTACCAGTGCCATCATGCCTTTCTCCAAAGAAAAGACCGTCCAGCCTTCTGGTTGGAGGCAAGAGTGGTTTCCTTTGCCAAGAAAGTTGAACTTGCCCAACATCATTAAATGAAAAGAATGTGTGTGTATTGTTCTAACAACAAAGGAAGAGCAGTGAGAGGAAGGCTTCTGCAGGCTGCTTCTGTGAGCCACAGTGGTCTGGATGCTCTTTGAGTGGGAGGTTTCTGTTCATTTGCAAATGCGATGACATTTTCAGCTTTTTGTACCAGGAACGGAAGCGCCTTGGGAAGCTTGCAGTTGAATGCATTCTCCCTAGAGAGCAGCAAATTGAAGCTAAATCCATTTACTGATGGAGGGTCTGTAGGGAAGGGGGCTCAGGGAGCTAAAGGGGCAGTCAGGTGTGTGGCAACGAGTTATTCCAGATTGAACTGACTTAGAGAAGAAGTCTTCATTTGCATCGTCCCTCCAGCCTTCATCATTTTCTCCAAAGACGGCAGGCACAAGGCTCAGAAAACATGATTCTGATGCAGAAAGCCATGGGGTGGTTGTACACTCTTGACCTAAGGGGGCAGGCTCGGGCTCCTGGCTCCAAGGAACGGGACACCTGACCTCATGCAATGGGGATTCAGTTCAACAGCAAATCTGATAAAAAGGGAGGCCAGCAGTGACCAAACTGACCCTCTTAAGTCATTGATGAGGCTGAAGGTGATTCCAAGAAGCTTATGTGGCAGAAGTTATCTCACAAGATGGCTTTAATTTAAATAAGCTCATAGTGTTGGGACTATAAAATAAATAAGGTTGTCCACGTCTAAAAAGCTCTGCCATTTCCTCATACCAAAGAGAGCAGAGCCCAGCGGAAACTTACGTGGTGCTGAGTCTGCCCCCCCAATTTCCAAGGGAGGAAGAGGAACCCTGAGAAGTGAAATAACTCGCACTGAACTGGAGGGTCTCACTAGTGGACCGCTCTGTGTTTGAAGACTATGCCTCTTTCTCTGGAGTCTCCGGTGCAACTGCTGCCCCACAGGCACCCGTTACAAAGCAGGAATAGTCCCAAAGTAATGATAAGAACACACCCAATTGTGAGAAGACCTCTAGACTTTTTTTGTCCACTCGCTAGCAGATTGAAATTTTTCTACTGGGATTGGGTACTTCACCTTTGAATAATAGATATATCATCTGCAAAATAAAGCACTAAAGAAACAAGCAAAAATCCTAGTACTGGCAGAGCTGCTTGAACCACATACAGAACCTTTGCAGAAATGAGGGGGGAAATACCCCCTCTGGTGGTCAAATTTGAGAAAAACACCCTGTCCTCTGGGGTGACTTACCCTTGTGACAGGGGACTAGTTTGACAAGGGGCTGGATTTCATTCCTCACTTACCGCCTTAGCCAACCAACCAAGCACACTTGCAGGGTGCATTCTACACATGGAATGCAGAGACTCTGGTGCTAGCCTTACTCCAGGCTTTTGTGAGACCATAAAGGAAAACATCTATACGAGTTCTTGGTGAGGGGCAGCAACCCCTGCCAGTGTCCCATGAAGATACTCAAAGTGATGGCGACATCCCTTGACAGCTAAAGTGTTCTTGAGCAGCTAATTTGAATCTCTTTCTACTACTGAGAGCTTTGTGCCCAGATCAACTGCATCTCTGAAAAAGTAGTTTCCAAAACGGAACTGGGTTTTTCGTGAGTATTTTCTGGGGAAAGCTCCCTGAAGGATGGCTGTAAAGGTTTCACATCAGAGTGCATCCCCAGGGAGAGGTGTCATCCCCCAGAAGCACTCAGAGGGACCTCCTGCCAGCACAGCAGGTTAAGAACCCGGTAATTCTGGTGCTTCTTAGGATGGCTGCACGCCGTAGGCGAGGAAGCTTGTAGAAACAGGACTCATGATAGGTAAGGGACTGGAGGATGCAGGATGGGGACTCTGATCTTATATATCCTACATACACGGAAATGAAGGTTTACTAGTCTGTTGTTGCCCAGTTCTCTGTGACTCTCTCCTCTTTGAAGAGGTAATATTTGAACAGAGACCTAAATGACCAGAGGGAACCAGCTAATGTGGCAATCTGGGTATATTCCAGAGGGAAGAAACAGGTAGTGCAAAGGTCCTGGGGCAGGCACAAATTTGGTGTGTTCAGCAAAGGAATGGGACGGTATGTGTAGAGTATAGTGAGAGAAAGAGCGACAATTGGACAATTGGGAAGAGTAGTGGACAGAAGTCACATCGTATTGGGCAGTGGTTGTCACCTACCACCGCGTATCAAAGATGCATATGCTCTGCTCCCAGAGCTTCTGCCTCGGTTAGTCTGGGGCGAGGCGTTCACGTTTGATTTTTGTGGCTGTTGCTGCTGTTCCTGCTCTTGTTACTGTAGGTTCCCCAGGTGGTTCTAATCACCAGGGAAAAACCACTAGTATGGAGCCTTGTAGGTTTCCATAGAAGTTTGGATTTTATTTTAAGAACAGTAAAAACCACTAAGGATTTTAAGCAGGGAAGTGACATGATATGACTTCCATGTTTCAAATGTCATTTTTGCTTCTGTGGAGAGAGTGGATTGAAAGGGCAGAAAGGAGCAAGAACGAAGGGAACTATCAGAAGTTTCTGGCAAATAGCCATGGAGTCTTGGTTTAGAGGATGGATAAGGGAAATGGGAAGATGTAGTCCTTTATGTTTCCAAAAATGTGCATTTGCTCATGGATTGGATTTGGCAGTACTATTGGATTTCATCCCAAATCCATGGTATGGTGTGGCAATATGTGACTTTTTTTTTTTGTCACAGAGAGTTATGAGACTAATTGACAAGACATTTTAAAAATGAATGACCGGCTGTGTTTTTGTTTGAGCAACTCAGTGTAGTATGGGGTCATTTACAGAAACAGAAGAAGTGCAAGTTTTCTTTTTTTAGGCTGAGGGTATGGAAAAAAAATTCTGTCTTGGCTTATTATGTTGGAGCTACATGTCAGGTTTCCAAGGGCAGATGTCTGATTGGCGGTTGGATATTCACAGTGGGAATTTAGGGGAGAGATAAGGGCTACACATAGAAAATTGTGAGTTTATATGGTGTATCGATGGTATTTCAAGCCATAGATTGAGATTCCCTTGAAAGTGAATACGGACAGAGTATTGGGGTGTGGTCACATTTAGGAAATCTAGGGCAGGTGGGTGCTTTGGGGGTGCATTAAAATTGGGGATAATGGCTCTGTGCAGAACCTTGCAGTGGTGTTTAAATATCTTTCCTGAAGAAGACAAGATTGAGGTGAAAGAAAATGAAATGAAAGTATTTATGGAACTAACATGTTTATTATATTTAGGTTTATTATCTTTGTAGGTCAATTCTTCACTTAAGAAAGTGGATGGAAATAGGTATGAGATGGTATGAGGGTAGGGGCAGGGATAACCTTTTCAATGACAATGATTTTGGCTTATTTTGTGTTATGGCAGCAAAAGGCAAATGCATGGAAGTCAATCACTGTGTCCTGCACCCAGTGAATCCTGCCCCTCCTCCCAGCCCGGCTCTTCCTGCCAGGAAAGAGACGCGTACTTTCAGCTCCTCGTTTCTTTTCACTATGATTCGAGCAGAAAATTGCCAGCTTTATGACCAAACGATTATAGTTCAATATCTTATATAACTTAATGATGTCTTCTGACAACCTTAACGCCAGACTTAATGGGGAAAATGAGTCCTGTAGCTGGAGAATGGCTGAAATAATGGAGGGAACATAGCTTGGCTGCAGATGGCCCAGGGGAGGTGAAGTCTGCCACCGGCGTGACCCCAGGACACCAAAGGGCCGTGGAGGGTGCCTTCCCGCAGAGTCTTAATGAACTTCTCTATCCCAGAAGCATGTCAGTGATTTGCCTCCTTTCCCAGTCTTAACGTGGAGTGTTGATGGGCTGACTTTGGGCAACGCTCCTCAGACCCGGAAAGGCACCCCAGAGAAACATGGAGATTTTCCAAAGGGTACACAGGGCTTAGTGGACAGACCTTCAAGTTCTACCTGTACTGCTTCCTAAAATTGAACTACCTAGGCAATCACCTTTCTCCCACCTCATCGAACACAAGGAACCTGTCGGTGGCAGGATGACGCCGGTGGTGCAGGGCCCTGTGGATTACTGATAGAGGCCATTTGAAATATTACTGTAGGAGTTGAGAAAATGGATGGTTGTCCTGACTCTGTATTTAACAAATCTTTCTGAAAGTCAAGTTTTTTTTTTTTTTAGTTCTTTGTATAAAACTGAAGGTGGACCTAATTGACTTGTCAGTTGCTGAATCATGAAAAATAACATTTACCGTGACCAGTATAGTGTGGCTCAGTGGCTTGGGCATTGTCCCACAAACAGAAAAGTCCCAGGTTCAATTCCCCATCAGGGCACATGTCTGGGTTGCAGGCCAGGTCCCCAGTTGGGGGCCTGTGAAAGGCAACCTATCAATGTTTCTCTTGTACACTGACGTTTCTCTCCCTCTCTTTCTCTCTCCGTTCCTCTCTCTGTAAAAGTAAATAAATAAAATCTCAAAGAAATAACTTTTAATGATAAATAACTCTGTGATTTTGACATACAACTTCAAGGCGTACAAAACTTGAGTGGCACCACCATTATAAAACTTCTTGTAAAAAATAGTTGTTACAGGAAAAATTTTCTGAGTATTTACAGAAATGAAAAATAGGAATGCAATTGAGGCTGAACCTCATTTGTTCAAGAAATTGGTTATATTCAACCATGAATACATGGAGTAATTACAGGAGGAGTAGCCATTCATCTCATTGAGATACACACTTTAAATTATAATTTTAACTCAATAATTATTTATTAAAATTTGGAAGGTATTTTATTTTTTTGAACAATTTTGTGTTCATATTGTAATGATAACTCAATCTTTAACACAGTGTTACAGCAAACTTTTTTAAGATTGACATTTATAGATATTTTTGTCACAAAGAGGTATGAGAGACTGATTAATAAAACATTTTAAAATGTAAGATTATCTTTCATTAGAATAAAATTCTATTAGGAAAGTAAAATGGAAATATAATATGAAGGGAGACAAGGAAGTTTATAAAATTTATTAGAGAAGAGCTTGTCCATGTTTTTTTTCTCAGCAGATAATAGCATTAAATCACTCACTGTGCCTTCCAAATGCCACTCTAGATTTCAAACAGCTTTAAGATGGCAGAATTAAAATATGCTGGATATTACATCCTTTGCAGCTATTAAAACTTTAATGAAGTATTTTAGATGCCATCTTAGAGGTGTTTAAGTGGATTCACAGCTTTTCAAAATTCTTTTAGTGGGCATATAAGTGACAGAACTAGAAGATGACTCTTTTAGAGCAGATGCTGGACCTTCTTATGGGCTGTTTAGATTCCTCTTAGGCCAAGGACACAAATCTTCCTTCTAAATGGCCACTCTTGGGCAAGTGAGCACTCGTGTTGCAGTCTTATTTCATTCGGGATAATTTCGAAGCAACCACTATACATATAAATATAAATAACATATAACATAAAATTTACTGTTTTAACCACTTTCGAGTGTACGGTCCTGAAGCATTAAGTATACATTTGCATTGTTGTGTGTCCTTCACCATCATGGAACTATTTTTAAAAACTGCTCAGCATCTCAAATATTTATAATCAATAAGATGCATTTTATTGGTGTTAGCGAAGAGAAAACCAGACATATGAAACCTCTGGCCGTGTTTTCTGCCCTGCTCCAACTGGGAGTTTTGTTGGCCGTGTGCTGCCGTGTGGGATCCCTGTGAGAAATGCCTCCTAGCATCCAGGTGTCTGTAAGAATTTGATTTAAAAATTGTTAGCAGGGGCTGGGCTTTTTGTTTTACGTATATGCATTTTAACAATCTGCAATAGTTTTGTATTCATTATGTGGTTAAAAATATAATACAAAAAACCAAGTTTGGATGTCTTTTACCAAGGGAGGTAGGTGAGCTATGTGCTCAGCTCTGAATGACCAAGGGTGCCGTCTTTGAAGCCCTAAGAGACACAGTCCCACTGGCGGGTCTGGGAGGATATTTTTCTGCCTAGGATTTCCTCCTTTACCTTCACATAAACTTGCATACCTTATCTGTCTGGGAAGTTCATTCCTCCATTCACTCATTCATTATTCCTTCATCAAACACTGACTGCATGCCTACCATATGCCAGGTTACTACCCGCCAGCCCTGGGCTTCGAGGAGAGGTTATAGTAACTACCCTCAAAACCACTCGTGGTTTTAGTGTGGGAAAGATAATGATTCAAAATGTTATCCGTAGGGTGAGTGCTTTTGCTGACAGCTGAGAAGCACCCAACTGAGCCAGGAAGCAGAGTTAGAGAAACTGTTTCCAACCGGATGATGTGAGGCCACAGCGGAGTCTGGGAGGACAAACAGGAATCAGCAGGGTAGAGAAAGGAAGGGCAGGGCTTCTAGCCAGAAAGGGCAGCGAGCTGGCCTTCCCTAATAGCCCTCCCTAGGCTTGGCCCATTCTTGATCTGTATGGGAGAGATTTGAATTTCTAAGTTAGACTACTACGAAAGCTGCCAATTAGAGCCAGGCACAGTGTGACTGGCAAACAGAATCACCTATGTTGGGGCATATCCAGACAGGTCCCATGTGGCCCACAGAACAAAGAAGCACCCATGGGGAGGGTGGGTTTTGGCTAAACACTTAATTTTCAGATGTCCCTGTGTTCTTAAACTGGTGGCAGCAAGACCTGACTTTTTACCGCTTTGTGAGCACAGGGGTTAGCACAGCCTTTCACTAAAGGTCAAACCAACCCATGGAGGAGAAGTATGCAACTCCCATATCTGGCTGGCAGGAACAGGAGAAAAGACCTTGAAATGTCAAAAGCATGCCACATGTGAGTGCAGGGTGGTGTTCTACTGCCAGGTTGCCTGCAGTGGGAGTGGGGATGTGGAACTGGGAGGACAGACATGCTTCTTTCTTCCTCTCTCGTCTGTTGCTTGCCATAGTTTCCCCTCAAGGATTGACAAAGGGAGATGGTTAGAAGGAGAATGGAAGAGAGGAAGAAAACAGACATGGATTGAGGGCTACTAAGAGCTTTAAGCTTCAGTTCATTATTATCTCCCCTTTGAACTCAGGGATAGAGAGAGGCAGGGCATTTCTGTGCTCCTGTGTGCTCCTAGGGTGCCCTGCACAGAACTCCCACTGCATTTACTCCTCTATTGTGGGTGTTTCTTTTTCTTCCTGAATATACCTTCTTCCTAAATCATGACTTTTTCAAAAGTGGAGGTTTTCGACTGTGATATTTTCAACCCCTAGTGAGGACTTGGCACATAGTAGGCTCTCAGGTGCTTAATTGCTGTAGTGTGCACCACTTCCCAGGACTGCTCTACTCTAAGTGCTTCTTAACCCTGTGTTTCTCCTAAAACCTTGTACAGTGGAAACTCATTGTCTCCCATGAAATCGGGGCCACCATGTCACAGAAAGGTTAACTAACATGGTTCTGGTCTCACAGTTAGTGAGTAGGTAGCAGAGATGGGATTTGAGCCAAGCAACCTGACTCCTGAGTCTGTGCTTTGAACTGTCGTACCACACTGTTCCTGCGTGATACTGTTCAGTGGATGTTTATAACCTTATAGCCCTGTTGTTTTGCAGAGAAGGAAAATGGGTCTCTCTGAGTATAAGGAAGTTGTACAAGACATTTAGACTGTACCTGGCTGGCCTCAGGAGCAGATTCAAACATTTGCATCTCCAAAGTTCATGTCTGTTACACTCCAGAGTAATTTATACACTCTCAGAACTTAAATGATCTTCTCAAGTATTTTGATTGAGGAAGAGAGTTAAGGTATCCTTACCTGAGGAATGTGAGAGAGTAGGTTAACTGGGTGGCTGGAGAAAGGGCAAGAGTAGGCTGAATTTCTCTCTCTAATTATTTAGCCTCTTACTTAAATGTGTGTATGTGTGCTTGGTTGAGTTCTCTGAATATGAAATTCATATGTGTACAGTATGAACAATGAAAAATATAGAAAAGGATAAGGAAAGCCATAATCATCATCACTCCACCCTTCTGACATAATCATTGCTAATTGCTATTCATCTAGTGTGTATGTGTGTATGTGGAAATATATTTCTAAGTGAGTTTAGGCTCACATTGTTGTGTAATTTCAAGAATATTCAATGATGTGATTTTTAACAGTGTCACAGTAAATGGATAAACCATAACTACTTAATCCTGATTCCTCTGTTAGATATTTATCAGTGTTTACATCTCAGATCATTTCTTCACAGGAAATTCTTAAAAGCAGAATTGTTGGATCTCAGACTTTCTATGAATATGGGGAAAATGTCCTCAAGAAAAATGGTATAAATTTATTCTGCCACCAAATCTGTATGTAAATCTCATCTTCCCAGTCTTTATCTACTGTATTATCTTTATGAAATTTGTCAGTTAGATAGATTAAAAACATTTTCTTCAGTTTTGAAATTGTAATCCTTTGATTATTAAAGTGGCTTGAACTTTTTCTATGTACTTCTTGGTCATTTGTAGTTTTTCTTTTTTGAATTGTTCTTTTTTCCTTTAGGATATTTTTATTTTCCTAATAAACTTGTATGACATCTTTATTTATTAAAAACATGACTTGATCTCTTTCAAATATTTTCTAAATCATCCATTTGTCTTTAATTTTTTTACATATGGAAGTTGAAAAATTATGCAAGCAAACTATGAGTTTACTATTTTTCCTGTTGTTTCTGAAATTTGACTACCTCAAAATTAGAATCCTATTTACCTCTGTTTTCTTAGACTTAGGGTTTCAATTTTTATATTTAGCCTGTAATGTATTTGCCATTTATTTTGGTACATGATATGATATAGGTGCTAATTAATCTTACTTCCTTCTCAATTAAACAATAGTTCAAAGTGGAATATTGAGTGGTCCTTTCCCCTGTGGTCCTTAGTAAAATTCTCCCCTAGGTTTTTCCCCAAACATCTGCTTCATTCTCATGATGTAAGAGACACTGTGCTCTGTGCTGTAAAGTCTTTAGATGCATAATTCCCAGCTTCTGCCCACTAGGGTTTTATAACCCAGTGTGGAAAAGTCAAGCTACCAAATTAACCATCACACTCATGGAAGGAAAAAGGAAGGAAGTTATTTTGGTAATGGCCTTAACTACCCATTAAAATATTAATGAAATCTTATGTCTAGTTTTAATTTCCCCTATGGAAGATACAAGGATGAACCACCCAGATGCCTTTTGAGGAAAGTCGATGTCCATTTGTGGGGAGGAAGCTCATCAGGGAGCCTCTGACTGTCAGATCCTTCAGGTTTGCCTGGGTTGCAGCGAGCACCTCACCCAAGGACATGACCTTTCCAGAGTACCCAGTGACTGAGTGAGGCCAATGTATGTAAGCCTAGCCATTTGGGCAGCCAATTCTAATAGACAGTATTTGCTCCAGAGAGCCTGTGGGTTGGCCAAGACTTTATCAGCCCTGAGTTTTAGTTCATCTTCTCCCTCTCCTAAATCCTGCTTCCTCCCTTTCCTCTCATAGATGTGAATCCCTAATAAACATCTTTTTAAAATAAAAGACTGTATTTATTTTTATTTATTTTAGAGAGGGGAAGGGAAGAAGAAAGAGAGGGCGAGAAACATCAATGTGAGAGAAGAACACCCATCAGTTGCCTCTTGCGCACACACACCAGTCCCCAACTGGACCAAACCTGCAACCCAGGCATGTGCCCTGACCAGGAACTGAACCATCAACTCTTTACTTTGCAGGATGACACCCAACCAAACTTGTCATGGCCCCTTATAAACATCTTGTACTGCCAAACCCACGTCTGCCTGTGGAGAACTTATCCTGAGACACTCTCCTTCTCTCTCCCTCATGTATTGGCCTGGACCAAGGGGACAAATCAGTTCTTCCAAGCCATCAGCTGAAACTTAATTCTGGAGACCTAGGAGAAACCTTAAAAATGACTTTGGTGTACTAGGAAATGAGTTGGAGTGTGATGGGTACATCAATTAGCAAGTAACATGAATTTAAAATGTGTGAAGATACAAATAGAGAGGCAGAAGTTCAAGTTGGTAATAACTGATGTGTGCACAGAAGGTCTGCAGGGAACCACCTGGCAGACAGAGAGAGTGTGTGCTGGCGCTGACTTCTTAGGAGATGATGAAGGAAGCCTGGCACCATCTCTTCATGTCCAAACAGAGGATTTTTATTTTCCCTGCCCGATACTAACATGATCTCCAAAGGGATGCTGTGTCGTAACACCTAACATTTATGGAGTTTACTGTGTGCCAGGCACTGCACTAGGCACTCTCTAGGGATCTGCTCACTTAATCTTCACATTCATTTTTACTAATGTCATCCCTATTTTCCTTAGAAAGTTTAAGAACCTTGATTAAAGTTATACACGTTGTAAGTGGGGGACTCTGGGTGTGTACCTCAGCAGCCCAAGCACTGCTTTATTCTGTGTGTGTCGGCCACCCACCAGCTGTGTAACCTTGCAAAGTTACTTTAACATCAGCTGCTTCTTCTCTAAAATAGGCATAGTGGTGACTATCTCACAGAGCTGTCTGAATGACTAACATAGGTAATGTAATAGAACCCCCCCACCCCCGCCCCGCCAGCATTTTATCTGCCACAGAGTAAACTCTTTACGTGTGTCAGTTACTACTGGAGTTGTTACTTACTAGGTTTGTGACATGAATTTCCACATTGAAATTGTTTCCTTTTTGATAAGGGAGTACATGAGGGAGGACTTCTAGTTACCTTGGCAAACTGTTCTGGCATAGAAATAATAGATGAAATATACAAAAGTATAGAATAAACACAGACCTGTGCTTGAAAGTAGGACAAGGCAGTCCAGGTGCCAGAAGTGAAGAGGGGGAACAAAGCCCAAGCACACGGCAGCAGCTATTGCTGACTAGCGCAGAGAGCTGTTAGGATCTGACTATAGGCCCCACTTCCTGGAGAGCTGGTATTGAAACTCCCACACAGGGCAAGGGAAGAGGGCTTTGGGCCTTGCAGCTGAGCTCCCATATAGGCAGGAGACTAACTGTGATTGGAGAATCAAAAAAGAAATAGCAGCATCCAGAAAGCCATCATGCCCTGGCTGGGTGGCTCAGTTGTTGGAGCATCCTCCTGTGAACCAAAAGGTTGCAAGTTCCATTCCCAGTCCAGGCACATACAGGAGGCAACTGATTGAGGTTTCTCTCTCACATCATTGTTTCTCTCCCCACCCCCTTCCTCCCTCTCTAAAATCAGTATAAACATATCCTCGGCCAAGGATTTTTTTTTAAAAAAGAAGAAAACTGGTCATTTACCTAAAGTCACAAATGAAAACAGAGTCATGAATAAAAACCTGGGAGTTGCTAACACAGTCCCGATTTATACTTTCTGAATATGTGAAAACCAACAAGTCAAGAAATGGATACACAACACAAGTAGGCTAGCACTTGTGGATCTCTTAGCGTATTGGCAGAAGCAAACAAAACCCATCCCTTTGGGATGACTTTAAACCCAGAATACCCATGCTCTCAGGGAACACGGCTCCTGCTGAAGATGAGTGCACAATAAAAACTACAAAACGCACGTGGGGAGCCACCGAGAGAGAGAGAGAGAGAGAGAGAGAGAGAGAGAGAGAGAGAGAGAGGGAGAGGGAGAGGGAGAGAGAGAGAGCGCACTAGCAGATACAACAAACTGTCAATGCTGTGCACAAAGAACTGGAGATACTAGCACAGTTTCACAAAACTTTAAAAGAAGTATTTTGACAATATGCAGGGAGCTAATTCGAGAGAAACAGTAAGGTAAAAATAAGGAAACGAAATCCCTGAGAATTGGGGGAGTCACGGTGAGGAAGACTCCAAGAAATAAGGTGATCGGGGAGGCTTCCAGGAATGGGTGAAAAATAAGCAGAGACATGAAGGAGGTGAGGGAGCTAGTTAAGCAGGTATCAGATATCAGAGAATCCCAGGTGGTAAAAACCTTTGAGACAGGACTGTGGCTGTTATGTTTGAGGGCAGCAAAGAGGCCAGGATAGATAGCTAAAAGGGAATGCCTAAGGGTAAGAGTTAAATTAGTTAATCTTGCTGAGCCTCAGTTTACTCATCTGTAAAGTGGGAACTATTTATTTCTCAGAACTGGGAAGATTAAATACCTTAAGCCAAGGAGACATATTTATGGGAGAACAATGTTTTAGATTGTTTGTGTCTGCTATCTAGTCCTCATAAGAAGCCTCTGAGGTAGGTCATGTTACCTCCATTTTACACATGAGAATGCAGAGGCTTCGAGAAGTTAAACACCTTGGCTAAAAAGACAGTGACAAGCCCTGGCTGGCGTAGCTCAGTGGATTGAGCGCGGGCTGTGAACCAAAGTGTCACAGGTTCGATTCCCAGTCAGGGTACATGCCTGGGTTGCAGGCCATGACCCCCAGGAACCGCACATTGGTGTTTCTCTCTCTCTCTCTCTCTCTCTCTTTCCCTCCCTTCCCTCTCTAAAAAATAAATAAATAAAATCTTTAAAAAAAAAAAGACAGTGACAGGTGCAGCTGGGATTTAAGCACAAACCCCTGTGTCTCTAACACTCAGAGCCTTCCCGTAATCTCCATGTGGAGTGGCCAGACACTGGCCAGTGTGTGATTCGAGCAGTAGTTTCATTTTTTTCTTACCCCAAACCAGATACATCAGCAATTGAATCAGTCCCAGTTGAGGTTCCTCCCAAAGCACAGCCTTAAGGCATGATGTGAATGTAGGTCATGTATCTGGGAGCTAATGCCAGCAAGCAGGAATGAAGGAACGGGAAGAGTGAGAAGAAGAAAGAGAGGACAGGAAAGGTTATTACTACTCTGGGCAAGGAGGACCCAGTCATACTGAGAACTTTCTGAGGAATTGTGTTCTTAGGCGTCTCAGACTCGTCCCTCCAAAGGATGGGGTGCTGGGACAGTCACCCCACTTACCTGACTCTCACTATGGTTTGCCCCAGGGGTGGCTCCAGGGTGCCTTCCACCTGGGCTCCCGCAGCTTCAGAGAGAGTCTGGAGGCTTTATGGTTTCCTTCTGGAGAAAATTCCAGCAGTGCAGCAAGTGCCAAGAGACCTGCATTTCCATCCTCCTTTCCCCACCCAGGGGACCACAGCCTCTGGCCCTCCAGCTGCCATCTCTTCCACAATTTACTGTATTCTCACGTAGAATCTTTGAAACCTAATTGCCTAATTTCAGAAACCCTGTATGGCCTTTTTGGAACAAAATTAATCTTTCCAAAATAACTACAAATAATGAAGTATGTGTGTGTGTGTGATTTTAACTAAATGAGATAAACCAGACTGAACTTACTCAGATGTGTTCCAAGTACATTGACTATTCAGAGGATATGGGTTAAATTATTAAATGTTTCAATATAATTCTATAGTCATTGTTAAATATGACATGTTAATGAACATCAAATCTGAATAGAGGTGAGATGATAACAGTATATGAAAGTCTTTTGTGCTGGATGTCTTCTTCACTAAGACATATTTCTATTATGAATTTCAGAAACTGTCACCTTCAGAATTGACCAATAATGCTCACTTTGTATATGGCAAAGTTTGACCTTCATGGTTGTGAAGAAAAATATCTTAAGATTTTGAAGATGATTAAGAGCACCCAGAAGGGAAGAATCAAAGAGTGGCAAAAAGAGGGATATTTTTAGGTCATTTAACCATTTCAAAGTATTTTCATGTCAATTATCTCCTATTTTCATTCACTCATTTGCTCAGTCACTCAACAGCCACCAGCCCCCTCTCTGTGCCAGTACTGGGGCAGGCACCTGGAGAGGCAGATTTGAAAACCGTGTCTCTGCAGGATCAAGAAATGGCTGCATCCGGTGGATGGCACAGGTGGTAGTAAGGTTCCTCTGTGCACTCTAAACAGTGAGGAAGATGAGACTTAAACAGGTGAAGTCATTTACCAAAGGGAACAGTGATTAATGTTTGAAAAGGGCTGAAATTTTAACCAAGCCCCCTGGCTTCCGTGAAAAGTCCAGATGTTTTTAAGATGGTGCATGTAATGTGTTTCACCTGGCATACAGGGCCAGAATGTTGATGTTTGAACCAATCACACCCCAGAGGGGAAATATTAAAAGACAGGAACATGCAGAAATTACCACTTCTGTGTCCTCATCCCAGTAAGTGTTTTTCTTTGACTTCAACTTGAGTTTGGAAGCCTCTGCGTGCACTCTAAATTTAATTTTCAGTTTTTTATTTAGAAGGACCCTGTACTTTGCTCTGCCACTAAGATTCTGAATGGCCTTTACATATTCATTATTTATGTTTTCTATTTTTCCATTTCGGATATTCAAATGACTGGGGTAAGTAAAGTGTGAAGCTTTAACTCCAGTAAACACACAATTAGGTCCAAATGTATGACATTGTCAGCCTTATGGAAGGCAGGACAGAGATGTCTCGTCCAGCAGGTTTTCTGCCCTGTTAGCTTATTTGTTCCTGAACAATGTCTGCTTCCAGCCATGTCCAAGCAATTTATGTGAAAACTAGAAAAATGTTCTTTATCTTTGTTGCTTCTCAGGAACTTTATTTGACTTCTTGGTAAAAGTGGGGCCAAAGAAAGAACCAGTTTCATTTCATCCAAACCTGGGTTCACCAACAGGGAGAGAAAGATTGATTCAGGGGAATTTTCTTCCTTCCTCTCTCCTACTTCAGAGAAACATTGAGCCAGGCTCCCTCAAACTTTCAGGGGATCCCTGAGCAAATTATAGTCAGGGTTCATGTCCTCCTCTATCTTCCAGTCTTTCCCTGGCCTTTCATCCTTCTGTTTGACCTCAGAAAATCCTTATAGCCCTGGGTTCACACTCTCCCCTTGGACCTGAAGGCAGGTTTAGCTTCTCTGATTTGCCCTCCAGTGTCCCTCTCTGGGTGCTCATTTTTGTATGACCCTCCAGCCCAATAACCTACCCGCCCATTCATCTCAGCTCCTGAGAGGGAAGGTGAGACAGGTAGGAGACAAAGTTCTGTACCTTGCTATCCACAGTGTCTAGCTAGGCTAGGAAGTTTCCCAGCTTGCTCTGTCGCAGAGCTCTACAAAAGAAACAGATTTTCTGATCTAAGTATCACACAATAAAGTTGGGACAGGGAAGCTGATTATGGAGAGAGCAGATAATACCCGCCATTTATGTATCCCCTACTCTGTGCTAGAAACTGCACTTCACATGTACTTCCTGTGTGGTAGTGATGACAGTCCCCAGTTTCCACATGAGGAAACTGAGATGCAAGGATGGTGTGTTACTTTGAGGTTATATGTCAAATGTCACATCGCTTGCAAAAGCAGTGATTTGAATCTTACTTGTTTCTAATTTGTACCTGGTCTAGAACAGGCTGCTTCATAAGATCTGAACTATATGTACACTTCTGGGAGGGGCACATGCTAGGAGTAGGGTAGGATGTACTCATGAAGTGCACCAGGCAAGGCTCTGGCCTCAGGGAGGTCCAGTGTGGGGCTGCATGGTGTTCCTAAAGGCAGAGGGTACAAGTAGGCAATATGAGGAGCTCCAGTAATCAAGAAAGGCTCATGGGAGCTCTGTGATTTGTTCCCAGCGAACAGACTTCATGTTGGATTCGTCCACACTCAAATCCAGAAGACAAGGGCAAGACCAAGGCAGGATCCCTAGGCAAGATGGAGAGCACAGTCACTGGAGAGCAAAACTCAGTCCCTCTGGGGGACTTGGTTTTGACAACTAGGTCAGAATCAGTGTAAATCCCCTTCCTGAAGACAAGGCTATGAAATTCTCTCAACACACTATCACTGAATAAGAGTTCCACTAAGAGGGAGTGTTTCATCCCAGGCATGCTTAGAAGTTCTCCATGTGCTTTCTTTCAGCCTTGCCCCAGGATAGGTGCCAGGTGCTTTCCATTCCATGTCCTACCATCCCTCCGCATGCCTAAGGACCACTCCTGGTCTTGGAGGGTTTAGGATTTTTCTGGGGATGTGGAAAGGGTGTTGCTAATAAAAGGTGGGATCAATGAAATTGCATAAAGTCTTGGGGGACATACTGAGTTTTGATGGCTGCGATTGATAAGATGTCCTCCCCTGAAGGGCAGTCACCATACCTCATGATGGATAGTGGTCCCTAGAATGGCTCTCAAACTACTCCTAGGTCCCTCTCAACCAGTCTCTCCAATGTGATCCATCCTCCAGTGGGACAACTGTTATCTACCCTCTGGGGAGGTCTTCCTGATCTTCAGCTATTTCTCCCTAGTTCAGCTGTATAGAATAACTTTGCTTTTGTTACTTGAAATGTCTGGGCTCTTGAAACTGAAGAAGAAATATTCCCTTGCCCTGGCTGGTGTGGCCTAGTGGATTGAGCGCTAGCCTATGAACCAAAGGGTCAGTGGTTTGATTCCCAGTCAGGGCACATGCCTGGGTTGCGGACCAGGTTGCTGGTGGAGAGTGCATGAGAGGCAACCATACATTGATGTTTCTCTCCCTCTCTTCCTCCCTCCCTCCCTTCTCCTCTGTCTAAAAATAAATAAATAAAATCTTTAAAATAAGAAAATAAAAAGGAAATTCTTCATAAAAAGAAAAAATATTCCCAAAATGCTAATGTCTCTGGTCCAAAGTCTACTTAAAAGCTCATAGCTGAACACATGTCATATTTTCTTTGTGTTTGTTTCTACAGTTACAGGTCTTCCTGAGGACAGGGTATGTTGAAAGCTCTTTTTGCTTTACGTGTGCTGGGAGAAGTCAAGTTGAAATCATCGCAGGGGAAAGACAGATGCATTCCTCTAATAGTCTCACCAACAGCACAACTCTTCCGGGTAGACAGGAAGGGCTTCATTAAAGATGCACCTTTACTATAAGATGCACCCATGTTGCAGAAAAATTAATGTGTGTGTTTGAGATCACATCTTGAGTGAGGCAAAGTCTGAAGGGAGGGTGTAGTCCGTGGCTCTGCTCAGAGGACGAGGACAGGAAAAACATGGCACCTCCAGTGAGAAAAGATGAAAACACAATAGCCTCCAGCCAACCTTCCTGAGCTACTAGGGGACAGAAGTGGCAGTAACCGATATAACATTCAATGAATTACCCTGTCACTCTGTAATTCCACCTGTATACTTGCTTAAATGTACTTTTAAGGTTTAATAGGTCTCCCTAAATATGTGTGTGACAGGTGAAGGATGAGGAGAGGAGTTACCTTTGCCCTGAAGAAAGATCCTTAATCGTGACTGTCAGCTCCTAATGAACAGGGGCCATTGTCCAACGAGATGCAACCCATGCAGTGTGTTAGGCAAGGTGGCCCCATTTTCAGTGGTTTGTGGGAAAATATGTCGGCTTTTGGAGATGCTGATTGCTTCCAGTCTAGGTGCTTTTGTGCCGTGCTTTCCCCAAATTGGCATCTGCTGTATCTCTAGGGGCATCTCTCTTGCTTGGCTTCAATGCATCTATTTGAAGCTGACTGGAATGATTTTGTCGGAAATAAAGTTCCCATTGTGACACTCTCTCCTTATCCCTCGTGGGAGGCAACAGCATGCCCAGGTGAAAAATGTTCAGCCAAGATGCTATCAGCCTCCTCCCTCGGCTGTTGTAGGCTCTGCTTTCTTGCAGCCTCTGCAGGTCTTTGGAAGGTCTCAGGGCCGTGGAATGAGCACAGACTCCCCCAACTGGAATCCTGGTCTCAGAAAGTTTCCTAAAATCTTTGAGCCTTGGCATCTGGACCTCTAAGAGGGGAGATAATTTTATTGAAGGAGGTGCATCCACCGCCACTGAGATCAGGTCCATGATGAATACATGAAGAGGCCGACGTGGGATCAGTCACCCGACTGAGATGCTTGGCTGTTTGGGGAAGCTTATTAGAAAGCTAGTGAGTAGTTGAGAGGGAATGAGGCCGTGACCAGGTCAGAAAGATACCCAGGGAAAGCCAGGGAGGAGAGACCAGCAGAGGAAGAACACTACGCCCTGGAGGAGGGTTCCGGAGCACTTTTGTGCATGAGGGCCCAGGAAGCCCACAGTCTGTTTAGGCAGATGTGTCTATTATGCATGCATTTTCCCAATGTGCTTTGCCCACAAAGACCTCTCTTACCAGAACATCTTCTGTTCTTCTCTCAAACACAGAGAAGCCATGACGTTTGCCCTGTTTCCTTCACCATTTAGTTCTGATGTCTGAAATTATGGAATGAGGCAAATTGGGAACAAAAAGGAGATGGAGAGCCCTGAACTCGCTGCTTGTTCTCCAGCTGTAACATTTCTGGATTTCTTGTTTCAGCTGGCTGCCTGGCCCTCTGCAAGTTGCCAGCAGGAACCCTGACCCCCACAGCACACAGACCCTGAAGATTCAGGGCTGTGGGGTATTATTTGCATCTTACATTTTTACCTGTGTACCATACTGAACTCTGAAGAATACGGGTTAGACCCTTCCAAAGAATTATACATTCAGTGACATTTAAACGGATATTAAGAAGTGGTTAGAACAAATTTTCACCCTTCCCTTCTGTTTTCCTCTCTGCCCTTATTTCCTCATTCTCTTTTTCTAGCATCTTGTTAGACATTTATTGTGTATGAACTAAAAGTCGACTCCACCAAAGGTGGATAACTTTCTGGAACAAAAGTTAACGATCGCTGAAACCTGTCTCAAGAACAATCAAAGGTGTCGAAGAAGGGATGTTCTGTCGGAGCTGCTTGCTTGCGCAATTACAGCCAAATGGGCCTGCCTCACAGCCCGGCTATCTTCCCCCTTTCTTCTTCTTCTCTCCTCTGTGGGGCCCATGGCTTTCACTTCTCATTAGGACCTTCCCTAGAGGTGAAAAAGGGAAAAGACAAAAGGAGAAAAAAAAGCTGGAACGGGAAACAAGCTGGTTTAGCTATTTAGTAACTCAGGGGAAAAGAGATCTAGATAAGAAAGAAGAAATTAGCCCAGGTCAGTTAAAGGATAGTTTCTTAATTGCCTGGGGACTTTGTTGTTTCTTCCATTCTGCCCCCTCCCTTTTCAGCCAATATAATTGAGACAAGCTTTAGAGTGGGATTTTAAGAGCGGTCCTCTTAAATGAAAGGCAGCTGCTGGTTTAGGACTGGCTTGAAGAAAATAAATCCATCTTCAAAGAAGATGCCCAGAGTGGTGCTGTGGTTTTCTATTACTTTTAATCAGGAAAAACTTTACAAGGATAATACCTAACTCCCAACTTCTATGTGTTACAGGGTGAGGTGGGGGCAGGGCACAGTGGAGGGCAGGATGCGGTCTCCCCAGGTGAGCTTCCCCCCAACTCTTGGTAACAGCCCCTACAGCTCTCAAGAGACTTCTCCGGAGGCCACCAGATCACACTGACTTGGTGATTCTGTAGGTTTTCTGGCCAGTTAGGGTTGGATTGAAATCTCACCTCTGTCACTATAGTAGTCAGAGCGCTTTTGACTACAATAGGATATTCAACTATTCATTAATTATGATTATTTATGTTCCTACAAACCTAGGTTTTTTCATTCTTTTGCTCCTTTGTCCAAAACATGCTGGTTTTCACATTCAGGCTGGTTCCACGTTACAGTGAGACGGTGGCCACTGCTCAGGAAAGGATGTCCTCACTCTCCTGTGTCCACAGGAAGAATAGAAGTTCTTTGTCTTCGCTTTTCTCCTTCTTTTCTAGGGAACCAACATATTACAGAAGCTCAACAGAGTTTCCCTGCTGTGTTTTTGGCTGGAACTAGATAGAGGCTCACCTCTAAACTAGCCACTTACCAAAGAAAATGAGATCATTTGGGCTTGGGACCAATTATGCTTCCCCTCTGAGCAGGAGCCCACCTTCCATGAGGACCCTGCCAGCTGGATAAAGCTGACATTCTGTCAACAAGGAGAAAGGGAGGAAGGGCAATTGGGCAGGCAACCAAATGTCTGGTGACCTTGAACCTCAGTTTCCTTGCCTGACAAGTAGGGAAAACAAAACTAATCACAAGAGTGTTGTGAAGATCAACGAAAGACAGAAGCTGCAAGAAGTTCAGAAAAGATATTTTTAGGTATAGTCTTTTTTGTAAAGTTTTAAATTGGCTGGAAGATTAAATAAAGCTTATGTCTTTATGCATTAAATTCAGCTGTCTCCTTCTCCTAAGGTAGAGGAATTTTGCCATCAGAATAATGAAGCCATGTACCCATCTTTTCAGTTATAGATTGGAATATGACTTATTGAAAAACCAATGTATGAAGTCCAGTGTAGCTCCAGCCTTAGTGAATCACTTGTTCTACATAAACAAAAGTGAAAGATTGGCTACTATGCTGAGGGATTCAAATCAATCAGCGGACCTGTGATTTTCATCCGATATGTGCATAATGCTACTATGATCACTCATCAGACTACATATTCTGAATTTAAGCTACTATCTTCTATATAAGTTAATAGACTTATCCTGCAAGATATTATGTTATTCAGCTTTTTGAAGTTACAGGACCACCCATAAATGTTTTTAAATCCCTTTAGTTATAAATTTAATGAATTTCTTTCAGTGAAAAGGCTACAAATCACATGAAGTCAGAATTGTCCTTAAAAATTAAAAATATAAAGTGACCCTAACATTTTGTTATAAATTCTCTTAATATCCCTATTTTTTTCACTGAAAAGCATTTAAGAAATATCATCAGTAGAAATCATTATGTTCAGTTCATTACTAAATGCAATCTTTTTAAGCAAGGATATTTATTTCCCTCTGTACCCCAACTTTCCATGATATCTCAGTGATAGTATTTGGAAGATAGATATACTTCTGAACCCAAATTTGGATATAAAACATACAGAGTAGCTTAACTATGAAATTTATCGGGAGTGACATTGGTTCACAAGGTCATATAGGTTTCAGATGTACATTTCTATGATACATTATCTGTATATCTCATTGTATCCCCTCCACTCAAAGTCAAAGTCATCTTCTGTCACTGTATATTTTCCTCCCTTTACCCCTCACTTCCTTCCCTTTTGTAACCATCATGCCATTGTCTGTCTGTGTCTATGAGTTTCAGTTTTATATCCCACATATGAGCAAAATCATAAGGTTCTTAGATTTTTCTGGTTGACTTATTTCTCCTAGCACAGTCTTCTCAAGATCTATCCATGTTGTCACAAATGGCAGTATTTCATCTCTTCTTATGGCTAAGTAGTATTCCATAGTATATATGTACCACATCTTATTTATCTAGCCATCTCTGGAAGGACACTTCCGTTGTCTCCATGTTGGCCATCGTGAATAATGCTGCAGTGAACATAGGATGCATGTATCTTTGCAAATACATGTTTTCGAGTTTTTCAGTACATACCCAGGAGAGGGGTTGTTGGGTCATATCGTAACTCTATTCTTAATTATTTGAGGAACTGCCATACTGTTTTCCATAGTGGCTGTACCAGTTTACATTCCCGCCAGCAGTGAATGAGGGTTCCTTTCTCTCCGCAACCTCTCCAACACTTGTTATTAACTGTCTTGTTGATAATAGCCATTCCCACAGGTGTGAGGTGGTAGGTATGTCATTGTACTTTTGCGTTACATTTCCCTAACAGCTAGTGATGTTGAACATCTTTCATATATCTGTTGGCTCTTTGCATATCTTCTTGGGAGAGATGTCTTTTCAGGTCCTCTGCCCAGTTTTTAACTGGAGTCTTTGTTTATTAAGTATTGAGTTGTATGAGGTTTTTGTATATTTTGGGTATTATCCCTTTGTCAGAGCTGTTGTTTGCAAATATCATCTCCCATTTGGTTGGTTGACTTTTTATTTTGCTGTCAATTTATTTTGCTGTGTAGAAGTTTTGCACATTGAGATGTAAAAATGTTCACCCATGCAGCCATTTGGAAAGTAATTTGGTGACATGTTTCTAAGCTAATAATTATGCTTCAGGGAATCATTTCTAATGAGATAACCTCCATAAATAGGGGAAAATGTTGGGCACATAGATATTCATCACCTGTTATTTTAAAAGAGTAGACATTTGTAAACCACCAAAATTGTCCAGCAATAAAAAATGATGAGGCAAGTTATGGTTTAGCCACTTAATAGAATATTATATAGCCATTTAAAACATCTGTAAAGAGTTTTTATAACAAGTTAAAATGTTCCCGTTAGAACATGAACTGAGAAACAGGTTGAAAGATTTTATAATTATTGAAAATCTAGAAACAAATGAGATTCTTTGGATAGGGAATTTTACAAAGTGGATGATGTGAAATATGTCAAAATGCTACAGTGACTATGTGTGCAAGATTGGATTGTGGGTGGTTGTTTCTTTTTTGCATTTCAGTCTTTTCCAAGTCTGTATTAATAATCATATATTGCTTTCATCATTTTAAAAGCATACATTAACTTATGCACTTATTAAAATAAAGGAGAACATGTTCTTGCTGAAGCTAGCTAGAAAATCTGCCCTACAAATCCTTTACATTTCTCTCCATAGAGATTAAAACGCTGGCCTAACAAAACACATGGCTGTTTTTTCTCTACCATACTGCCTTGCTTAGCAGAGATTCCAAACTGAGAGTCAAGGGGTTTTGCCTACACTGGATTCTATGATGTTCTGCACTGCCTCATTAATACTAGACACCCCCCAAAAAGTGTTTAACTCTATTCTTCTGTAACTTACCCAGGGTTAGTTCAGTCTAACAATTTCAGTACATTCTCAACACCAGGAAGACAAACAATCCAATTAAAAAGTGGTTTAAGGACCTGAACAGACACTTTTCCAATGGGGACATGTAGATGGCCAATAGACATATGAAAAATGCTCAGCATCACCAATCATCAGAGGAATGCAAATGAAAACCACAGTGAGATATCACCTCATACCTGCCATCGTGGCTACCATTAATCAACAAACAACAAGTGCTGGTGAGGATGTGGAGAAAAGAGAGCCCTAATATCCTGTTGGTGGCAATGCAGACTGGTGCAGCCACTATAGAAAATAATATGGTGTTTCCACAAAAAGTTAAAAATGGAACTGTCTTTTGACCCAGTGATCCTACCTCTGGAAATACACCCCAACAATTCCAAAATGCCAGTCAGAAAAATATATGCAACCCTATGTTCATTGCAGTATTATTTACAATAGCCAAGATATGGAAGCAGCCCAAGTGTCCACTCATAGGTGAGTGGAAAACAACTATGGAACATTTACACAGTGGTATACTACATGGCTACAAAAAATAAGAAAATGTTACCCTTTGTGACAGCATGGATGGACCTGGAGAACATTATGCTAAGTAAAATAAGCCAGTCAGAGAAAGACAAGTACTATATGATTTCATTCATATGTGGAATCCAATGAACAAACTAAACTAACAAGCAAAATAGAGACAGACTCATAAAGAGCAGGTTGACAGCTTGGGGGGAGGGGTGGATGGACTGAGCAAAAAAAAAAAAAAGAAAGAAAGAAAACTCATGAACCTGGACAACAGTGCAGTGAGTGTGGGGGTGCAAGGAGAGGCAGACGTGGAAGAGAGTATGGGGGGATAAATGGTGATAGAAAAATACATTAAAAATGAACAATTAAAAACAAGAAGAAGAAACTTTTACCCTTTTGTGACAGCATAGATGGACCAACCTGGAGATTATTTTGCTAAGTGAAATAAGCCAGTGAGAGAAAGACAAACACCATATGATCTTACTTACATGTGGAATCTAATGAACAAAATAAACTGATGAACAAAATAGAATCAGAGGCATGGGTACTTGGAACAACTGTCAGATCTCAGAGGGGAGGGAGGTGGGGAGGAGTGGATAAAAGAAGGTTAAAAGATTAGTCAAAGAACATATATGCATAGCCCAGGCACACAAGCAATAGTGTGGTAGAGGCCAGGGGAGGGAGAGGCTAGGGCTGGGGAGGGGCATGAGCAAAGAAGGGGGAAATGGGGGACATCTGTAATAGTGTCAACAATAAAATATTCAGCATATTCTAAAAAAGTTTCAAGAAATATTTGGATGATTGCTCATTTGTTGTTTTAATATCATTTATAAATTTAATATTTATTGTATTTTTTCCTTTACCATTTAGTCCCCTTATACACCCCTCCCCCAGAAGTCACCATTTTTGTCCATGTCATGAGTTCTTTTTCCTTTTGCTCTGTCCCACCCCCCCACCCACCACTACCTGCCATTCTGCTCTCCATCTATGAGTCTGTCCTCATTTTCCTTGTTAGTTCAGTTTTTATGGAATCCTGTGCAGAATTTGGAGGCAAAATTTAAAGTTGTTGAGATATATGAGGTCTGTCCAGAAAGTATCCAGCCATGTACTATGAACAATACAGGCATTTGTTGACAAAGATATAAGACACAAGAAACATTGTACACAGGACAATGACACCTTTGTCCTTTTCAAAGTAGGCACCTCGGGACCTCACACAGTTCTCCCAATCGCCATCAGCTGCTCCTTTGTAGTTTCTTGAATCTCAGGGAAGGTCTGAAATCTCTTCCCTTTCAAAGGTGACTTTAGTTTTGGGAAAAGCCAGAAGTCACAGATGCCAAATCTGGGCTGTAGGAGGTGCTGAGTCACCTGGGTGATTTGATATTTTGCCAAAACCTCTGCACAAGACATGATGCCTGAGCAGCTGCATTGTCATAATGAAGCTGCCAATCACCAGTTGTCCATAGCTGCGGCTTTCTGAATCATCTGAATAATTTCCATGAAGGAATGAATGTTCAAGCTTAATGCAAAACTTGATGAAGCTTCATTGCTCTACACACTCAATCATTTTGAATGTGATGGCCACACAGTACACATGCTCACTCAATGGTGTCTACCACCCCTACTGACTAGTACAGTGAGGCTGTCATTGTTCACACATGTACATTCCAGTCCACTCTCCTTGGCTGCCAGGTTACATTGATGTTGCGCAAACCATTCTTATATTAGCAATGGCTGGACTTTTTCTGGAAAAAAACTCATATTTCTCAAAGAGCAACCAGTTCATCTTATTACCAGACATACCACCTCCCATGGTGTGTTTGATGATGGAGCACACAGGTAGCATATCAGGCCAGGGCGAGTCCAGTCTTCCAAAGACAGTGCTCACTGGGCAGCTCTAAACCCAGATTTTCCCCACACACATTCGTGATGAGCTTACAAATCACAAGTTCTCCAAAGGAACAAAATGCCAACAGGAACACAATGGAAAGAAATGTGCTGATGTTAAATCATACACAGTAAGATCTGAGGTCAATAAACATCCCTCCCCACTGCACTCACTCCTTTTAATTGACAGGGTGTGACCAAGCCATCTGTGTTTCACAAATCTGAGTAGAAAGAGCAGGTAACTTCACCTCAATAATTTCAGTTGCAAGCAAAACTTATGGCTTCTTGTATTTGTGGCTCTCCAATGCATCTGCTAAGGGAGGGGATACATCTAGTGATTCTGATGCTGGCAAGGAAGTCTTAAGTAGAATTTTTAAAAAAGATGTTATTTCTTATTTTTAGACAGAGGGGAAGGAAGGGAGAAAGAGAGGGAGAGAAACATCAATGTGTAGTTGCCACTCAAGCACCTCCTACTGGGGACCTGACCTGCAACCCAGGCATGTGGCCCATCTGGGAATTGAACAAGTGACCTTTTGGTTTGCAGGCTGGTGCTCAATCCACTGAGCCACACCAGTCAGGGCTAAGTAGAATATTCTTGAAGTAACATAACTATCATGGTGATGCTGCCTTCTATCTCACACTCTATGGATACTGTCTGACAAAACTTCTGCAACCATATTTAGCAGGTTTAGATTCTTGAGGTCCTACTCTATAGTTATTTAAGTTAATACTCATAGAAAAATTTCACTCACTCATCCCATTAATTCATTCACTTAACAGACATTTGTTGAGCACCTACTACATGCTAGGTACTGTTCTTGGTGTGGTATAGGTATGAGCCACAGAGTCTTGGCTTCTTGGTCATTCTTTCCTCTTGATCACAATGAAGGTGGTCTAGCCAAGTCTGTGCTGTTGCTGCCTGTAGTGATTCAGCTCCTGTGATAGAACAAAGAACCTGCTTGAGGGATGTGCCACTTGCTAAACCTCCTGGGACATCTCCGACTGTCTGGTCATTTGTTTGTTGATGATGTGGGGTGCTGGTGACAGCTCAGAAAAGGACACTAACTCCCTTAAAAATGAGTTGAGGTAAATGTAGAACCATTAGCAGGAATGATTGTAACTGGAAATTAGTGTGCTAGAAAAGAAGTTAAAACCTGATGCTAAACTCTAACTGTGCAGCAGCATTCTGTGATGAAATCAGGAGCACATGAAATCATTTTCAGATAGTGTGATGTAATCAGGATGGGGATTTTGAAAAATCAATGCAAATTCCAAATCCAGATTTATTACCACCTAAAAAATAACAAAATAAATGTAATACATCTTATAACTTTTGTGGGTTCACTTGTGGCATTTAAAAGATCTTTTTGTTGTCTCTTGAACAAATATTTACTGAGCCTTTATTATATGGCAGACTCTTTACTAGTCACCAAGGATACAGCATTAAAATAGTCAGATATGCTTTTAGTTTTCATGAAGCTTAAAACCTGGTACAGACAAAACCTTAACAAATAATCACATAGAAATAAGGAGTTATCCACACAGAGACTGTGGTGGTCATCAGGCATCACTTTTAGCCATTACTTTCATAAATGAATTTTTATGTGCTCTTGTTTGGTCAATAAAATAAAACATCAAGCTTTTTGCAGGAAATATCTGTATTTTGCAGGCAAACAACTCCAGTAAATGGTTCGTAAATGGTGTGAGGGCTTCTATAGTTTAGATTTAGGGATCCCAGTCATGACATTTAACTCAGGTAGGTATCCAGGAGGGTTGTGGTGGTAGGAACACAGTGTAAGCTAGTCCTAAGGTGACAGAAATCTCCTAAGATACCAGCTTTAAAAGTTGCTCCTCTAGGCTTGTATACCAGCAGGTGGTTAATAGCATTGGGCAGAGGACCCTGGCCATATACCTTCATTCCTGCTTCTAGAGGACTTTGTTTCCTGAGTCTCCTGGAGCCTCATAATTTTCTGGGTCTTCTGAGCTGTCCTCCAGGTGTCAGCTCTTAAAAAGTGTCATAGGTGCTAGAGAGCTCAATGCTATCTGCCTTCCAGGAGAGCTACCTGACAACAAAAAAGTCACCTATCTTTGCCACACCAAAGGATGCTTGTCCTTAGTGCTCTTGCCATCCCCCCAACTTTTTTCTTTTACTGTACAAATAGGCACTAAGGAAATATTAACAACCCACTGCACAAGCAGGTCCCCAACAAAGGACCATGATACCCCACCTGTCTCTGAGGAGAGTTCTCCTGTAGCAACTCTGCTCTGCTGAATTTGTGGAATGAAGACCTACCTCCCACTGGTTGGGGAGAGGGGAGTCACCACACTCCCATCAGCCAATAAGAACATTTCCAATATGCTTTGGCCTTTCTCTCCAATCTTAAACTTTCACTAGAGGTAGAAATGGTTAGGGATTTGGTCATCTCCTCAGAGGGGATGTCTGGCCCCCAATCTGATGACCTCTTTAAAATATGGGACACTTGCCCTGGCTGGTGTGGCTCAGTGGATTGAGTGCTGGCCTGCAAAACAAAGGGTCACATGCCCAGGTTGTGGGCCAGGTCCCCTGTAGGGGGTATGCAAGAGGCAACCACACACTGATGTTGTTTTCCCCTCTCTTTCTCCCTCCTTTACCCTCTAAAAATGAATAAATAAAATCTTTAAGAAAAATAAAATAAAATATGGAACATTTGACATTTGTGTCCTCAGCTTGAGGTAGTTCTAGGACAACAGGAAAAGCCCCATGTAAAATTCTTTCACATTTGCAATGTACTAACACAAACCTAGAATTCAACAACTGCTTTCGAATCCACATCATGGCTGGGTCAGTGTACAGCACACATTTTGTTCTGTGAAAATAAACAAAACTCCACAGATACAGAAATTAAATCACTTGAAGTCCCTCAAATACTTCTTTGTTATTGAAGTAAATGCATGATGAGCTACTCATCTTGAGTGTTTTAGGGCCCAGACCAAGAGTAGTTTAGCTCTGAGAATAAGTTGAAGGTTTCTCTTTGGCCCTATTTGTGGGAGAAAAAAGAAGTAGTAAGAGAAAATAAGCAATGCTCAGCACATAATGCAATTCTAATTATTTGGCTATTACAAAGGGCCATGTTAAGATAGGACACACAAATAATCACTCAATTTCCAACTCAAAATAGAGAAGGGGGAGCACGCCTTCCCATTAGTCATGGCCAAATGGTCCCTGCTACCATGTAAATTCAAGGACTAGCAAGACTGGCCATCCAGGAAGGAAAATCAGGAGGCAGAGAGCAGATAGGAATGTGAAAGAGGCTTCCTACATAGACTGTCTTGTCAACCCCGTGTTTCCTCTTGGCTGCCTCATGACCACATGTAGGTGGCAGGATTCTCCCCTGATCCCCAGACAGGTCATTATCGTTGTTGCTTAGGGTCTCAGGCAACCATTCCTTTCTGGACATAATTCACATCTAGGTCCCTCACTAACTTAAAGGAAAAATCTTGAAATCTCCCTTTTTAGCACAGACCAATCAGCTGTCAGCAATCTTGTCTATAAAAGTAACTGTTAGATTTAATACATAGGTATTCTTCACACAAGTGGACACCCTCATTTACAGACAGCGTGTCTCATGGTTTGTCAGATGAAGGAGACCTGGCACTTGAGTTTTCTTCACAGCTTCCCACAACCCCTAGGGAGACATCCACCAGTAGTGTTTCTCTGTTTTCAGTATGTAGCAAATTGATGGTAGAGCTTCCTAAACTCCATCCCTGAGCAGCCCTCTGATGATGCATATCCAAGAACAGGATCATTGAACTAAATAAGCGACCTCACTTAACAGTAGGGAATCCATAAGCACTGGGAAATTCCATGGGCAATGGAATGTGGGTATCTCAAGCAGCACCACTGGATGCCCGCAGCTTGGATGAGGTCAAGCTTTGTAGATACTTGATGAAAATCCACACATTTGTGCCAACATATAGCTAAAAAATATAACTTGTGATAACAATTTACCCTGCCCAGTTGTCAGGCCTATGAAATATTCAAAATGTCCTTTCCTAGGCATATGTGAGATGCAGAGAACTTAGACTTTCCCTTGAAGAGGCAAATCACTTTGACAGGCGGAGGTAGCCTTTCTCTCTAACTGGCATCGTTTGGTGCTCAAGTTTCTTTCCAGGAGACTCATTCAGTATTCATGTTCAATCTGGTTGCACGGCAGGGAAGTGTGGCATTGAATTCATGGTGCAAAGGATAAGAAACAAGGCAACAATCCATCCTCCACAGCAGAAGAAAATCAATTCTGTTTTTCCCAGGCCTTTCAACAGCGGATCAGAGGGAGCCGTTCCCTACCTGCTTAAGATGAAGTTTTCAGCAAACATCCCTCTGGATCTTTCTGATTAAAACTGATTTCTCAGACAGTGCAAATGGAGTTTCCTCCAGTTCAAGGTCTTTTAAGCGCTGCAATTTCTAAAAATTGAGAGATTCTATTTGATACCAAACAACACTGAGTGAAAAGCAAAGATCAACATGAAGGGCATTTACACAGAAGATGATTTCTGATTCAATATCTGTCTCCATGGATGGTTTCATTCTGTGCTCAAGATATTACATTTATGATAGGATTTTGTTCAAGTCTCTCCTGTGTCCAGTTTAGCCTCTGGTGGTCTGTTTTCCTTTCTACCTCTCCTTGCAAAAGGCAAAATTAGAATTCCTGGGCTATGACAGAATCTCTCTTTCTTGGCATCCTTGGTGGCCTGGACAAGCCACCGGCAGTCTGGATTGGGTTCTAGAATAAGTAGGTGCAAAAGTTCCTCAAAACCAGTTCTTGGTTTTCTGTAGGAACAGTGGGGGCAGGAGAACACTGAAGCCTCTGATACCTGCAGGATGGTTTATGACTGATACAGGCACACATCTTAGACTCATCTTCCACAAGTGCTGGGCTCCAGACATCCTTGACAATAGCTACAGTGGGCTACTTTTGTTTCCCTCCCTTCTCCTGAACCAGACCTGAGAAGGGAAAGAAAGTACAGAAGCAGAAAAACTTCAAGACCCAAATAATCCACACACTGGAGACTTGGTTTCCAAATAAACTAATAGGCTGTGGGATCTGTTTGATAATGTGCTTGACTTCGTGGACACAAACACGTAAAATGTGTTTTTTCCAAAAAACTGAAATCTGAGTGTGGGTGTTTGGGGAGATGGGATTTGGGGAATTGAAAAGAAATCCTTGTAGCTCAAAGTTATCCTTTTGCTAGACAGATTGGATCTGAAGCTCTTGTTTTGAAGAAATGTCCATTGGGGAAGCAGAGAAAAGTGTGGCTGTGATTTTCTTTTTCCTTTCAAGTCTGACTAAACATGAACAATGTTCTATCCTTGCCTAAAGGAGAAAGGGGGGCATGCCTCTCCCCCAGCTCCTCCATCGGTGCCCCAGCCAAGCCGAAGGGAGAAAATGGAGCTGACTGTTCCAATTTTTTTTAATGCCATGCACTGGACTTAGGTCCAGACCTTCATTATTGAGGCCTGCTTATTTTTTAACCAGTCTGAACTGGTTTTCTTCAGCTTTCTTTAAAGGGCCAGCTCTAAATATATATCTCAATACAGTGCATCACTCCTGGGTTGAGGATAAACCAAACTGAGACATGATGAAGGTCTTTTACTAAAGATCTAAGCAGAATACACAGGCACACGCCACTCACATGCACATACCAACACACACACACTTAGCAGTTTCCACACTACTTGTCGAGCCTGTACTACCTCATCATCAGATGTCAGGTGTAAGCTACAGAGTAAAGACAAAAGCAGGAAGAAAAGAGAGAAAACAAGGAACAGTGAGGGATAAGGAAAGAACACACAAAAAGGGAGGGAGGCAGGGAAGAAGGGAGGGAAAGGACTTTTCCTTCCTTGCACACGTGCATCCCTGCTCAGGTTTAGACTCTCTTCAAAGTTTTGTTAGGATTTGTTATGCAGACAACATTAGCAAGCATCCGAGTGAAAGAAAATGTTCACTTACAGCCTCGCTTCGACAAGAAATCAAACTGTTGCCACTTTGCTGTGTTCTTTTCCCGTCCCCATCCTGACGTTGGCATCAATTTATCTGTCACTTATTGCTGATTCCAGAGCAGCCTTACTTGAGGGGGCATCACTGACTTATTAATTGCTTTTCAGAACAAATACAAAATAAAATAAAACAACATTCAGTGTGGGTTGTAAAATGAATCATGAACACAGAAAATCAACAAAACTGGGGAAACTACATCTTAGATTCATGGAAACCTGTGAGTTACCATCTCATTACAGATATGATTTTGAATCTTGATTTTTTTAAATTATCATAAGCACTCTCTAGATGGGTCTGTAGTCTTTATTATTCTGATATTTATAGTATCATATTAGGTTATCAAGGGGCCTCCTACTGACCATTCTGCTTTGGCAAATATTTAAGCCTCTTCCCACTGGTGTACTTAAGGCAGCCTGTACCAGCTCGCTCGTGTGGGCTCACTGTGCATATCCCTTCCCTACTCTGGGTTCAGTGGCTCCAAATGGGTAGCTTGAAATTGGCCACAGTGGGAGTTTTTACCCAATAAAAATTGGCAAATATTGCAAATTTACCAACACCCCACTGCTTATTTATAACTTTTTGCTACTGTATATAAAATTATCTTGATTATCTTTGACTAAGGTTCCCAGTGTTTTTTTCCCTTCCATCATCTAGAAGAATTCAACCAAGGGGATAATGATAATAAAAGGATAATAGATAAACACTAATACTTCTTAAGTACCTACCATGTAACTTAAATAAGGTATGTCACCTACCTTATTTAATCTTGGAAACAACCTTACAAACTGAATATTATTTGTAATTTCATTTTACAGGTGAGAAAATTGAGGTTTAGAATAACTGGATGATATAGTCAAGTAGATTACCCAAAGCTGCACAAGTAGTGAGGGGCAGGGCTAGGGTCTTGGTGCAGGTGGTCTAGTGTCAGAGGTCATGCCTTGAGCCACAGTGCTGTCAGCAGCATTCCTAGCACTCTAGCTCAGAACCCCAACAAAGGACCCTCTGAAGCCCTAGACTGTCAAGCCCTTCCCTCCCCTGTCACAAGGCCAGTAGGATTCACATGTTCTCTTGGGGCACCCTGAAGTTTGGCAGCCCTGAAGCTGCAGGTGCCAGATGTGCTCAGGGTGTCCATTCCCTTTTGTACCATTTGTTTCCAATAGTCAGTGAGTTGATGCAGCTTCTCCATCCTCAGGATCTTCATCCGCTCGTCCACAGAGTCCTCTTCTTTTCCTGCTTCCCTAACTATGTGGCTGTCCTTCACAGGGTTCTAGGGTTTTCTCCGCCTCTGCAATGTCACTTCCATCACCTCATCACTCCCTCTGTCTTCCCGTTCTTTTTTTTAAGATTTTATTTATTTTTAGACAGAGAGGGAGGGAAGTAGAAAGAAAGGGAGAGAAACATCAGTGTGAGAGAAACATGAATCGGTTACCTCTTATACACGCCACAACTGGGGACCGAACCTGCAACGCAGGCATGTGCCCTGACTGGGAATAGAACCAGTGATGTTTCACTTTGCAGGGTGATCTCCAACCAAATGAGCCACACTGGCCAGGGCTCTTTTCCTGTTTCTCAGTCTCAGAGGCATCAACTGTTGCCTTAGCAAAAGAGCTCCAGAAAATGTATTAATTAAGAAAGCAAGGTTTATTAGACCTATAGCAGTGAAAGAGAATGCTACCCGGACAGAGTCTTAATTGTGTCTCAGATGGAGGTGGGGTGAAGGGAGGACATTTAAAGGTACTAGGGTCTGGGCTGGCTGATAGAAGGCAGGTCTTGCAAGGCTCAGAATGGACTGGGGTTAAGGAGAGTGTAAGTTTTTGATTGGTGAGCACAGTGAGGTGAATGGCCTAAGACAACTCAGTAAGCAAGCCATTAGTCTTCATAAATAAGCCATCATGTTGGTTCATGGTTTCATCTTCCTGATGCAGGTGTTTCCTACTACAATAAACAGTCACTTCTGTTTGCTCCCAGTATTGTTTATCTCAGAGAGAGGAAAGTGTGATACTTCCAGTTCTTGGGAGGAAGAGGCCCTTTCTGCACTAATGCCCTAGTCTTGAACAGGGAGAAGGCTTTCATCTACCTCTCACAGGCCCTCAGGCAGAAGCCTGAAACAAGTCCCTGAAGACAATGCCAGTGACAACACAAGGCATCATACCCAAGAGGCCTTCTGTCCCACAGTCCACTGGCCTTCCTGCCTTGAGGTCTAGCCTTTACTCTTCTGCATGCATTTCCTGGCTTTAGTGACACCCAGGACATTGACAGGAGGCCTTTGTTAAACCATCTCAGAGCTCTTCCCCATGTCCTGCCATTGCCTTCCTCACAAGCCTATTTGGAAGCTGTACAAATAGCCTTCTCAGCCCTGTGGATGTACAAATTAAATCTTTTAGTTATGTATTTCTTACTAAATGCATAAAGCAGTTTTCTTCTTTTGAATTGTGATCATAGGATGATTTCCAAAAGTGGGACCGTAGGTTAACAGGAAATGAACATTTTCATGGTTCTTGAATTGTATTGCCAGCTCCTTTCTACAGGGGGTAGTAAGGATTTATATAGCTGGAAGCAAAGCTCGAGTGTACTGTTTTCATCTCTATATGACTAGCATTAAGTTTTATGATTCAAAATATATACTATAATTAATTATAGTATTTCTTACATTTAAACTTCCACTTCTTTGATTTCTAAGTAGGCTTAATATTTGAATACATGGTCTTTGTAACAATGACTAAGAGATATGCAAAAAGAAAACTTCAGAAGCACTAAAAATGCCACCTAAAAAGAACCAATGTCACTAGTCAAATGTATCTTGAAAGACCTTTAAGGTTTTTTTTCTTTCTATAAATACTTTCCTTTTTTTTTTTTTCTAGAAAATGGGGTCACACTGTGCAACATATTTTGTAACCTGCTTTTTTTCACTCACCCACTTACTTTGAATACTTCTTCATGAAATAATACGTATCTCTAATATCAGCTGTACTGATGGAACGTTATGCCGTTGTCATGAGGCAGCATAAATGGAGATTGGGAACATATAATGCCCAGCTGCTGGGCTCAACTGCCAGGTCAGCCAATCAGTAGCCATGTAACTTTGGGTAAGTTGTTTAGGTCCCTGTGACTTAGTTTACTCACTTGCAAAATAGGGATCATGACATAACTGCCTCATAGGATTCTTTTAAAAATTAAATAATTAAAACTTATACCACTTAAGGAGTCTAGCACACTATGTGTTTGCTGCACACAATATTAGGTATGCCATAATTAATTAATCAAACCCATATTATTGGATATCTCTGTTTCCTTTTTTCATCTCTTACTGAAAATGCTGTGGTCCACATTTCTTAGATTAATTCCTAAATATTAAATTGCTCAATCAAAAAACACAGACATCATTAAGGCTTTTGCCCATATTACTAAGTTCCCCTCCAGAAAGTACAACCCATAAGCAGTGTAGGAGATGGCAATTTGTTCCTTAATGTTAGCAACCAATTTCCTGTAAATTCTTTGCCTGCCTGAGACAGGTGAATTCTGCACGGGAAATATGACCAATCGGAGAACCAGAGGCCCAATTTCCTGTGGCCTCTTTGTTCTGCCCATCATAATCTCCTCATTAGCCAGCCAGGAGTTCATCTATACCAGGGAACATTGGCCATGTAAGCGCAATTTAAAGTGACAAATAATAACTGCTAATAGTACATTTAGGGTTGTCATTAACTGGAGCTAAAATACAATGAGGCACCTCCAGAAATAAGTAGATTTGGAGGAATAACAGACTAATTTGTTATGACTCTCAGGTGTACAACGAGCACCGGGCAGGTTTATCAGAACGGGCACTTCAGAAGGGTGCACTTCGGATCAGCTGTGTCAGATGAAGTCTGCTTGAATGTGGCAGCTGTGGTTCATGTTCCCTCAGTTATTAAGCCAGTTGCTAAATCACTTACTATGGTACTTTATTACTTGTCTGATTTAATGAGGAAAAGCTCCTTGTGCGAGAAAATCAAACACTGGCTCCTTTATCATAGTTAAGGACACATGAAATAACCGAGACTTTCTTGGGGGGAATGTTAATGACTGTCTCTGGAGAAGAGTCTAGATGGTCATGTTCTATGTGGAATAGATGGTTTTATTTTCTAAAATAAACCATTCTGTGGTCTATATATTCTCTTTTGCCTTACTTCTTCCTTGCCCACAGGAATCTTAATGGAGTTGGTCTAGTTGCTTCTGTGTGTGTGACTTTTTTTCTGGCCTTGATATGTACGAATTTAATTATAATATTGAAAAGAACATAAACCTTTGCCCATTGTAACTTGGTAAAGGAAACAAATAATGTATATCTAAAGCAAGGGTAAAAGAGTTGATATTTTTAAGTTGTTACCTGAGCTTTCCCACTGAATGGAATGAAATTATATTTATCAAATGTTTATATTCCCAGAAGTGGTTCTAGCTCTTGCTTAAAGTTGTTAGGGTGTCAGTCAGCTCTCCCTCTCTCTGGCTACCCTCTTCAGGCCACATGCCTAACCATTAGCTTATCACTGCCTGAAGAAAAAAGTTAGAGCTCACATGCCACTGTACTATCCCCTCTTAAGCCACTCTCAAAGCTTGGAGAAGGGGACGGAAGCACTTGGCCCATATGAGGTGACTGGCCAGTCTCTATTCCTGATATATTTTCTTCCCAAAATCGCACAGATGGAGAGAGGGGTGACTTTTTCTGAGTGGCAGCACTACATTAAATTCACCTGTCATTTACAGCATTGAAAGTGTATATTAGTATTATTCACTCTTCTTTATTATTCAAGAAACAGAAACCTAGAAAACTGTATGTTTTAACTGAGGTCAGAAAGGAAAGGGATAAGACAGGACACTAGAATGAACATACATTGAGCATCAACTACAGACTAGACATGCTCACATGTGATCAGTGATTTAACCTCAGCTCACAACAGAGAGATAAGATAAGATAGGTACATATCCTATCTTGGCAGATGTAAAATGCATTGTTAAGGTCAAGAAAGATCATAGTGTTTTAGTTACATGCAGTCAGTCCCCAAGTGCATTATAGAACTTATCAGAGTCTTTAATTTGCTGATTAGTCTTGTGGATCTTCCAGAAATGGACATATTATGCAGAATCTTCCAGCTTATTTGGCACAACTCCCTTCTCCTTCACATACGCACATATGCACACACCCAGACAGATACATTATAAAGAGACAATCTTGCTAGTTAATATTTCACAAAACACATTTGGAAAATACCTCTCATTATACTGGTGAGATTGTAAAGACCCAGAGAGGCCATGTGACTCTCTTAACCTCACACAGAAATTTTAAGGTAGAATTGGTGCTCAGCCGGAGTCCATGGCTCTTTCCACTTCACCCCACCTAACACCCATCTTAATTTTGAGCAGTCACACTATTACTTTAACACTGAAGCCTTATAAGGTGATAAAAATGGTTGGACTCCAGCTGATAAATATTTTCTCCTGTGGTTTCTTTTTTATCCTACATATCGTTCAATATTAATTCTCAACTTAAGTAACAGAAGCAAGTAGTTTCTTGTTTATCCTAAGCAAAAAATCTTAAGATACTTAGCTGAGAAATGAGAGGGCCTGGAGAAGTTCAGCAATCTTTGCTTTGACCAGGCACAGTGCAGAGCTTACAGGCACAGTCTTTGGTTGATACAGGCAGCCCTGACTCTTATCTGCTTCTGTAACCTGACTGCTGGGTTCTTTAAATTTAATGAGGACAGTTTCTGTGTTGGTTTTGTTATAATATATACCCACTTTTGGTTTACAGATCTTTAAGGAATAATAGTTAAGCATGTATAATACCACATCATTCCCACACTCCTACCCTCCAATACCTGCTCCCAGTTCGCTGGGTCCCACAGGATGCTTGCTATGTAAGGCCACCCTACCAAGACTGGAAGTCATAGCAGATCTACCTAAGACAATAGAAAAAAGCACAAAGAGGCAGTCAAAATGGGAAGACAAAGAAAAATGCCCCAAATGAAAGAACAGGAGTAATCTCCAGAACAAGAGCTAAATGAAATGGAGACAAGCAGTTTGTCAGGTAAAGAGTTAAAAAAAAATGGCTATAAGGATGCTCGGGGAACTTAGTGAGAATTACAACAGCATGAAAAAGGACACAGAAACTATACAAAGGAACCAGTCAAAAATGAAGAATACAATATCTGAAATGAAGACTATACTAGGAAGAATAAGCAGTAGGTTGAATGGAGCAGAGCATCAAATTAATGATTTGGAAGACAAGGAAGCATAAAATACTCAATCAGAGCAGCAAAAAGAAAAAATAATTTTTGAAAATGAGGATAATTTAAGGGACCTTTGGGGCAAGATGAAGCATAATGACATTTGCACCATAGGGGTACCAGCAGGAGAAGAGAGACAGCAAAGAGATCGAGAAAGTATTTGAAGAAATTATGACTGAAAATTTCCCTAACCTAGTAAAGAAAAAAGATACACAGCCCAGGAAGCACAGAAATTCCCAAACAAGGTGAACCCAAAGAGGGTCACATCAAGACATATCATAATTAAAGTGACAAAAGACAAAGACAAAGAGAGAGTCTTAAAAGCCACAAGAAAAAGACATTAGTTACCTACAAGGGAGCTACCATAAGACTTAGCTGATTTCTCAGCAGGCCTGAGAAACATTTCAGGCCTGAAGGCATTGGCATGAAATATTTAAAGTGATAAAAAGCAAGGACCTAAAACCAAGACTACTTTACCCAGCAAGGCTATTATTTAAAATTGAAGAAGAAATAAAGAGCTTCTCAGATAAGAAAAAGCTAAAGAAGTTTTTTAAAACCACCAAGCCAGTATTATAAGAAATGCAAAAAGGTCTTCTTTAAGAAGAAAAGGAAAAAAAAAACAGGAACATAGTTAAAAGAATAAAATGTCAATAAATACGTACCTATCCATAACTGCTTTAAATGTAGATGGCTTAAATGCTCCAATCAAAAGACATGGGGTAGCTGAATGGATAAGAAAACAAGACCCATATATATGCTGTCTACAGGAGACCTACCTCAGAATGAAAGATACACACAGACTAAATGTAAAGAGATGGAAAAAGATATTTCATGCACATGGAAATGAACAAAAAAAGCTGAGGTAGCAGTACTTATACCTGACAAAATAGACTTTAAAACAAAGGCTACACTAAGAAACAAGGAAGGACACTATATAACAATAAAGGGAGCAATCCAACCAGAGGACGCGACCCTTGTAGACATTTATGCACCCACCATAGGGGCACCTAAATGTATAAAGCAAATGCTGGTGAACATAAAGGGAGAGATTGATGGTAATACAGTCATAGTAGGGGATTTAAATGTCCCATGAGCATCAGTGGCTAGATCTTCCAGACAGAAAATCAACCAGGAAACAGTGGTCTTAAGTGACACACTGTATCAGATGGGTTTAATTGATATCTTCAGAGCATTTCACCAGAAGAATATACATTCTTTTCAAGTGCATGTGGAACATTTTTCTAGGATGTTAGGACACAAAACAAGTCTCAATGAATTTAAGAAGACTGAAATCATATCAAGCATCTGCTCTGACCATATTGGTATGAAGCTAGAAGAGGGAAAAGAGGATAAATGGTGATGGAAGGAGAGTTGACTTGGGATGGTGAACACACAGTACAATATACAGATGATGTATTATAGAACTGTACATGTGAAACCTATATGATTTTATTAACCAATGTCACCTCAATAAATTCAATAAAATTTTTTTAAGTTATCTGTTCTGGTTATCAATCACTATTTAAAAAAAAACAGCCTTAAAAATTAATGGTTTAAATGACAACAGTTTATTATTGTTCTATCTGATGATTTTGTGGGTCAGCACATCAGGTAGAACATAGAGAGGAAAGCTTGTTTCTGCACCCCAATGTCTGGACCCTCATCTGAGATGGCTTGAAACAGTTTGGTGTTGGCTAGGTGCGTCTCTCTCTCCTTCTCTGTCTCCCTGTCTCTCTGTCTCTCTTCCCTTTCATGCTTCTTCCTGTGCATACCTTTGGCTTCCTCATAATATGGCATCTCCAAGTAGTAAACATTATTGCAAAGCAGCTCAGAGGAAAGAAGAAAACAAGGTGGAAGCTGACAGTTGTCTTGAAGCCAGGCCAGCAACTAGGTATCACATAGCTTCTGCCAAATGCTTTTGGTTAAAGAAGACACCAAACAGCCCAGATTTTAAAGGAAGTAAATAGAGATGTGAATAGACCTATTCTTTTAACAGGAGTGACAATGAATTTGAGCCCTCTTTGACTCACCACATGTCTCAGTAAGAATATTTCTATCATTCCTATTTAAAACTCTAATCCCTTTAGTATCTCCTATCTCTGTTTTCATTTTCACCTCTAACAACATAATCACTAAGTCTATTTTATGTCTTACATATTTCATTTGTTGACTGTATCTCCTGCTTGGATATAAATTCCATGAATCCAGTGACTTTTTTTTTGTTATGTTTACTGTTGTATCTTCAGCAGCTAGAATAGTGTGTAACACAGAGTAGGCTCTCTATAAATAGTTATTGA